>NW_027526295.1:93163606-93740793 GCF_048455015.1 Haemaphysalis longicornis
TGTCTTTCTGCCTCAAAGCTACGGCCCAAACATGGCTTCTTATGAACGAGGCACGCCTCACCAGCTGGGACGTTGTCAAAGAAGACCTCAAGGCCATTTTCGGGACATCCGCTAGTGGGCAGCTCACAGCAAAAACCAATCTCGCTTCTCGCGTGCAGAGCCCCACTGAGTCCTACGTCGCGTACATCCTCGACGTACTGGCCCTTTGTCAAAAAGTTGACCGACAAATATCCGAGAAAGACAAAGTGCGACACGTTTTGAAGGGGATAGCGGACGACGCGTTCAACCTCCCGGTTTTTAAGAACTGTGACAAAGTAGACGGTATTATCGCGAAATGTCGCCGCTTTGAGCAGGCGAAAAGCCGTTGCATCGTTTAACATTTCACACGACTTCCGAAGACGGCCGCGACCTCGTCGTGCTCTGACAACGTATTGCCAACACCAGCTCAGTTCCCTCCCACAGGAACAGCACCGATTTCCGAGAATGTGACCAGAATAGTGCGTCGTGAACTTGAGGCCATGGCTCCAGCCGGGGTTCATCCTAACCAACAACCCTCCAATGTGCCTGCTGTATCTTTGATACAAGCCGTTGTACGCGACGAGCTCATCCATCTCGGATTGCAGCCTATTTGCGCCGTCACTCATCCAAATGATCACCCTGTTCCTTCCTTTCGAGTGCCTCGACGCGACAATATACCGCCGCGCTTCCGGTACCGCAACCCACATGAATGGAGGACGCCCGATGACCGGCCGATTTGCTTCAACTGCTGCCGAGCCGGCCACGTCGCCCGCTACTGCCATAACCGCTCGTTCCAATCGCGCCCGACCAACTTCTTCCGGTACACCGACGAGGGAAATCGACGCTTCTACACCAGCCGCCAGACGCCACCACCCAACTTCTCGCATTCTACCGATAGTCGCTCGTCCGGTCGCTCGCCGTCACCGCAGACCCGTCAGTCCCGTTCGCCCCGCCGCTCTTCCTCGCCATACCCACGCTCCAACCAGGAAAACTAGACGATACAGCGCCCAGAGGTACCGCTGCATTTTCCCGACGACCCCAAAATCCTCTAACAACGTTGCCTGCCGAAAAGAACTTGTTAGACGTTAAAGTTGACGGTGTCCATGTGAGTGCGCTGATAGACACAGGGCAGCAGGTGTCCGTGATGAGTGCGCAACTTCGTTCCCGCTTGTGCAAAGTTTTGACGCCAGCCACTTCTTGTCCCCGAGTCGCTGACGGAGGAACTGCTGCCATCGCGGGCATGTGCACTGCACGCGTCACGATTGCTGGTCATGATACCACTGTCCTGTTCACCGTTTTAGAACATTGCACCCATGACCTTATCCTCGGCCAAGATTTTCTGTCGGACCATTCTGCGCTGATCGATTGTTCTCTCGTACTCGTCCACCTTGACCTACCCCTGTCGCCAATCTCAGTCGATGAACCCTTGCCCCGTCTGTGCTGCCTCGAAGACACCCGTTTGCCGCCTCAAGCTCTTTCTTACGTACCACTGTGTGTATCTCCCTCTGTTCCTGACGGCGATTACGTCATTTCTCCAATACCAGCCGTTTTACTGGAGCGAAACGTGACCCTCCCCCACACAGTCTCCACGATAAAGCAAAATCGGACATCTCTTCCCTTCCTAAATTTCAGTTTTTCTACCCAACTTCTGCCGCAAGCCATCACTCTGTGCCTCCTCTCCGCTTTAGAGGAATGCCACGTTTCTGCATTCGCCATCAATTGCCAACGAAATACTGGCCCTCACATTCCGGACGCGACTGCCCCGACCGAACCTTTTGCGAAAATGTTGGCCCCAGACTTGCTGCCTGCCCAAGCCGATCAACTCCACTGCCTCCTGGCTTCCTTTTGGGACATTTCTGACCTGAACAATCGCCCTTTAGGGAAAGCCTCGTCAGTCACCCACCGGATCAACACCGGCAGCGCAAACCCCGTTCACAAACGCCCTTACAGAGTCTCTCGTGCAGAGCGGCGAATTATCCAACAGGAGGTAGACAAGATGCTAGCGAAGGACATCATTGAAAGTTCTTGCAGTCCATGAGCCTCTCCAGTAGTGCTGGTTAAAAAAAAAGATGGCACATGGCGGTTTTGCGGCGATTATCGACATCTCAATGCAGTCACAAAGAAGGACGTGTATCCCCTCCCAAGGACAGACGACGCCCTTGACTGCCTTCACGGCGCTAAGTATTTTTCATCCATTGACCTTCGGTCTGGATATTGGCAAATCGCCGTAGATGAAATGGACCGTGAAAAAACCGCCTTCATAACACCCGATGGTCTGTACCAGTTCAAAGTGATGCCATTGGGCCTTTGCAACGCTCCAGCCACATTCGAGCGCATGATGGACTCGCTGCTCTAGAGCTTCAAATGGTCCACCTGCCTCTGTTACCTGGATGACGTTATCGTATTTTCTCCCACATTTACTACCCACGTCGAACACCTCTCGGAAATTCTAACCCTTTTCCGACGCGCCGGTCTTCAGCTGAATTCCTCCAAATGCCATTTCGGACGTCAGCAAATCACAATCCTCGGACACCTCGTCGACGCGAAGGGGGTTCGTCCCGACCCTGATAAAATTCGCGCAGTTCAGAACTTTCCAGCACCGCGGTCAACGAAAGACGTTCGAAGCTTTCTCGGACTTTGTTCGTATTTTCGACGCTTTATCAAGAACTTTGCGGATATTGCTAGACCCCTCACCAACCTCTTGAAGAAAAACGTTCCGTTTTCGTGGAGCTCCGAGCACGCTGCCGCTTTTACCAAACTTATCTCCGTGGTCACCCACTCTCCGCTTCTGGCTCACTTTGACCCTTATGCACCCACAGAAGTACGCACAGATGCGAGTGGGTACGGAATCGGAGCTGTCTTGGCGGAATGACAGGATGGTCTTGAGCGGGTTATTGCCTATGCCAGCCGCCTTCGTTCTGCCCCTGAGCGCAACTACTCCATTACGGAACGAGAATGTCTCGCCCTCGTGTGGTCTGTCGCCACGTTTCGCCCTTACCTGCATGGCCGCTCATTCACAGTTATAACAGACCACCGCGCGCTGTGCTGGCTCTCTTCGCTGAAAGATCCGGTAGGCAGGTTCGGTCGATGGGCATTGCGCCTACAGGAATATACATTCGACGTAAAATACAAACCTGGACGCTTGCATCAAGATGCTGATTGCTTGTCTCACCATCCGGTCGACCCACCAGACGCTGCTGACGATGACGACGCAGTCTTTCTGTGTGCTATCTCTGGACTCTTCCCTATTCCGGAAGAACAGCGCCGTGACCCAGCATTACGATCGATCATCGACAACATTAACTCTGCCTCACCTGACGCGTCGACGGGAATGTTCGTGCTACGCGATAACATTTTGTATCGCGCAATACCCGTCCTGACGGGCCGGCACTTTTGCTCGCTGTCCCTGCGTATTTGCGCTCCACTGTCCTCCAGCAGCTTCACGACATGCCTACTGCTGGACACCTCGGCATTTCTCGCATGTATGAACGCGTACGCCAGCGTTTTTTCTGGCCCGGCCTGTACCGTTCCGTCCGCCGCTACGTCAGTTCTTGCGATCAGTGTCAGCGACGCAAAACACCAACATCGCTTCCTGCGGGAACACTACAGCCCCTCGACATCCCGGTAGAACCTTTTTTCCGGGTTCGCCTGGACTTGCTTCGCCCGTTTCCCCAGTCGAAATCGGGAAACAAGTGGGTTGCTGTCGCAACGGATTACACCACACGCTACGCCATCGCGCGTGCTTTGCCGACTAGCTGTGCTACTGATGTGGCAGATTTCCTTCTTCACGACGTCATTCTCCAGCATGGGGCTCCACGTCAGTTGCTCACCGACCGTGGCCGTTGCTTCCTCTCACAAGTCGTTGACGACATCCTCCGATCCTGTTCTACTAAACACAAGATAACTACAGCGTACCATCCCCAGACAAACGGACTTACTGAACACTTAAATCGTACCTTGACCGATATGCTTTCCTGCTACGTTTCCGCTGATCACCGCGACTGGGACGTCTCGCTGCCGTACGTGAAATTTGCCTATAATTCGTCGCGGCATGATACGGCTGGGTATTCGCCGTTCTACCTCCTTATGGACGTGAGCCCACCCTACCACTGGACACCCTCATGCCTATGTCGGCAGACCAACCTGCAGTGCGATCGGAGTACGCCTGGGACGCTATTGCTCGCGCTGACCATGCTAGCCATATTGCCCGAAACCGGCTTTATTCCTCCCAAGCTGACCAGAAAACGATTTATGACCGAAGACATCGGGTGGCGCACTTCGCTCCGGGATCCCTTGTCCTCCTGTGGAAACCTACCCGCCGTATCGGCCTTTCTGAAAAACTTCTGCCCCGCTACTGTGGTCCCTTTCGCGTCTTGCGCCAAGTTACCCGCGTAACGTACGAGATCTCCCCTGTGGCGTCGACACCGTCGGGTCACGCTACTTCTACAGACATTGTACATGTTGTACTATTGAAGCCATATTTTCCGCCGGACGCTGTAACCCCGTAGCGCCGCGACGGCGCTCGTTCCGCCGGGGAATAATGACACGAGGCACCGACAGGCGATAACAAACTATGTGGTTATGGGGGGATTTGCCACGGGTTAAACGAACGGGGATTGTGCGACGAGTTCCCGTGAAAGAAGAGGACGAGGTGTGATGGTTGTGCTTCCCTCAGTGTGTACCAGCGGCACCCAGCCTCTTGCGTTTTGAGGATTGCAAATACATTTGCTACGGCATGCTCGCCTCGTAACAATATAAATTAGTGACGTCAGTAAGAAGCCAGAACGATAGTCTAGGTTGTGGTAATCATCGACCAACAAACGGAGGTGAAATTTGGGGGAAGTAAGAAGTCAATAGGACTACCCCCGGGAACGACCTGTATGAGTTGACTTCTTTTGTTTACTTACAAATACCTTACAGAATCTACTACGGGGCATTGAGTAAGGGGGATGATATAGAAAACAAGCACTCGGAATGGATAAACCCACCCCTACATTACATAAGAATACGCTTGAACAATTCACAATGGTTGCATAAACGCAAGAGAGGGCTTATAATACTACACCAAACTAAATTTTCAAAACATGCAAAGAGAAGCCATCACAAATAAAATAAAATTGAAGGGCTTCATACAATGTTTTCAAGAGAGATGTTTCAATAGCTCCTCGTGGAAAGTTTTATGACCAGTTAACGGGACAATCATGTCGGGAAGATTCGATTCGACGCGTGCGATACTTCCTGCGGTAGTTTGATATGCGCAATAGGGGTGCAAGTGGGAAGGGTGCTGACCTAGATTCGTGAATATATTTAAGCGAAGACAGAAGGGTAACTGTGCGCCGTTTCTACAGGCTGTAACGAAAGGTCATGTTTTATATGTGTGATACTCGATGGCCAAATTCGAATGCGTGAAATGAACCGTGGCGTTCTTTGCGAATCTTTTGCTAGGCGCGTGAGCGATGTAATAATGTTGGTCTCAGCTTCATGTGTTCAGACTATTGAGAGTCATAAAAAGAACTAATTTAGTAAAAGGAAAAGAATTCCAACTTGAAGTTTGAATTTTCACCGCCTTCAATTTTTTCTTTATGGTTTCAAATTACAACCAAACGCGTACCTGCTTTTTTAGGACAACTTCGTTATTTTTATTCGTGCAATGATGTAATTAACTTAGTGAGTTTAATTCGGTGAAACTGCACCTGGGCTATTAGATGCGCTGTAGTGGAAAGCTCAGGATACATTTTTACCTGTTGTGGACCATTAATGCGTAGCAAAATCTTGACATACAGGCGTTTGGCTTATTGCTTCTATTAGAAAAACAGCACCACTCGGGGGATCGAACCCGAGTCCTTAAACTCAACTGCAAAACAACTTTGCCACTGAGCTACAACGGAGGTACAGTTCTGTATTAGACCTAATATGTATTGAAGCAACTTGCCATCAATCAGCTGACTTTACACTTTAGTTGGACAGTTTTATTTTGCATAGTAAAGATACGTGTAGTACCCAAATACAATTATTAAGCGCTTATTTAGGGCAGGCGAGATTTATTGGTACGGCCTCCAAATTGATCCTTTAGTCTTATGCCACATTGCGTGAAAAATCTCGTTACGGCTAATGGCGAAACTCGGTAGTCAAGCAGATTTAAAGTGGTACATCATGCCGAACAAAATGCGCATGAATATGGAGACCGAGTTTTCTTCATGCCGGCAAACAAAGGCTTGAATGGATTATTTCCTAATGAAAAAGCATTGCAAGCACTCCAGGTAGGCCGAAATATTTCAAGTGCGGTTTCGGCCGAGCTTCTGATAAAACGACAGTCAGAACATCGAGATATGTTTGCGCGGTGTGACAACACAGTGTAAATATCTGCGACGCGTGTGCGCTGCATTGCAGTTTTTCTCAATTTGTCCACCGCTGGCGTGTGGACAAATGGTTTGCGTGTGGACAAATTGAGCAAACGCTTCTTCGCGGCGAATGGTAGATGCAAAGTCATCCTTAGAATTGCAGATTTCCACCAGGGTTTTGCCATCGACTCAAGGCAGTGGTTGCGGGAACTGCAATTCGTCTCGGCAAGGAGTGGCACACTCGTAGCCATGTCTCCAGTTGCCCATAATGGCTTTTAGAGAATGCGGCGGCCGCAGTGATCTCTCCAAGCAGTGTGCATTTAAGACGCTGCACGCGATAGTTCTGCGCATGCCCTCGACGATGTGCACGACCTCGAGCGCATGCGCACGACAACGAACGAGCGAGGGGCGTACGCTACAGGGATAGGGCGGCCGTTGTATGGCACCACCGTCGCCACAGCCAACAACACCGTCCGTGGCGAACGGATCGTCAGTGGAATGCCGGTGGCGGTCACCGCAGTGGTGATGAATGACGTTCTGTCGCTCTGCTGCGGTGCGTCAAAGCATACGTAACCACAAGGATTTTTTTCAGATCGGTAAACCTTGAGCTGGGAGGTGACCTTTACGAGGCATGCCATGTGTGTGATCTACGCCCACACTCTGTAATTATAAATAGCAGACGACGCTCAATGCGCCAAGATGGAATTCTAGCTAAATGAAAGTCAAGCTGGAAGTGAAAGTCAGTTCCCTTGTTCAAATTATTCAAGCATGCATGCAGTGTGGCGTATCGAGTGATATATTTCAACTAAATTCTCCTTCAAAGCCGGTATGTGCAGCCGATCCAGGAATGCTGCGGAGCTGGCCTTTCGCAGTTGATGACGAACCACGAACCACAGACGATTCACAGAAACACGCTTACTACAGTAATTAGGAATTGTTTACAGAATAAATGCCGCATGATAGTCGAACGTTATTGCTTGACGTATAAAAGCATTCGTTTTCTAGAATTGCAATGGTTGCTGGCTAGTTGGTTAATAGTTTTTCAAAACCAATTCCTCATGGGTGAAGGACGATAAGCAGGAGGGTGCCGAAAACCTGTACACAGTTTCCCAACTAAAGGCACCTGTCGTTTTACAAGGTGCCACCTACGCTTGAAAAATAATGTACTCTTCCGTCTAACGAGGATGATGGTTTATCGCAAAGCTTTCTTGTGTGGGCTACCTTGGTTGCCTTCTGTATTTAAACTTTGACTAGTTGAGCTTTGAATTTGGCCAGCACGTGCTTTGGTCTTTGACCATTTCCCATTCGATTTCGCACGAAGAAAGCTTTGCATTTGACCATCATGTTCGTTAAACGTAGGGCTGGATAATTTTGCTTTTTAATTTTGCACTTCCATCCACCACTCTCCAGATCCACCGGCCGAGGTGGCTCGGTAGCTAGGTGTTGCGCTGCTGAGCACGAGGTCGCGGGTTCGATTCCCGTCCGCGGTGGCTGCTTTTCTGATAGGGCAGAAACACAAAAACGTCCCTGTGTACGAGATTTCGGCACACGTTAAAGATCCCGAGGTGGTCAAAATATCCGCAGCCCTCCACTGCGGCGCGCCTCATCGCCTGCGTTGCGTCGGCGCGTTAAACTGTGCAGTTAATCAAAACTCTCGAAATCCTAACTGCTTCCAGCTTGCCGTAAAGGCGTCTGTGCTGGAGTACTCGGGCTGATGCACCCATAATTGAGGCAACTAGTCGCGCGTTTTTCGTTTCTTCACAAAGCGTTACAGGATTTTTTAGTTACTCGGTAAAGAATACATAAGCATTAAATACACTGGCTGATGTTAACACTGCCCCGTTTTTTAACTTTCGGTGCCTGCCGTTATTCAACACAGGTAGTAAAGTGGGAAGCGGAGGAGGGATGGTTTGTAGCTTGGGCTTTGGGTTGTTGGGTAACTTTGGCTCCTAATAAAATGAACACTACAAACGGGGAACTTCCGCTTCGGCACTAAGGCTCCCATGCTGTCACAGTGTCACTCACCAAAGCCGAAGGCACGAAGCTCGCGGTTACAGAAATCAAGTGTGCACTGTCACTACGTTTCCACGGCCACGCAATAAACTATCTCGCACGTAAGTGACTTTCTCTTCTAAGCACACTTATCGAGGTATCACAGCGTTAAGGCTGGCGTAGAAACTGTAGTCATCGAAAGTAGTGCAGATATTGTAAAATGGTAGAAATGAATAATACTAATATTAATGGTTTTATTCCTACTGAAATCGTACGGAGCCAGGCGCAGAGCGCTGCAGAAGCTCTCATGTCAATGTAGCTCATTGCCAAACTTAGAAGCATTAACGTAGCCGTTAGTGCATTTAAGAAGAAATAAAAACTAATGATAGTAGCTTTATTCGTACTAAGAACGGGTGGACTGAAGCGTAGATCGCAGCAAAAAGCGCTCATGCCATACCCAAAATTCGAAGCGTCCAACAGGTCTACGTAGCCGTTATTTCATCTAAGAACCCAAGAGAGAGAGAACAAGACTTTATTGAGAATATCCGGCGTGCGGGTGCGGATCAGGCCACGCAGGGCTTCTCCGCACCCTATCTAGCTCGTGGCTATGTAGACCTCGAGGGTGGGCCTGCGCCGCGACGTCGGCTACTAGGTGAGTCTGCTCCCGCGGGAGGGTCCCCCGTTCGCTCTTGCCGGGCCAGGGCGTCCTCGAGCCGCTGGATGGCGAGCAGCTGCGCCGCAGAGTCGGGAGAGCTGATGTAGTCCACAATGTCTGGCGGTAGTTAGTCCGGCTCGGCACCGTCTTGCTGCACTTCACAGCCCCACATGGTGTGGGCTAGAGTTGCTGGTTCACGCGCACAAACACTGCACTGCTCTTGCACATAGTATCCGGGGCACACGTGTCGGGCGAGGGCCGGCGTGAGCACCGTGCGGGTCTGTAGTTGTCGGAGAAGGACGCCTTCGCGTCTGCCCAGCCTCGGGTGAGGCGGAGGCAGCGCTCGGCGCCCCTCTCGGTACCACGACAGGATGTCGCCGTACGTGGTCAGCGGTTCCGCCTGGAGGTCGACGTCTTCCGCAGTCGAGGCGCAGGGGGGCGCCGCACGGTGCGCGAGCTCGCGTGCGACGACGTCTGCTGTCTCGTTGCGGTTGGCCGGTCCTCCGGCGATGGATCCGACGTGTGCCGGGAACCATCAGATGGTGGTTGTGGTCGACGTGCGCGTGGGGAGCAGGCGGGCTGCCGTTTCCACGATGCTGCTTCTGGCGAAGTTGGTGATGGCCGAGCGGGAGTCGCTCAGGATGGTTGTGGTGTCGGGGTCGCTTCGTAGCGCCAGTGCGATGGCAGCCTCTTCTGCTTGCTCGGCGCCGGGGGCGTGGAGGCTGCAGGCGTTCAGGATGCTTCCGTCCGTGGCGCGGATCACTACAGCCACGAAGGTGTAGGGTCTGTCCGGGAGTTGGGCGACGTCCACGTATACCGCCGTGTTGTCTGTAGCGTACGTCTCCGCGAGTGCGCGGGCTCTGGTTCGCCTTCGCTCCTTGTTACGGTCCGGGTGGACCTTGCGCAGGAGCGGTGGGACGACCAGTTGTCTGGCAATGTCGTTGGGTATCTTCCTGTGCTCGTGGGTGTCTTCCGAGAGCGGCTCCGTCCGTAGCGGGCGGAGGCCGGCCCGTTGCAGGATCAGGCGACCCGTTTTGGTAGTACCGAGACGGGCGAGCTGCGCGGAGCGCTGGGCTTCGCACACCTCTTCCAGTGTGTTGTGTACGCCGAGGGATGCAAGGGCCCGGTTGCTTGTGCTGTGGAGAAGTCCCAGTGCCGTCTTGTGGGACTTGCGGATGGCTGCGTTGATCTTGTCCCGCTCGTGCTGCAGCCATCGGTGAAACGCGCCGACGTACGAACGTGGCTCATCACGAACGACTGCAGCGGTCGCAGGAGGTTGGGCTCTCGGATGCCGTCGCGGCGTGTGGAAATCCTCCTGATGAGACGGGTCGCGATGCCCATCCTCGTGAGTAGTTTGTCCAGGGCCGTGTGGTTGGTGTTGCCCGAGTCGATGTGGAGGCCGAGCACTCTGAGGCTGCGGACGTGCGGTATGGTCGTGCCGTTCTTGGATCGGAGGGTGATGTTGCCGGCGTCGCGTTCGGCTTCCTTACTGCGGTGGCCGGGGGGTGGCAGTATAAGCAGCTCCGACTTTTGCGGGGAGCACCGGAGGCCCGTGTTCTTCAGGCAGGCCTCGATTTCACAGATCGCCTCTTGCAGCGATTCCTCGATGTGGCCGTTGGTGCCGCGCGACACCCAGAGCGTGATGTCGTCGGCGTAGATCGTGTGGTGGACGTGCGGCAGGCGGGCGAGGCGCTCGGCCACCGGGATCATGACGATGTTGAATATGAAGGGAGAGATGACGGACCCTTGCGGTGTGCCGACGCTGCCCAGCTCCCTTTCGTCTAGTTGTAGGTGACCGACGTAGATGCATGCCGTCCTGTGGGACAGGAACGCTTGAATGTAGTTGTACGTTCGTTCTCCCAGCCCCAGTCACACATCTGTCTAGACTTACCGGCTAACTGAACAACGTCTGGAGTGGGAGCGGGCGAGGAGGGCGTTCCTTGGTGGCGGCCCATGAAACAATTGTGAGCGGCAGGTAGTGAGCTAGATGACGCCATCACCACGCACGCGGCCCACCTTCTCACCCTTCGCCAGACGCTCCTCTCCGCTTTCTTTCTGTCGTCGCTGCGGCGTTCGGTCGTCTCTGATTTCGCTCTTTGTAGAGCCATGTGTGTGAATTCAAGTGACCTCACGTGGGTTGCGGGTGTAGTTTGCAGTTTCGCAGTCAACCATCTCGACAGCGTGGATTGGAGCCCTTTTTTGTTTTCAGTGAACGTTGGCCGATCACCCTAACTGGGTATCCACTCGGGAGGTTTTTCAATGCCTCAATCACAGCCACTAACAGCTTCGCTGTTAAAACATGACTTCTGCGATGACAGCTGCTGCGCCCCATGGTCGCTCCTAAGCGTGGTATGCTCAGGTCCAACGTCTGTCATGTACCAGCCGTTCCCTAGGGGTGACCTTCTCGCTGCTCCTTGCTTCATAAAATCAAAGAAAGAGCTTTAGTTGGACAAAGATGACACAGTGCCCTAAATGGCAAAATGTAAACAGGGGGTGAATTATATGCGATAGTCAACGCCTGTGGAACGAGCGAACTGCCACAGAGAAAGCAGCCTGCGCCGTGTATCGACGACCTGCGCCGGGTTCATTCAGTCGGAAAGATGCCAAATATCTGGCGGGAGGTACTTTTTTTTCGAGAGTTTGCCTTACGGCATAACAGTCATATATACAACATTACATTGGTTTCACGCAGAAACGTCAACCGAGACCGGTACTGAGAGCCCCATATCCACCGCTGTAGATCAGGGGGTCTCCCAGGATGGAGCCCTGTGCCCCGGAGGCGTTGCAGGCGAGAGGTTTGAAGGGCAGGGCAGGTCCATAGAAGGTGGCTCGTGTCGGCTTCAGACGCAGGGACCGTACAAAAGGGACAGGTGTTCGCAAACGGTGCGTGATAGCGGGCAGGCCAAGCGTGAGTCACTGCTGGGGATAATGCCACCCCAACTCGAAGCCTGCGCAGCAGGACCTCCTCCCAGTGAGCGAGCCCACTGGGGAGGTCGGTTCCACGCGGTGGAAGTAAAGCACGCGTGGCGCGGTGGAGGTTCTCCTTTTCCACCAGCCTTTTCCTTTTCCACCGGTGTCCACCCTTCTAGAGTGGACACCGGAAGAAGTGGCAGCGGCCTTTGTAGGTCTATACGGCGACAGGCGCGATCTGCCGCTATATGGGCAGGACGCATGTCCCGGCGAACCCACAATACACGCACAGGGCATGGGTATGTGTCCAGGATCGCGTGAATACGTGCCGACATGCTGGTGCTACGTGCAACGCGACGTAGATCACGTATCGCCGTCGTTGAGTCCGTGTAAATTTCCAGTTTCACACCAGTAGTTACTGTCGATGACAGCGCTTGGACCCCATCCCGAATTGTGGTAAGTTCTGCCAACAGGCTTGGGAGAGGTCGCAGGGTCTCGTAGGCTCAGCACTGGTTTAAGGTTGGATGAGAGGGACAAGCCAAGGCTGTGGTTACGAGGCAGTCGTGTGCCCCGGCGTCCACGAAAGCCTGTATGACTCGTGTCCGCGTCGCAGGCGCCCAGTGACGCACATGAAGGAGGGCAGCATCCTGAGGTTGATGAAGGCCAGAGGTTCGGACATGTAGCCTTGCCAGAGGCTTGTTGTCCGTCACCTGATGGTAGAGCCAGGGCGGTCTAGCCGCAGAAAAGGCTGGCATCGTATCAGGAACGTGGCCCATATACGCAGCGAGAGCCGCTGCCTCCGGTACATATCCACGCTTTAGCAGGCGAGCGGAACGACGCTGATGGACGATCTCATCTAGGGTGTTTAGCTGGGCTTCGGCTTGAACGGTGGGATTGGTGTTATGCGAGGGAGGCCAGTAATGGTGCGCATGGCGGCCCTGTTGATGGCCTGAAGCCGAGCCCAGTCCGCTTGCGTCATGTGCTGGAACTGGGCCTGATACACAAGCCGTGGCTGTAGTACGGCGCGCACTAGGAGACGGGCAACAGTCCAGCAGGCCCCGCCAGACTTCTGAGCGATGCGGCGAACGAGGTGGAGCATCTGTCCGGCTTTCTGCCGAGCAGATCGGAGCCACTGAGCTGCTGACCCTGATGCCGATATTTCTAGTCCTAGGACCCGAAGACGGTCAACCACGGCTATGTCGTTCCCATTCAGTTGCAGTGAAACAGGAGACACAGCAAGGAGGCGGCGGCCCCAAGCGTTGGCCACGGGAAGTAAAACAGTTTTCTCTTGCGAGAGAGAGGCCCGCATACTCGCACCATCTCTGGCAGTCTGTTAGTGCTTGCTGGAGGCACGCAGCTTGTCGTGACAGGTCTGGATGCACTGACCACACCGTAATGTCATCCGCGTACATGAATATAGATCTCGGATTGAAGCAATGTGCCAAGGTAGCGGCAACATGACGATGTTGAAAAGAAGCGGAGACAAAACAGACCCTACGCCTCGGACTGGTGTAAAGTGACCGAAACTTGCTCCGTTGATGCGGATGGAAAAAGAACGGTGTTGAAGGAAGTATCGGACGAAATCGCAGACTTTGTCTGGAAGGTGGAGGCCATGTAGAACTTGTAGGATGGCAGCGTGACTAACGTTTTCATACGCCTTGCATATGTCCATGGCGAGCGCAGATCTCACACGGCGGGATCGGCCTCCAACTAAAACCATAGATGAGAGATATTGCAACCCATCCTCAGTACCAAGATAGGGCCTGAATCTAATTTGCGCCGGGTGATACCATTGAAAGGTATCAAGCCACCACTGAAGCCGTGTTGCAAGCATTCGCTCTAACAACTTGCACAGCGTCGATGTCAGGGCGATGGGGCGCAAGTTCCGAAGTACATGTGGTGGTTTCCCGGGCTTTGGAATGGGAACAATATCCGCCCGAAGCCAAGAGTCAGGTAGTTCAACCGGAGAGCCACACCTGATTAACCGAGTCCAAAAGCGCCACGAGGGCTGGGTCGTCGATGTTCGTGTACACCTCGTAAGTTATGCCGTCGGGACCCGGAGCAGTCCGTGGTTTAGCGTGATCGATCGCTGCCAGGAATTCAGCCGCTGTGAATGGTGCCTGGATTCCCAAAACAGCTTCATGAGTAGGCCGTAATCCAACACCGTTAGGCAGGGGGAACAAAGATGGCATGGCGACTGGCACAACGTCAAATGCAGGAAACAAGGCCCGAGCAACGTCGGGGGCGAATTGTGCCGGGTCCTTGTTTGACGCATTACAAGCGCTGGCAGCTGCATCTGGAGGCCGACTGCCCGATTCCATTGCGCGAAACGTGCGCCAGACAGGCGCCGTTGAGGAAGATGGGCCTAGAGAGGCGCACCAGTGAAGCCAGCGCTGCCTCGACAGTCTTTTTTCGTGCCGCCTGGCAGCAGCGGTAAGGCGCTGATACTGAAGCCTGGCTGGTAGGGACGAAGGATCCCGTGCGGAAATTACTTCAGCTTGCTTGCGCTGCGCCCAAAGCTGTAGGAGCCGAAGATCGGGCTTTGGGCGGGACTCCTCCACCCACGTATGTTGAGAGGACACGCCGAAAAAGGGCGGTGGGATCCGGAATGGGCTCCGAGAAGGATGCATTCAGTGTGGAACGGAAGGTGTCCCAGTTCACCACTGTGCAACGGCGACGAAGGCGACCCGTCGACTCTGGAATACGGCCCAGGCGAATGGGGTGATGGTCGCTGCCCCAGCAGTCAGCTTCACGTTGCCAGGATACCGTTTGTGCACCCAGCCACCACGACAAGTCAGGTGAATAGGGGGGCATCCGTACGTGGGTACACCGGCGTGTTGGGCTAGTAATGTCATTCAAAAGTGTAAAGCTGGCATCGGTGAAGTGCTCCAAGACCACTCGACCACGCTCACTTGAAGACGGATATCCCCAGTCGCAGTGCGGAGCATTGAAGTCCCCCGCCACAAGAATGGGACACCCAGGGTTAGCTCGCCGTAGTTGTGTAAGCCAACCCAGCCGCAGGCGGGGAGCACTACCACTATAAGGGCGCACGTAGCACGACACCAGTATTACCGCACAACGCGGGAGCTGCACTTTTACCGCCACCACTTCCTGCCAGTCTGTACACCACGAGTTTAGAGGGATGGGGTTTTGAGGAAACCTAGACAGGACATAAACGGCCGCCTTGCCCGGAGGAGTAGAACTTGAGCTGCACCGCCGATCAGGAATGGACGGCTCAGCACACGCCGTAAATTGAGGCAAGCGGGGGAGGGAGTTCGTCTCCTGAAGCAAGAAAGCCCAGGCATGGGGTTTCCCCAGACGTAGCCTTTCACGGATTTCTCCAATTTTTGTAGAGAGACCCCGACAGTTCCCCTGAACGATATATTGGTGTGATTCAGGCATGGTAGCGGACTGGTTAGCGAAGTTGGGCGGCGAGCATGGAAACCATTGTCTGTAGCTGGTGCACCACAAACTGGAGGAGCTCCTTGTGGGTCAGAGTAGAGGGAGCAGGCTGTGAGGGAAGGTCAGTCGTAGACGGGGCGTGCTGATGAGCCTTGGAGAATGCACGAGGTGGACGTGGTGGATCTCCAGCGGATTGATGCAAGGTACTTGAACATTTGCATTTGTAGGGGCGGGCACTCCCACGGCATGTCATGCACCGAGGGTTTGGCCCCTGCAGAGCAGAAGTGAAGCTAACGGCCTTGGCTGGTGGTGGGTCCTGGTCAGTACGCTGATGAAGTTTCGGCAAGTAAACGCGCCAGTTTGCCAGCACATCCTCGGTGAGTTCGGATCACTCCCGTGCCTTGTGCAGGAGCACTTCGGCGCCACGCGAGAGTCCCACCAGCAACGGAGCAGAATAGGGCGGTAATACATTTGCTTGTTTAGCTGCGGGTTTGACTTATACTGGGTCGGGATCACCACTTGCGAATTCGACGGGGTATCGAGGTTGGAGCGAAGTTGTACAGGCTCACTGCCTCACGCGTAAAAAGTCTCGTTACCGATCTAGCATTCGTGGCCTGGCATCCAGTACACTCGGACATCTATATTCCTAGCATCCTTCAATTGACGGCAGATACCCTTGATTTCGGCACAAGTACTTCCCACGTTTGGGTTCCGACCAAGTTCAGCAAAGGCCTCGCAGCTGTCCGTAAATATTGTACACCATAGAATGTTTTCGGCTCTGTGGGCAGAATCGATGTATTCTACAAGAAGACAATGGCTTCAAGACGTGTGCGACACGTGCTTAGCGCGGATGGGAACTGCACCGTACGGGACTTCACCTAATGCCGTCAATACACGTCAGTGTGGCTCGCAATATACTTTCATTTATCACTGCAGTAGTACAGACTGCATTCCCCTCCTTCAAAATAGGCACGTGCGGCTGCGGCTGCGGCTGCATCCGCTTGTTGGGGTTGTTGGGGATATTCTTGGTCACGTGAGAGTGGCGCCGGATTTGGTCTTCGTAACATAATCCTCAGGAATAGTAAAGAAGAAACACTTAGCTCATGGTCATTGTAAAAACTGATTGTGCTAAATTTGAGGCTTCGAAATGAGTGCTCCAGATACTTCGCACCACCAAGCCGAACGGGTTAAAATTTCATGTGATGCAACCCTTGCAGAGAAACGCAATTCCTGCATTAGGAAGATACTTTAGGGTAAGAGACCATTCCCTGGTTCATGTGTTTTGTCGATGGTGATATAGACAGCTTCTAAAACTATCAAATACAGAACGTGTAAACAGAGCTTGTA
This sequence comes from Haemaphysalis longicornis, assembly GCF_048455015.1. NCBI lineage: Eukaryota > Metazoa > Arthropoda > Arachnida > Ixodida > Ixodidae > Haemaphysalis > Haemaphysalis longicornis. The sequence continues at coordinate 93,180,272 of NW_027526295.1, forward strand.
ATCGAAGACAGAGCTTGTAAAGACAGAGTCTTGCTCTGCCACTTCGCACGGCGACTGGGGGAGGAATGGTTTTACGGAGTGACCCTGGAACGTCACGGGTGGGGAGACAATCAACTGCAGCCTGCCACTCAATGGAGCGCCTCAAGAGCGCGGAGAGCCACGAACACGAGGCTCATAAATGAAGCTCGCCCGCTACTTGAAGACGGATGCGAAGATATCTCCAAGCTCACTGGCTTGCAATATCGCCTAGTGGCCAACCACGCCGAGCTTTTGAAGATCAGCGAGGAGCTCGAGAACTTACTTACGGAGGAGGCACTCGACGTCGAGTTCGAGGCGGCCGAGGAATACAACGATCGCACCCGCAACACCTTTGCGCAAATTCACTGCAGAATCGATCTGCTGGAAAAGGCCGCTCAGAATTTCCCAGAATCGCCAACCGTCAACGAAGTGGTCCCGTCCAGACAGGACAGCGCGCTCACGACAATGGGACCTCGGCTTCTACAGCTGGACATACTGGTCTTTCGAGGTTACCGCCAGCGTTGGATGGGATTTTGGGAGCAGTTTGAGCCGACCATCCACAACACCAGCACCCTTACTCCAACGTCTAGGTTTTATAATCTATGCCGTTACGTGCCGCAGCAATCGCCGGCTTACCAACCACAGAGTTCTGCTGTTCGGATGCTGTGGAAAACCTCAAGAAGCGGTAATAAGATAAGAAAAGTATCCACAAGCATCACCTTTACGCGCTGAGGAATCTGAGTCCAGTAAAATCCTCTGCTGACATACGAGGGCTCAGAAGGCTTTGCGATGCGGCTCAATTGAACATTCGCTGTTTGAACGCCTGAACGCGTCAAGCTGTAGATTCTCGGCCATGCTCGATGACATTCAGCAGCACGCGCTGCCACACGACATCGTGCTGAGCTTCACCAAAGGGAAGCGGCATTGTGCGCTGAACGCCTTTTCAAGAGACGACTCGCCTCCAGCTAGTCCACCGGTGAGCCCGTCTCCAGCAGAAGACTCGCTTCCATTCAATTCATTGGCGGCGTCGGCTGAGTCGGACGATGAGTTGAAGGAACTGATGACCTTCGTGAGGATTGAGCTGGAGAGTCTTGAGCCATGCTGCGGGTTGCCCCAACGACAGTTCACTGACAACCATCCCTAGAAGCAGCAAAATAATCTACTCACGGCGTCGGCACTACACGTCGCTGACCGCAAAGAAGGTGCTTCTTTTGCCGTTCAAAGAAGCATGGAACGCGCTCATGCCCCACCGACATCTCTCTGGCGACTACGAAAAAACACCTCGGGAAGTACAGAAGATGTTTTAGGCACACGTCTAAGTGTAATCAAGCGAGAGACTGCAAGGCCAGATTGAGTTGTGCGTCGTGCCGCGGTAGGCATGCAACTACCATTTGCGAGCCTTCGTTTCAAAAGAATAGTGCAATTTGGCGGCTGCTACCATTTGCTTCTCGGCCACAGCTCGAACCGCTGGAAGGCAAGAACTGCCAAATGTTTGTGATAAGGACAACGGAGTGTACCTCCAGACGTTCTGAGCATGGTGAGCCACGACGGGAGGAGCACACTGCTTCGAGGTATCCTCGACGGCGGCAGCCAGCGCTCCTCCATTACCGAAGATCTCGTAACCAAGCTCCGTTTGAGGTCGTGAACAAGACGACGATCGCCTTCAACGCGTTCGGGAGTGCCTCTATGGCGGGCGCGCAGAAGCGCAAAGTCGTGCAAGTCCCCCTTCGCAGCCAGAACGCTACAGATGTCTACACCATCGAAGCCATAGCTGTACCCGCCATCTGCCAAGATGTATCGGCCCCATCTGCTAACATCACCTTCGGGCGTGAACTGCGGAGGCAGCGCAAGGTCTTTGCTGATGAACAGAGGCTGATAGGTGTAGATTCAGAGCCCGGCTTAGGTCTCCTCATCGGATCGGACTACATCTGGCGCTTACTTACGGGAGAAGTTATTCGGTGCAGTGAAGTTGAAGGACGTGCAGCGGTAAGCAGTGTTTTCGGGTGGATCCTTCCCGGACCCATCACACAGAAGTCATCCCTCGAGTGTGCGACTGGTACGATGGTTTTCGTTTTGCGAGCAAACAATGCCCTAGTAGTTGAATTAAAGTTCGAGAAAGCATCACTGAGTCCGAAGAAACCGTGCATGGATTTGCCCAACGGCACTGAAATCGCGCCACCGCTACAAAAAAGCCAAGTGCCTCTAATAATACCATCAATTCTGCTCAGTGTTGGGCTACGCAACTAGGCACGCTATCATCAAACATGCTGAATAATCGCCACCTGTGCGTGTGCTCTCGCAGGCAGAGCCAGCAAACTCTAGCAAACGACACAACCGCAAACTGCGTCAGACGTGCCCTGTTTGGCCTGAGACCTCGATAAGCGCCCAGAATGAGACCGTACAAACGCATACTTCTTCAAAGAAAGAAGCAATGCAAGTGAAAGCTAAATAACAAGCTACACAGTCTGAAGGAGACACGGTACCAGAACGAAGCGAAACCTCGCGTGTTCTACTAACGGAGACTGTTGAACCGCGGGGAAGACTCACAACGCTTGAAACCTTGCAGCACAGTTCGTCCGATGATCGCAGACTAATCAGCCCCACCTGCGTTTCAGCCAAGTACCTGAACAGCATCACGAAGCTCATACCCAAACATCGGAGACTGCGGAAAAAAACTGGTCAACAATTACCTGGCGCCTGGAAAGCATCAGCCGGAGCACGTCTACAAATATTGCGGCTACAGGAAGGGACTTTGCGACAGAAAGGAGGGGACGCTGTGACATCGTGAATCTGTGCCCGTATAGACAGTAAGGGGTTTGGACATTACAAGACCTGCTTATAAGGTCTCCGTCGTCCGAGGGGGGAGGATGTTGCCTGTAACTTCCTGGTGGGGGGAGTATGTAGAAAAAGATGATGAAGTAGTAGAATAGAAAGAAGAGGCAGCTGGCTTGGAACGATGGCCTCCAGTCTCCATCTTATCTTCGGAATTCCCTTTCTTTACCTAGTTATTTGTTTTGCTCCTATGCACGTTTTCTACACGCCATTTAGGACAACCATAACAGTACTGGTGAACCAACTATTCCAACATACTCATGGATGCAAATATTAGGACGCATACTGAATCGCATAGGGTCTATCACAATATTTTCTCTAATCTTTTATCCGTATAATTTTGTTCCGTTTTCAAGTCATAGTTAACATTGGACCAAGTGGGCGAAGAGAAGGAAGCGGATAATAATAGCGGAAGAGCTTGGATACAGAAAATAGTAATATTTCACGTATAACTTGGCAGCGCAGCGACCAGCTGTGCACTGCTTGTCAACAGCTGCACTTGTGAAGGAGTTATCTCGAATAAAAAGAAGGATATCGGATACAGCTGTGTGACTGCGTAGTTGAGGCCTCTTGTTGAAACGAACCAACTGACCTTTCCATACACTGCAGCTCTGGCTCCTTCTCCAGCGGAACTAAAAGTACAAACCTTCCTGCGCTATATTTTATTCACACATTACAAGTCCCAAGATTGGTGTTAAATATGTACGTAATGACTGTGTCGCGCGCCCTAGGTCAGTTATATTCCCCTTCAGAACTTTGGATATATAAGGAAGACAGGAGGCAACACTTTCCAATATGCCCTTGATACGCCTTTTACTTAAATTTAATTGAGTGTACATCCAGTGAGTCAGTTAATGTTATCCCTTATACTCGCATAAAGACCGGAAATAACGATGCCGTTTAGAACTTGTTTTATTGTACCATTTTAAATAAAAAAATGTTCCACACTCTTTTTGCCGAAGAAATATTGCTTTATGTTGAAGAAGATACCCAGTACGTCCTTTCTATTCGGTTCTCCCAGTGCCCCGAAGTGTCCACAGATCTTGAGCCGGGGCTTCGCAGCTGTGCTATGATTGTATCAGCAGAATTCTTTTGGTTCTTTCTGCTTGCTACACATCAAAACAAGAGGAAAATGACGCACAAGAATGTTTAACTAACTTTACAATTTGTTACATCTTTTCCACTGCAATGAACAATAACACTTTTATGATTAATTTATAGGTTTTAAACACATGGCGCAGACGTATGTAGGCAAGCATGTGCACTCGTGTGTGCCGAAACCTGAAGCGTTAAGCAACTTTCCGGGAAATGTTTTATTTGGTTTGCGTTAATACTGCAATCAATCGCGGCTACACTGAGAAGATAACCGTCAGTTTACTTAATGTACCCACTTACAATATTTGTAAAGCTACTTCAAAATAATTTCAAACAGAATGTCGTTTTGCCAGCTTTATGTCAATGATGATTAAAGTCAAGTGTTTTTGCGTCAGGCATATATCGCAAAACTAGTTCAGATATAGTCTTTAGTGGAATGTAAGCAAGCGAATAACCCCATGTACCTAAGTGTTGTCTTTTGTCAAGTCTGGCGTCAGCGTCTCGGAGCCGCTACAATGAGCACGTTGACATGCGTTTTACACAACCTTTGTACCAGCTCGTAATATTACTTGTCAACTACAATATCATTGATAACTTTAGTGCAAATGAAGCGATTGCGCTACAGTGTTACCGCAGTGTGTTTCATTAAGAATACCGGATTCTATAAGAGGGAATGCGTATATTTTTAGTTAAATTCCAAATATGAGTGATTGCATATTCCCGCAGCGTAAAAACGGTAAACTGATTACTGAGGGGATCAAAGCTCAGGAAATTTGCGGACCCTTGTCGTCGTCCTCATCATCAATTTGAGTGGGTATGTCCAAAATGAAGGATGAATAACTTTGTACTAGACCTCTGATGCTGGTGTTATGTGCGGCCAGAGTGAATCGGTTCCTTCTTTTTTCCTCACTTTGTTTTGCCCTTCGATTCGGTTGACTGCCTTCCCTCTATTAATGTCCCTCGTTAGGAACTTTGCCCCTTTGGGAGGCCAGCTGTTAGTTCTCTAGATGATGTGAATAGCCCAAGGTTTTTATGTATTTTAACTGTCGTGATGTCTGCCACGAGATTTTTATTTATCGCAGGAACCAATTTCCAAATGTTTCAGAACCAACCCTTGGGACCACACGTGCGTTGGATTTCATTCTGTGAAAGCGAAAATACGCTACTCTGCTTTGCTAGCTACGCTGTGTTCCGCGATGCGTAAAATCTCCGCATTTCCTGTACGCACCCAGCGCAATCTACTGATTCGCATGTAATGCTCGCTCTATTCTCTTGAGCACATACTAACAGAGCTCCACTGTTAGGCCTGAATGACCTGGCTATAGAATTGCGGGTTTTGCTCGAATGACCGTGATTTTAGCACCAGCAGTGCTAACGTTTTTTTTTAATACCAGCGATCTTTTTTGTGCTATTCATTGTTCCGTTAGCCCACTTTTACGTATTGTTGTGGAAAAAAATGCCTAATTTGATACTTGTAGGGATAGTTTAGAAGCGGGGCGTGGCCTATCATGTCTTTTAATTAAGGTTCTGCATCGTAGCATAAGAGCCCGATTTGTTTCTATGTTGGAATAAAATATCACTACTTCACATTGGTTCCTGCTGCCCCACTCACAGTAATTTTTTGGGGGGTTTAGGTGTCATAGTGTTGATCAGCGCAGGAAAGTCTCAGGATATTTGTGTTTAAGAAACACCGTGATGCATTTAATATTTTTGTATAAAATTAAGAATTTTATGCATTTCAATTTATCGTTTCATTTTCTGCGTGATCATATCTGAACCACCAACAACTTTCTACGTGCTGGTCCTTGACCTTTTTTTGGAACTATTGCCCAGATTCACTAAACTAAACAATCTCTTCGCAAGTAAAAAGTGACAGAAATTCGGAGAATAATGGTGTATTCTCTCTACCGAATTTGTTGCATTTATCTCATAGCTAGCGTTTTACAGGCAAGCATAGATACCCTTTTAGATTTGTTATGAACATTTCCCCAAAGCCTTTCCCGGTAGGCAAGTTTGCACTCTTCTGGTGAAGAAATATCACTCCAAGGCACGCCCTCTACTTGACCTGCCAGAATCGTATGTACAGCCGTGAGCTGAAGTAAACGGACCACGGGAGCGGTGGCCAAAACTAATCACAGCGCCCTCTGGTTACGCGGCGCCTGCTGTCGAGACCGCGCACAGCGCAGGCGCGGCCTACCAGTACAGCACACATGCCTCTATCACTCGCCTTTTCGCAATTGTCTCACGCTCCGATAAATTGACGCCAGGGGGAACCGCGCATCCCTTTTTCTGTCTGCTGGTCAACACACCTGTGGAAACGGCGCTTTGGCGCAATCGGCGGCAACGCGGCTCCGCTGGGAGAGTTGGCGCGCTGCAGGTGATTAACTCGTGATCGTACCTTTTGTTTTGCACACCCCAACCCCCGCGTCATATATTGAAGCAGAAAATGAAGCAGAAAACAAATCACCGTGCAGTCAGAGAAAATAGGAAAAAAACACCATCTTTCTCGGTTATGAGGACACATGCTAAATTATTGCTTCCCGAGAATATCAGCCAACTCGTAAAATTATTGATGCTAACCTTACATGCTAAGGTTTTCACAAATACTGCTGTGTTTAGGTATTACTGCGTTGCTTTATGAAACTTCGTTTGCCGTATGCGGCATATGTACGATTTCGCAATTGCTAGGGAAAATCCAGCGTCGCAATTTTTTTAAGTTCGAGGCACCGACACATACACTTAGTGTTCAAAAAATATATTGCGATATGAGATATCATTGACCCACGCCTTAAATGCCCAGCGACTATCGAAACGCATGCAAACTACATTTTTCGATTAAATTTATTTGCACTTGAAAACATTGTTGACAGCTGTTACGCACTTCGGTGACACGAGTTGAAGTTGAAGGATTTGATCCAAAGGGAGGTCGTTCAGTCGGTGATTGAAGATAAAAAGATTACTAGCTTTTGTTCGACGGCATGCGGCAAACAAACGACGGTATACTTCAAAACAGCCACGTTTATTTACACTTATAGTTTTACAAAGCCTTGCACAGGGCCGTCGTTCACAGATGGGGGTCCGCGGACAAAAAGAGGAACGTAAAGACACTTCACTCCGTGGGTTCCTCCGCGATACTCCCAAATTTCTTTTTTTTTCGTAACCCTGCCACGAACTAAAAAAAAGTGGATTTGCCGCATGACATGTTAGAATGTCGTCTCCGCACAGACAAATTTTAGGCTGGCTTTTTTCACGTTTCAATTATGCAGAAAAGCCATACTCAAAAGGCGGGCATACAGATATGTGTATGAGCGACTTTGGCTGCAAGGGTTAATTGTGCGACAATAGGACACGTATCACCATATTTCATCATGGGGTCCCCCACCACTTTTGCAAGCCTAGCAGGAGTCCTCCGCACATTACCGGCTGAGTAACACTGGCATGAAATATCAGAGGTCGGGCAAATCCCAAGTCCTGCGGGCAGCCCCATTTCCTTCAAACGCTATTACTTTAAGTTTAATTACAAAGGTCCCGCCTCCGAAAGAGACGTCACAACTGAGTGTGAGGATGACCTATCAATTAGCCAATACTAGGCCGCTCAGCGGCCACAAAGACATTCAATTGTTGTGTAAACAAATAGCCATGGAACCCAACTCTGTCACTCTCTTGCGGAAACTCCAGGGTGTTTATCAAAAACACGCCACCGAACAAACAACAAGACAGCAGATTTTAACTAAGAAACTTCATCACTTAACAAAAAAACCTCGGCTGCGAGCCCAACGCAGCCACAGCACGCTGTGTGTGGCAGCGTAGCACCATTGCCGCATATCAGGTGAGTCGCATCGGTTTCAATGATAGGACAATGCCCAGCTGTGTTCCTCTAACTGTGCACCGCAGTTCCTCTGGCGTCAGTTTATCGGAACGTCAGACAATCGCGAAGAAGCGAGCGATAGCGGCGTGTGTGCTTTACTGGTAGGTCGCGCCTGCGCTGTGCGCGGTCTCGACAAAGGCGCCGCGCAACCAGACGGCGCAGCGATTAGTTTTGGCCACTGCTCCCGTGTTCCGTTAACTTCAGCTCACGACTGTACGCCTCGTCTATTGCAGGTTCTTCCAATGTGCTGTAGTGACCGCAAACGAAATGATTTTGCCTTATTTCTAAATGCGTTTACCGTAGTTTATTATCATAAGCGCCAATCTGTGTTACACGACTGAGGGCATGAATAGTACGAACTGGTCAAGTAGCCTTCATTGGTTAAAATTTGTTTGAAATACAGGATAGCGTAGTACAACTACACTCCTTTTTGTATATAAACAATATGGTAGCATTTTAAAACATCCTGTATATAATTTATTCATTTTTTGTGCATTGCCTTGCCCATTTTTAGGTGATCAATCACTTTTCTCTCATCTACTGCAATTCTTTTTCACCTGATGAGTTACTGGTGGGACCTCGGAAGCTAAGTTGATTTTTCAGTATTGTCCCAGGCTCACAACGCCTGAGGTGTCTATCAGGCTAAGGTATCTACCAAAGCAAAATAACACAATTGACGAAGTACTGAACCCTTCATACCCTCAACCCTTATTTAGGCGTAAGGCTACGTGTATTCTTGCAGATAGCCTGTCGTTGGCTTATGGCGTGAAAAAAAAATAAAGCCGTTCCACTCAATTTGAAAGCTCTCGGAACTGCAGAGCAGTGATTCGCCATAATAGGCTGTACCGCCCGTTATCCGCTTACTGCTACCGCCCCATGCAATTCAAATTTCTCGCCTTCGCAGTGCTCGCGCGCCCCCTGCCTCAAACTGCGCCAGTGGGAGTTCTGTTCTCTTTGTGCTTTTCTCCCCGCACGTGCCGGCGTTGCACTGCCACATTTTGTAAAACTCAACCCAACGGGCGTCTTTAACTAAAGGAGCGTGGGCGCTGCCGGTTAATTACGTATATTTTTCCTCAAATGTACCCACAGTTTTCTCTGGGCTAAACAACGGAAAGATGTATGATAAGTGCTAGCGTTTCACGAGTTGCGAACGCTTATTACTATATAAACCGCTTGCCTTTCGAGGCCTCTCGGGTACGCAACGAACAACAGCGTTACCCCGGGACGCCGCCTTGGTGCTCTAAATACTTGGGTCGAGCGAGCGAGCTAGGACGGCAAGGCGAGTGCCTAAAGTGCTTTGTACTTAAAAGAACCTACAGCCCTTTCTCTTTCCCCCCAAGCCTCAAGAGCTGAAGCAAACACTGCTGTACTACCCCTGCCTCTCGGGCCAGCTCCTGCTCATAGGGAGAGCAGCCGAAGCTACGACGGCGTAGCGATTCTTGCGAAGATAGAACCACCTCTACAGAAAGACCATAAATGCTCACATGAAACCTTTATCTCTTTCTCTCTCTCTCTCTCTTATTCCTTTTCCTTCCCATTGTTGACCTTCCACCTTGACTTTTTTTTAATATTGCCGTAACGTGCTTATGTGGAACATTAACATATACCCCTCACACTAGGCTATCTGGCACATTATTCTCGGAAATATATTCTAAATTACCAGCCGTAGAACAGGTAATTTAAAAATAATTGCTATACCCCGGAGATTCCAGTAATAAACAGGTTTCCTCTTGTATGAATCGTTGATTGAAGAGTGCCATTTTTGTAACTACGGTGTATGAAGCGCTCGACTTCATACCACACTCGACCCGTGGGTTGAGTGTGGTATGAAGAGAAAACCTCTCTAGCCGACTGGAGAGCGGTATGGTTGCCCTGGTTCTCGGCATGAACGCGTATGAAGCGAACAGCGACAGGAACGGCTAATTGAATTTTTATAGTACTACACGCCTGTTTTATGAGATACGGAGTAATGTGGTGCCGCGGTGCAGTGCCCCTGCGCAGTCCTCGTTTATAAATACCTTGAAGTATAATGCCTCAGGATCCACAGGGATGACTCTGCGGGAAAACCGAAAAACTTCACGATTGGCTCACAGGTTGAAGTCTCCGCATTCACAGACACCAGATAAGCTGAAGCGTGTGGTCAAAATCTAGAGGGTCAGCAACAGCTCCCGGAGCAGCCATTTTGCTCTCAGACTGTCACGAGTTGTCTAAAATTCTCGGGGCATAATGGGGCTTGCGTTCGACTGGTTTCTCGTAGCACGCTTGGCTATTTGTAGGGCGGGAAGCTGCGCACTCGTCTTTGTAGGTAGTGGGTGTTTACGTGTAGAAAGCATGACATCGTAAGGGTAAAATGTGGTTACTCTAGGTCTGATCTCGCGAAGGTGAGGCACCATTGTGTCGTCGTGACATTGACACTCAATAATAATCAGGTGGCGGTCTTCATATCCTTCCCTCCGAACGTTGGCGATGCCTTACAGAGTTGGAAGGTATGCATAGCTGTAGAGTCCTTGGTCCTGGTGTGACCAGGAAGCCCGCGGTGAGGGCGCAAAAAGCTCTACGGTACTGAAGTTTGTGTTGCTACATACATTCCTTTCTCAGATAAAACTAGATCGCCCTAGGCGAAGCATTGCTTACCAGGTTGATTTCAGGAGCTTGCCATCATTGATTTTGGGCACCTCTACAAACTGGTTGATAATCTTTGATCATGCTGAGGGCAGGCCGACATTGTGTTTTCAGTTCCTGTAATCATCCGTTTTCAGCCATGGATGCAAACATGTAATTTTTGTAATCCTGCCGAATAATGTTATTGCATAGTCGTGTTTTGCAACTGTACATATTTCCGCAATTACGTGGCATCACTACATGACCGACTGCACACAAGGGGCAAACTGCTTTGCGTGTTTCACCTTTAATTCTTGCATCAGAGCCGCAGAAAAAATTTGGCGAACCTTCCTTTCAGTTAAACGCACAACTGTTATGCCTCTTCTCACACCTACTCTCTTAACGTATGCGAGAGGCAAAAGCCCGCAAAATTTTGGCGTCTTTTCGGCTCTGACGGAAAAAACACAACAATTTTTGTCTAGCCTATATGAATTTTCGCACGTCGCATCAATGACTCGCTCAGGAAGGCACCGTTACGTTGATTTTTTTTATCAGGGACGTAGAACAAACACTTATAAAGGCGAATACGCTTATCCAGTGCTTATCGCATGCAGGCCAACGCAAAGTCGTTTTAATGAAGCACACCTAACCAAGTAGTCATTGAAAATTACTCAGTAAACGTGTAACCACAATAAAACGACGTTCCTGCAAGCGTGGGCAATTTCTCCGTAAAAATATTTTAAGGTATGCGTTTAAGCTAATTATGCACATGTAGAACATCACTCCAATATTTTTATATACTATGCTAGAGCAGCTAGCTTCAGTGCTATGCTCCGGCCTGTTCCACCACTCGGCTACTCCACGTGCCCTACGCACCTGTATGACAAAAGCACCATCAGCCTCCTATCAGTTCGCGTTCAGCAGTTATCCTGTGCATTGGCCGCAGTGGCTACACGACTATCCGCTTACCTCTTCCGCACATTTAATAAGTTAGTATGAAAAATGTGTGCCGGACCTTCGTTTCGCTTGCTGCTGTGCCAGTGGCTGTGTTATCTGTTGCACCTCGCTAACACTGTACTATGTTCTTTTTACAGCGGTTACTGGGTCACGGTATTGAGATGAACCCAGCATTGATACTGTACAGTTCATCCAAATGCTAAATGTCATTTCGGGTAATTTTAAAGAAGTCATGTAAAAAGGCAACGTCGCATACTAGAGCCAAGCCGATTGCTTCTAGCTACCATATGGTGCCTGCGGACGCCTTACGAGCGGGTATCCTGGACTGCCTTGCCCCGCCTTGTACTGCCGTAGTTTATTTCCTCGTGCCCTTAAAGGCTACGCTTCGTAGTGGCCTTCAACCTCACGCTTTTGAACGGCTGACCCGCCGCGGTGGCTCATTGGCTAAGGCGTTGCGCTGCTGAGCACGACGTCGCGGGTTCGATTCCTGGCCGCGGCAGTCGCTTTTCTGATTGAGGCGAAAAGCAAAAACTCCCGTGTGTACGAAATTTCGAGGCACGTTAAAGTTCCCCAGGCGGTCAAAATGAATCCGGAGTCCGCCACTACGGCGCGCCTCATCGCCTGCGTTGCGTCGGCGCGGTAAACCCCCACCATCAATCAATTAAATTTTGAACGGCTGCATTGTGGTTTTGCCCGAGCTGGGCTCCTGTACCTCCGGCTGCTGTGAATCTATGTTGGGCCAGTTTCTTTTGTTTCCGTTAAATAATTTGCGGTTCACATGGGTGGACAACCGCGTTCCTCTAAAACCGAAGTTCTGGCATCCGATGATGTAGACGCTTGATATTCAATCTTGGTACGACACGCAATGCCACGCGAACAGCTATGTTTTGCTGGTGACTTTCCTGCACAAGGCAATGCGCGCTTACTAACACAGCACTCACATGCATGGCAAACCCTGAATGTCGCTCAAACCAAGTGTCGGCGCTTCTTCTACGTGTAATAGTCAAGGGCCACACTCTTTCTGGTCTCAGTCGTTGTTTGTCCCTTTCTTTAGCTGCATCACAAAATCATGGGATCTGCCTATCAAAAGTATCAGCTACGTTTTGACTTAGAATTGCTTTTTAGAAAAGTTTTAAAGTAGAAATAATTACATGGGAGTTAAATTCCTGCAGCGACTGCAAGAAATCTGGGTGTTAAAAGGAAGACAATCTCACTCATTAGGTGCAACCTCATTCCAAACCCACGAGTGCATTGGCAACCGGGTCCGTCAGTTCGTAGGATTGATACACTACACGAGCTATTGCCGTTCTTATCATGTACCCGAGTGTAGAATACATCTTTCAACACGTTATTTTCCAAATGCAGGGCAAGTGTCTACGTCAGCGTTGTAATTTAGTCCTGATCGCTTCCAATCATCTACAATCCAGCGTCCATAGGCTCAGTTCTCACGGTATCACGAAGACAAGGATATAAGCTTACATTTGGGTTTTACAAGCAATACCAGAAAATACAAACAATAAAGCAAGACCCGCTCGGATGTGGCTGGATATATGAATAAATCTAACTAGGGCGAAGTTGTGTCCAGTGGCCTAAGAAAGAAGGGAGTTTGAAAATGCGCGCAGGGCTTCTCCAAGACCTACAATATTCGGGTTACGCCTGATTCTTTGGAAAACTCTTACAGGGAGACTAGTGGCTCTTTCGCCTGACTGGAATTTGTGGGCGTCGACCGCTATTCATATGAAGGCCCCTGTTCAGCGTGCGAGGCACAGAGTTCACGTAGGCCCCCACAGTGCCACAGGAGGTATCGAATGTTCTGCTTGACTGTGGAGTCCTTGTAGTGCGGGCAGGGTCGGTTAGTTGGGTGCGGCGGAGCCGTCGCGAATTTCTGGGTTATTACGTGCCACCGCTCTAACGTAGGAGCACCACCTGGGTAGAACATCCTTGTTCTGGGCTGCTCCCGTTACGGCTTTAAGGGTTAGAACTTGATCCGCTCTGGGGATTGCTTTCGGAAGGGTGTACTAATTTTGGGGAGTCACATTTCTCATGTTTTAAAACAAAGCGTTCAATCAATCACTGATGGCGTAAGTCGCGTCAAAAAGCCACTGCAGGAAAGTGAAATTTCTCTGACGGTGACAAAAATTGTGGGTAAAACGAAAGAAAAAACGCTTCCCGTGCTCTAAATCGAACCTGGGTCCCTCCGGTTATAGAGTGATCCAGAATCCACGGGTGCGCAAGTCCGTTTTCACCTCATTACGCCATCAAGACCCCGTCGAAGCAGTTTGTATTTGTAGAGTGGTGCGTGGACGTGCAAATTCAAACAGAACAATTATGCATCTCTTAGTCTAACGACCACATTGGTTGAACGCAAATGTTTGTGCAAAATTATAGCGCGAAGGATCAAAGTAAAAGCCGCTGCGATGAAATTTCGAAAGTGCGTTCGAGCCTAAGTCAAAGCTCAACGACTCAAATTCCAAACCGTATTCGAGCCAAAGTCTAAATGCGCACGGACATCAAGAAATGCCCCCCAAGAAAGCTTCGCGTTTAGTCATTGTTATCCTTACACGGAGGGGTACATAGTTTTTTTGCCTTCTTGGCCGGGTCGTTGCAATCAGTGATGCCACCTCGGGATCACGAAGCGGGTGGAGCGTAGAATTTCGCGCCCTCGTCATCATGTGAGCTAGATCCTTTCCGCTGACTGCAGACCGGAAACACATCTTACGGAACTGTTTTACGAGCCCAATGGAAGCGAGGTCAAGAACCATCCCGCCTCGGCTTGCAGAAGCCGCAAGGAGCTACACCTACGAAAATCAACACTGGGCCGTCCAGCAGGTCCTGCGGGCGCTCGCAAGGCATGCGACTCGCGAGTCGGCAACGGCGAGCTCACGTCTCGGATGAGTAGCCACCAGGACGTCGCCGAGGCCCGCGTTGCGGCGCGTAAAAACGTCGTTCTGCCGGCTTAAATAAAGTTTAATCAATCCAATCAATGCAATCCGCTGGCGACATGCCAGTACCCTGTCGATGCATACCTGGACGTTGTGTTGGTTTCAGAATACTCACTCAGCGGCTGCACAGATCTTATGGGAATAATCGCACACCTCAGGTGTCAAAAGAAATAAACGTATCTCGCCAAAACAAGTTTGACGCGTAGTTTTCGAGAAGATTAGCTTCTCTTTATAACACGGCGATAACACGGCGTTAAAAAATGCGTCCATGCACTACGTACAGATGGCTCGCCAGCGAAGCTGTAACGTGCCGCTCCACCAGTACCACCACCGCCCCTGCACACCATGCCCCTAGAGCTGTGCTTCACACAGGAACTCGCTGCTCCCGTGCTGCTCAGCTAGAGACTCTTGTTCGCCCTCACCGAAGCGCCTTTTCACACACCAAATTCGGTAAAGGCGAGAGCGTAGCTAAGTTATTTATAAAACCAGCCAATATGTCCCTGTTACTCCTAACTTCTTTTTTTTGGAACTTCTGTTTTTTTTTTTTTCAAGTACACATGTGGTTGGGCCGGGAATGGTTTCTGCGTAAGCAACACCACCGGTTTTCCCTTTTGCATTGCCATATAAAATATGGCCTAATGTATAAGTAAGCTTTATATGGTCACTTTGTAGTTTATTGAGATTTACAAGGCCTTCCCTTCACCCTGTATTACATAACAGCCTTTACCAATAACTCTGCCTATAATAAAGAAGTCGTCCTGGCATGCACACCTGCTCAGGTTTTTAAAAAGTATTATGCACTTGAGGAAAACACAAAATATGTTTAGCATTTAAAAAAAATAATAGTGGACGACCATCTTTCAAATAGCAGTGCAGAGGGGGAGCACATTGAACGTTTTCAATACATCTGGCATTGCGTGTTCCTATCGGGGTAAGAAAATTTCTTATGTTTTAAATATAACTTATGCGAGATCACTCAAACTTTTCGCATAGACAGGTTCACCTCTAGCACGTCCCTAATTGCAACCGTGTCCGAGCAGTAGCTGTGTCCAGAAGGAAAATTGGGGCAATTTTTGTTTACATCTCTCTTTTTCTTTGTGTGCTTCGCAAGTTGGCGTGCGGTTATAAAGGATGCCTGACGACCAAAAGACAGCAGGGCAGAGGAGTGTAAGTGAAAAGGAGAAAGTTTACGTAGCTTGAGTGACTTTTTTACACAAAGTACAAACAAAAAGGTCGCGCTTACTTGGTATCATTAGGCCGGGTCCAGTTGTTCTGGATGATTTTCCAGAATCCGCAGTAGTATGTTTTATACTGACGATCGACCCTGATGCTCGTATTGAGCAAAAGGTATGTTTTGTTTCTGCCTTCTCGTACCGGCCACGTTCCATTACATGATCCTTCTCCATACTCACCACAGTTTGGATTTCTGCAAAGTAGACAAGAACGAAATTGCCTTTTGAACCTGTTTATTCGAAACGGCCTTGTCAAACACCCATTATTGCGTGGTTAAAAACATTTCACGCCCATATTCCTTGATTCAAATCCAACCAGCGATTTTTATTAGTACCCTTCAACATCCGCTAGTTACAAGGTGTTTAAGGAGGTTCTACACTCTAAGCACGCGCCAACAAAGGAATGCCATCCGCCGCGAGTTTTTTCGCACCGTCAGCATCGCCAGAGTCAAGCATTGAAGGACACCGGCATCGCCTAAACTGCGTCCTGCAAGACCACCAGTGTTCTCACTTTTTCCAATAGTTCTCAAATTTATACCATATTTGTGGTGAAATGGCAAGCACATGTTTTATATATTTAAAATACATGTTTTTCAAAAACTCTGGCTTGTTCATCATCATCATTTTCTGGGTTGTTCAACATCTCCTGGTTGAGAGAATAGTGCTTTAGATTCTCGGAAACATAATCCATAGATACTGGCCAACTTCTTTGCATCCTTTAGTTTCCCTTTAATGTGTACTTCAACCTCGATTGATGACTGCACCATAACCTTGTTTGAGAACAATCAAACTGGAGTGTCAAAAAGCGATGTATTTCGGTGCAGTGTTTTAGCTACTTGCACGTGGGATGGTAGGAATGGAAATACTGAAGCTCCACTACACTCTGGGACTCAGCGTTTCCGAACTATGATTACAAGTCCCTACTTTGTAGGGACCTGACCTTGTGCCAGTTCCTCAGTTTTTTTAATATCTCTTAGCATCTGTAACATTTCACTAGTTTCCACTGAATTTTCAACTGCCGGTTCATTAGGCGAATCGGAGCGAGACTTTGATGATTTAGTGGTACTAAGGTTGGCCTCGATATCCTTTGAACGGAGCAACAAAAGGGCAGCATCCACACAATTACGTAGAGTATCACAAAAACCCCGCGGGCACGGAAGCAGCAATAGACCTCTAGAATCGCATCGCTTAGCATATAAACAAGTTTGGTTACGCACCTGTGGGGCAAATAGGCGACAAACGTATGCCATACTGTGCTGAAAGCTGCTCTCGTGCCCACTGGCGAGAACAAGGCTGCGCGGGTCTTTTAAACTCTTCGTGAAGGGCGGTAGCGCTGTAGACGATGTTGGCTTTTCTTTGATTGTCGTTGAATTCGTTGCTTGTCACCGGTGCGATAGCTGGAGCGTGTACAAGGCGATGTTCGGGATGCAGTTTTTCAGCAGACAGAAAGATTGCCGGAACCACGTGTGACGATGGAGATGGAGGGATCCAGCAATACGCCACTGCCAGGAAACCTTGCGGGGCAAATAGGCGATACACGTAAGACATACTGTGCTGAAAGCTGCTCTTGTGCCCACTATCAGTGACTGTGGTGAAAATGTCTTGAGATGTAGTGGCTGCGAGGGTTATTGCGATTTCTTCTGCAGTTGTGGAGCCGTTGCCAATAACTGTTGCGGAAGTCTGTTCGATTCCTCGGTGGTGTACTCTTGTAATTGCGAAGGCTGTTTTATTGGCCTATTTGTCGGCGTAAATTAACGGATGTCTAGGGGCTTGACTCGAAAGATCTTCCTAAGCTTTCCAATTCATGCTTATCCCCGACCCTGGTTATGAACGGGGTGCATATTTTTGAGTATTGGGGTGACGGAGATGCAATTGGGTGTACAAATGGGTGTACAAAAGTTTAGTGTGTAACATCTAATTCCTGCAAACAAACTGCGCCATCTTTTCACCTGCAGGCACGTACGGTAACGTTCCCGACAGAAGGAGCCATTGCCGGGAACGACTCGGAACCAAAGGATGTCCGCGCTTTCTGGGGAATCGACGACGACGTCGGGGAATGATCCTGAACCGAAGTAGTGTTGTGGTTTTCGTGAAATAGGACTGGACTAGAATTTGTAAGTGATTAGTGAAAGTTAACATGATTTTGCTTTTAGAAATGGTAGAAAGGGACATATGGGTTGCAAGGACTCTTCTCCCCCTGCGTAAGAGCTATGCAAACGTCGTTCTGACAAACTTCATAAACAAGCTTCTTCACGTCGCAAAAGGAGACGCCATAACATCTTTGCATGAATTTATTCAATTGACAGATCTGTGCGCTGCGGTGACGGAACAGACTGAAGCATCACATGCGAAAGACATAAGATTAACCGACATCACCCCAGACCTCTCGCCAGAACAGAAACAGCATCTGACAGACCTCCTCTGGGACATTCGCGAATCCTTTACCCCTTCGTCAGACGTGCGGCTAACCTCCGTTGCCAAACATCGGATCGTCGTGGACGAAGCAACAAAGCAAGTATACCCACATCCCTACCCCCTATCCTACAAGGAATGTGAAACCACACGGGAAGCTGCACGTTGTTTATATTTAAGATGAACTCCCTCAGAAAGGCATTGCCGCCGACCATTTGCTGTTCTATCTATGTAGACGATGTGCAAATATCTTTTAAATCCTGTAACCTGTCAATATGCGAACGTCAAGTACAGCTCGGTGTTAAGAAACTTTCTGGCTGGGCGGACCTTAACGGGTTTAAACTGAACCCGGCTAAAAGTACTTGTGTTGTGTTTTCCCGCAAGCGCGGGATTAACGCGGACCCTGAGATTACGCTTAACCGTGCACCTCTTACTGTTAAACGGGAGCACAAGTTTTTAGGTGTCATATTTGACGAAAAGCTCACGTTCATTCCACACATCAAAGCACTTAAACATAAATGCCTCAAAACACTAAACATTCTCAAGGTTATCTCCCACCAATCCTATGGTCCAGACAACGAACTGCTTCTCCGGGTCTTTACCGCTTTAGTCGGGTCTCGATTAGACTACGGCAGTGTCGTGTATGGGTCGGCATCGAAAACAACCCTAAAAAGTCTTGATCCAGTACTCCACTTGGGTCTGCGCCTTGCGTCGGGTGCCTTCCGGACTAGCCCGGTCCAGAGTCTATATGTTGAATGTAATAACTGGTACCTTGAGTACCAACGAACGTATGTGGACTTTCCCTACGCTTTTAAAATTTCATCTTTGAATAACCATCCTTTTAAATCTGTTTTTAATGATACATCCACATCTCCACTGTTTGTAAATCGCCCGTCTGTTCCTTTGCCGTTCTCACTTAGAGTGAGACAGGAAGCTTCAAATTTCAACATCTCCTTTTTAGACATTTACACATCTTCTTTTACTGACGTCTTACCACCCTGGCAGCTTCAACCTGTGTGTTGTGACTTGTCCTTCGTGAAAATTGAAAAAAACCAGGGTACCACAAACTGCTATTTTGCAGCACTTCTTGTCCCTGCAGTCTAAGCATGAGTGTGCAGAGTTTTACAGTGACGCATCAAAAACTGCCCTTACTGTGTCGTGTGCGGCGCACGCACCCGATTTTAGAGTCTCTAAGACCCTGAACTCGAAGACCAGCATTTTTACGGCGGAAGCCCATGGAGTTTTGCTTGTTTTAAATCACATAGTGCAACATGAAATACCCAAGGCTATCATTTTCACAGATTCACTGAGTGTTGTACACGCATTGTCATCCAACAAATCTTCTAATAACCATGTTCTTAATGTAGTGTATAAAACCATTATGTCAGCGTATGCCTTAAATCTCGAGGTGATCATGTGTTGGGTTCCAGGCCACTCTGGGATTGCGGGAAATGAGACCGCTGATCAGATGGCCGCTGCTGCTGCACATACAAATACACCGGACCCTATACTGACCTCAAGCCACACATCAGACAGCACCTTCGCGAAACATGGCAAGCACTTTGGAATCAACAGACAGACAACAAACTACACATAATAAAGCCACTCTTGGGACCATACACGACTGACACACACAACAGACACACTGAAGTTGCCCTCGCTAGGTTACGGATAGGCCACACTCATATAACACACTCCCACCTGCTCACAGGTTCTCCAAGAGCTCTGTGCAGCAGGTACGGAGAGGCCCTAACCGTGATCCACATCCTCATACAATGTAAGGCACTCGACAGTACACGACGCAAACACTTCCCACAACTACACACACGACATATTCCACCCCACCCGTCATACTTCTTGACGATGCCATGTTTTCTGTTCAGCGCACCTTTAAGTTCCTATCAGAAGTTCACTTTTAAGTACGAATGTACTTTATAAGCGACCCCGAACCTTCCGCCGTCCGCAGTGCGCCTCCTCATCTCCCCTAGCAACGGCGCGAGGAGCGGAGGGGAGCGTCCGTAGCAACGGCGCAGCGACGTCACACCCCACGTGACTGCGCGCGCTCCGCCCTCCCGCGCCGTGGCTGCGCGCGCCCCGCACCGGCTCCGCACCGCTCCTCGCGCCGTGACGTCACACTCCACGTGACCGCGCGCTGGCGCCTTTGCCGTCTGCTCCCCCCTCCCCCTCGCGCCGTGACATCACGTGCTCTGCAGCTGGCGCGCCTCTCCCCCCGCTAGGTTTGCACTCATCCTCGGCGCGTGCCTCTCCCCCTCGCGTGACATCTCCCCCTCGCCGGTACTGCGCCTTCGCGCGCGTCTCTCCCGCCGTCCGCGCTCCCCCTCTCCCCTAGCAACGGCGCGGAGGAGGAGAGAGAGCGTGCGTAGCAACGGTCTCGGCGTAGCAACGGTCTCCTGCTCGGCTTAGCTGCGGGCGGCGCGCCGCTGTGCCGGTTCGCTTCGCGTTCCGTCCGCGTGAGGGCGCTCGCTCGTCGGCTCCGCATTCCGACGCTCGAGGGCGCTTTCCCAAGCATTCCCCAAGTGAGAGGTACGTAACGTGCGAATGCCAAAGACTTTAACACAGCGCCCCTCCGGATCAAATCGGGTAACTTCGGGTAACTTCGGGCAAACTCGGGCATTCGTACTTTGCCATCTTCCCTCTTACTTCGGAAATGTTTGACTTTTTTTACAACTCATCTCATACCACTCATAGTTTTACCCCTGGTCCTATACACCAGCCACCTTATTTATCTTTAACCACTCTTGTTCTTCACCCTGGCCATTTACACCAGCCGTGCTCATAGTCTTTTAACTCATTTTATTTGGTGTTCTCTCCTTATCAAATAACTTTGTGTTTGGCGCTCTTTACCCATGTCGGCCTTGCGCCAATAAAATCAAACCATCATCATCATCAACCACACGGGACCAAGAGAAAGACATGTTAGAATGCGATGTACTCCAACCGTAGAAATTCTATCGGCAGTGCCATTATAGTGGTAGTTCATAAGAAAGAAAAAGATGCGCTTCTGTGTGGACTAAAGGTACCCATATTGCTTAACAAAACAAGAAGCCTATCCACTTCCGCTATGGACAATGCGTTTGACCGGTTGAGCAGTGCGAAATGTTTCTCGTCCTTAGATCTTCAAACTGGATACTGGTGGATCGAAGTTGTCAAGCGAGATCGTGAGGAGAACACGTTTGCCGCCTGCAATGGGATCAACGAGTTCGAAGTGCTCCCATTCGGTCTTTGCTCAGCCCCTGCTGCCTTCCAGCGAATGATCAACGCTGTCGAGATAGTTATCAAATAGCAGTCACTTCCGGTCTACTTTGACGAGGTGGTCGTATTCCCTGAAACTTTGAAGAACATCTACATAGGTTGCGGATAGTCCACTAAGCCGTGAAACCGACTACTTTAACTTATAAAACCTATAAAATGTAACTTTGGCTACCAGCAGCATGTTACCGCATCATGGCAGAAATCCCTACAGATCCTGGCAAGACAGCAGCTGCAGCAGGTTTCCCAAGTCCAGCCGATAAAAAGTGGAGGAAGCTCATACTAACGCGTAAGACGTCAAGTTACGCGAAGCTGTACGTATCTTCAGGACCGACACGATGGTTTAATTAAGTCAACGATTGCAGCCGATTTGATTATTCTTCGCTGCTGCAACCACCTTTACTCCATCTTTGTTGCTATGTCAGCTTCCTTCATTTTTTTGGAAGTGATAATAATTGGACATCGCCTTGGAGCAGCGTCCCCTATGACGTGAGATTTTGTTTCCAAGCAGCAAGTACCACAATTAGAGTGAATACTGGAGTCTTTTCAATTGCGAACAAGATTGGCCGCCATTACAGCGAACACTGGAGCGTTCTGGCCAATCGTCTTAAGTGAGTATGCAGGTTCTGGCCAGTCCTGGCCAATCTCCCTGAGTGGGTATGCTAGGAATTTTCTGTTGATTTTTAACTGCGAACACAAAAAATACGATTTTCTAAACAGCTTCGCTGTTTAAAAGGCACTCCGGCGCTTCCTGGGCCTTTCTGCCTATTACAAGCGCTTTGTAGATACTTCTTCGGATATTGCAGAACCAGTGAGGCGGCCTGCAAAGACGACGTATCTTTTAAGCCGAAAGACGAACAAGAAATCGTCTTCAAAGAACTCGGGAGCCGGCTACAAACCCCGCCTATAGACGCTTATTTTGACGAATATAGGGACACGAAAATCCGCGCATACGCTAGTACCTTTGATGTCGGCGCGATCCACGTTCCGTGGCAGGATGGAGGAGAACGCGTTCTAGCCTACGGCAGCCGTCCTCTTTCAAAAATGGAGGTAAAGTACTTCACAACTGAAAAAGGAGTGTCTGACCGTCGTCAGAGCAATCAGAGGGATCCGGAAACACGTTAACCTTAAGTGTTGGGCTGTGACATTAAACGCCAGGCCCTTTAATATTGTCAGCGATCACCAGTCGCAGTGCTGGCTGGTGAACCTGGAGGACACATTAGGATGCCTTGCTAGACAGACCCTTCTGATGCGATAGTATGGCGTGACGGCCGTCTACAAGTCCCGATGCAAACCAAATGATGCTGATTGCTTATCGCGGGCGCCTATAAACTCAGTGCGCTCAAACTTTGACGATTACTTTCCGTTGTTTGTAGCCGCCAGAGCTTATCAAATGCCCAATTCAAACGAAAAGACCCTGAAATGCTTCTGGTTATGCAGCATCTAGACGGCCTTGGCGTTTGTGTTCACGTGCTTTTATCCGGAATATCTCGTCATGCAGCCTCCGGGACGGCGCCCTCTACAAGTGGAGTTTTGATAATGCAAAGGACATATTTCTATTGGTGATGGGCGCACTTTTCCAACGGCAATGCGACCGAACATTTTGTGCGCCTGTCACGGGGCACCTGGTCCGATAGCACCTGGTCCGACTAAAGCAAGTCCTATTCCCCGTATGCTATAATGACTGAGTTTTTGAAATAGTAGAGTCAAATGCCGTGGATAGGTCAACATATATTTCTAGCACAATGAGCTTTTCTTCAAAAGCGTCTATTATAATCTTTTTTTTTTGCTTAGTTAATGCCATTTCAGTGAATCGCTGTTTTCTAAATCCATACCTAAAATCGGAAACAACAGAATGCTTGCATAAAAAGGTAATCAATCAGCAATGAAGGGTTTTTTCTAGCGCTTTAGATTGTACTGGTAGGATAGATGCCGGTCTGTAATTGGAAAAGTGAGGAACAGAACCATGTTTATGTATTGCAACAACCTTTGCAATTTGCATTTGTTTTGGGAAGACACCGGTACTTAAAGGCAGGTTGTAAATATATGTCAGTGTCGGGGACAATACGTTTGTTACAAATTTGAACGTTTGAATTTGAAAACCATCTTTACCCTTAAATTTACTCCAGCGAAGATTTGAGAACAGGGATATAATTTCTAATTCAGTACTTGAAAAAATAAATAAAGCTCCTCCGACGCTTGGTACCATACAGGCATAAGGAATATTTTTGCTTAACACAGCGATTGTGTGATAGTGACAAATACCCGATTAAACTGGTTGAATCGCTCCTTTCCGCAGAGGACCTTCTAGTCTTTTTCAATGGAAGCAATAACGCTTTGTTACCGGAAGTTAAGCAATCGAATTAGTTTGTCCCATTGATCTCGCAAAGAGCGGTCGAAAAGGTTGCTAACATATTCTAGTTTCGCCCTATTTAAATCTCGGTTTAACTGATTGGGATAATGTTTATACGTGTGTAGTTTTGCAGGATTTTGTGTTTTGCTGGATTTATGTGTAGGTTGTCTTCTGATTTGATTTTACGGATTACTTCTGCTGTTACCTGAGGAATTCTATTTTTGCATTTTCTTGCTTGCCTCAAAGCAAAGAAGAATTACAAGTGGCTTTCACTGTAGATACAAACGCATCGTAAGCTTTGTCAGCGTCACTCATAGATTAGACATATCCCCAGTCAGTGGTGTCAATCTCGTTTCGAAAGTCGCTCGTAATGTTAGGATCAATGCGATGGTACATAAAATTTATTTTGTTTATTTAAAAATGTTGTTCTGTGTATTCATTTTCTTGCCGTTGCCCCTTCTTGTACACGTTCTAGTGGCATCGTGTTTGTGTCACACCGGAGGGGAACCGAGGCAGCTATTGTTATGGTACCGTCTGAACTTCCCGCCTTGTGCATAGCGGTTTACCACCCTGTTTGGCCGTTAGGAGTTCCTCGATGGTAAGGAAGAGGAAGGGGAGTGCGCTTCAGGGAGTGTGGGAAAAGAAAGAAGACCGTGGATCTCATACATAAACTCAATTGACCCTTAACTCGTAACCATCTTTAGAATATAAAAACGTCGATCGGCCACGTATCAACTAACTTCACTGCAAATGTCCTCGAAGAGACGATAGTCGTCTGCCACGCGAATGCCACTCTTTTCTTTTCCAGCCACCTCTCATCCTCTTTCCCTCCTGCTTTCTTTCTTCCAGGATGAACACAGAGAAGGTTTGCTCAAGTCAATTCAATTTTCCAGTGTTCCGCTGCTTGTGCCGTCTACTCAACCTACTTGCTACTTTTGAACTTGGAACACTACAACAGGGGTCGCCGTGAGCTCATTTTCTATTTTGGGGTCAACACATTTATTTCAACGATATTTTTTTGCGTTCATGTGCGCATGTCTGAAATCAAGGGCGCACGTATGTTAAAATAAAAGTACACTGTAAATATCACTTATGCAATGATGCCTTTCTTCAACTACGCCTAACGTTTTCTTTTTGCTCAACAATGTTGATAAGTATGAACATCGTTACCAGTTTCAGTTGTTAGGAAATGTTTTTCTAAACAAAGGTCTCGTTCAAGAATGAATTCTATAAACTTCCCGCCGTGCAGCTGAATCGTGGAACAGTCAGACCGATTGACCTACCCGTGGACCAAAATGA
The DNA here is from genome assembly GCF_048455015.1 of Haemaphysalis longicornis. Classification (NCBI taxonomy): domain Eukaryota; kingdom Metazoa; phylum Arthropoda; class Arachnida; order Ixodida; family Ixodidae; genus Haemaphysalis; species Haemaphysalis longicornis. The sequence goes on from NW_027526295.1 coordinate 93,205,151, forward strand.
TCACGTTTGAGTAGCCCGACAACGACCATCATCTCCAAAATAAATGAATGAGCCCGCACTGACGTGTACCGACGAGTAGAAGGACAAGCTTTGGCAGGGCCGCTATCTGCCAGGCGTACGTGAAGGATCATTTTGCCCTGTGGCCACGTCCGCCGCAATTCATTGCAATAAAACATCTTTCTGTACATCTGGACTAGGTCCTCCTTCCATAAGTCAATTACTCCCCTAGTTTGTGAGTTAAATATGCATTACCTGAACACTAGGCCCTTGTACATACAGAGTGTGTTTCCAAGAAGAAAACTTACAAAACTCCAGTGCACTCACCCTGTTTTCGAAAAATTTGCCCAGTATTGCATAACGATGGCACTCAAGTTCTTGTCCGCTTCTTCGTACTGCTTTGTTTTGTTAAAAGGTTCCCCAAATTCGAAGGGTATTTCCTCGCCGTGAATTACTCCCATCCACTGCGGCCAAGGATTTTGTGATGACCGGCGGCCAAACATGTACTGGTACACACGCGCTCCGGCTTTGCTGAGAAGGTCGGCCAACTGCACGACGGGACAGGTGAAGTGATAGTCACCAACAATATCATCCAGAACACTCAACTTCCCTTCTGATGAATTCGGAATTTCGTTTCCGTAAAATTCCAGGACCTTGTTCATCGGAGGCTCACCCATAACTGGGTTCAGAGCTCTGATTACCGCGGTGAAGTTCTCCGCTGTAACATTGGGGGGTGTGGAGTTTGCTGGGAGTCCCAAAAAGTACTCCAAGAAGTACGAACCCTCATTAGCATTTGATCCAAGTAAAACGGTGGTGTTACTTGTGAAATTTGCATCGCTTGACATCACCTCTGTTGAGTTCGGTATCAGTTTGCCATCTTGCACCGGAACAAATGGGAAGTCGACAACACCTCCCCACCAGGTCTCATTCTGTACAATGTCACTTGCATCTTTTTCGAGGAGGCACTGCAGGGTGTCATTGTTTAGTGCTTCCGAACAATTGAAAGTCTTTGCCAATGCTATAGCCGATCTACGAGCAGTAGCATTGTCGTGAAAACCCCAAGGAGCCGTGATATATCCACTTTGAAGGATTGCTCTTGTGAAAAAGCCTTGTGACAGAGGTGAAAAAAGGTGGAAACCAACGCTTACTGCTCCGGCGCTTTCGCCGAAGAGCGTAATGCGATTGATATCACCTCCAAACGCGGCGATGTTCTCTTTAACCCATTTAAGCGCAAGGAGTTGGTCATAGAGCCCCGCGTTTCCAGGGACAAGGTCATTTCCGAACGATAGGAAGCCGAGTGAAGCGACGCGGTAGTTCATTGTGACTACAATAACGTTTTCCTCCGCCACCAGTGCGGAGGCATCGTAGACATCTAGCGTGGATGTGCCGCTGTAAAATCCGCCACCGTAGATCCAAACAAGGACGGATAAGTTCTGTGGGTTTGGATAAGGGGTCCACACGTTTAGCTTGAGGCAGTCTTCGCTCATGTTGGTATTGGCGTTCCACATCAGGCTGCCGTCGAAATTACCGTAAGCCTTATCGACTATCTGAACGCACGAGTTTGGCATAATGGTAGCCTCAAGTACTTCAGTCCAGTTTTCCTTTTCGTCGGGCTTCTGGAACCGCCGCTGTCTTACGGGTGGCTCAGCGTATGGTATGCCGTAAAAAACACGGACTGTTTTCTGGGTCGTAGTGTTTTTTAAAAATCCCTTAACGCAGCCCTTGTTCGTTTCCACAGTTAGCGTATCGTTTTCCGCGTTGCCGGCAACAAGTTTGGCCAAAAACGTTAGGTCACATGTGAGGTTGGTGAACAAAATCCAAAAGGAAAGTCGCCAGATCCGCCAATGCATCTTCGGTCCCTGCAATGAAGAGGTATAAATTACGTAGATCTGTATTATGTCATGGCGGCACTACGCAAAATTGTTTTTATACTAATAACTAGTCAAACCGTAGCTCCTGAGGCAAACAACGTATTAAATACCACTCCCAAGTGACGCTGAATATGACTGAAAAAAGTCTTATTTCCTGGTTTGCCGTGTATTTTATACAGTGGGATTTATTATATGATTAGTAGAATTGCAGAGCTTTTGGCATTATTTAAGTGGCGCAAGTAAGAAAGCCTCATGGGTGATCGAAACCGCAGCACAAACGATTCAAGATTCCTTGCGCTGGCTTCCAATCTGTTTTTATTCTCAGTCTTCAAAAAACAGTTATGTTTACTACTTCGTCGGTAACTTCGAGTTTCTGTTCAGAAACGAAGTTGTGTGGTTTAAGTAGCTCACAATTAGCCATCTTCAGTGTACAGTCGGTAAAACGCTTGTCTATAACAGCGATTTCGACTTCAACGAGCTACATCCGAAAAGTGCGGAAACATACTCGTTCCAAACATGTCGGAGGCAAAAGCTAAGGGCTAAGAGTTCAGAATTCCGCAAGAGTTTTATTCAAATCCCGCTCCGGCGCGGCAGGATAGGGCTGAGAGTACGAACGCTGCGTTATAGACAAGCCTTTTACCGGCTGTACTTAGTCACTGGCCACTATGTTGTAATGGCAGACGTCAGATAATTGGTGTGAAGATTGCGCGCCCTTCATAATTGAATAGTGGTCGTAAAATACGCGCCAGAAACCAGGAACCTTTTCACGTCTTTTATTCTGTATCTCAGGGAAATGCGTGCATTGTCTTATCTAGGACCGTTCTTTTTTCGGGATTTTCAAATAACCGTTTCTACACATTGGAAGGCTATATAACAGCTTTTCAGCAGACCAACCGGCCTATGGGGAAAGGCACTCGCTTTTTGACGGGCACCATCGGCCGCATTACGAAAGCTTTCGATTTAAATAAGGGACAGTGTCACACTCCCCATTTCTGCATAATAAGTAGTGGAGTCCCGCTACTTCATATAGTATTGGCATGTTAGACCTTGCTCACATTTACCCGCACTGGAAATTCTTAAAGGTTTTCAAAAGAATGCAGAGCATTGAGCACTAATGCTACTACACAAACGCGATAGACGGTAGGACAGGGTCACGGAATACCGCTAACAGTTTTGCATTCACTGTAGGACAGTCTCCCCCGCTTCCAGGTAGACCTCCATTTCACTTGTTTGTTGGAGTGGGATTACCTCAGCTCAATCCGCTCAATACAGTACGTTATTTATGACCCCCTAATTTTTTGTGCAAGTATAAACGCGAGCACAGAGACTTTAGTGGATGTTTTACGACCCGGCTTTAGCGCTCTGCATTTTTTTCCCCATAATGCAGCTAATTTAACCTATCCATTATCGTAATTGCTGTTATTAAGTATGGGGCTGCTATATTTGTTAGGCCTAAAGCACTTGGGTCACCGGTTCTTAAGATCACTTACGCGCCGTAACGTTTAAAGTGATAGAACCATGTCGAGACGGGAGCCCCGGCAAAAGAAAGAAGTTTGGTCAGGCAGTTTATTTCCACGAACGAGCAACCTATATGCATCAGGACCTGACCAAAATTTTGACATGAGGCTTTGCTACCAAAATAGCGTGCCCGAACTTTCAAGCTGACGAATAAGACTTCAGTAATTAGATATGTTTGTGTACAAGTACAAGCCACGTGCACAGAAACAAAGCAGCCAAACCACGAAAAAGTTTCGACAACTGGAGCAGAGGGCCACACATTCTTATCGAAGCAAAGCATGGTGTCGCGCAGCTGAGGGCTGTCAAATCACTCGCATGCATTGGCACTGTTGGAGTCGCAACTGTTAGAAACAAACTCCCCTTGGTAGCCGCGTCTTCTGCATTGCCGTATATACTGTCTAATCGTACGTACCAGCTGACCGCTACCGTAGCCGAGCGTGGAGGTAGAAACCTCACAAACACATCCGTAGTTCGTTTACGCTTATGGCGGGTGTCGGGCACGCAGGGCCCTCACCCACCATTGTCTCTTCGCTGCCTTAGTTTTGATTTTACTCTGTGTAGCGCTCAGTATTACCGAATAAGTAAGGCAGGTTTTGAAAGAAATGAAAGGGGGCAAAACACGTGGTAAGGACCAGATAACAATAGACCTCTTGAAGGATGGTAGAGAAATTGTACTTGAAAAACTGGCAAACCTGTATACGCAATGCCTCATGACCGCAAGTGTACCGGAATCTTGGAAGAACGCAAACATCATCCTAGCGGAGTAATTGCAAATCAAAACAGCGCATTTTGGCCTGCGCCGCGGTGCAAGGAGATGAATCAAACGAGCGAGATTCTCGCTCGTTTCGTCCACCTCCTAGCACAGCGCGACCTTGACTGCCCATGACGCCTCGCTCTCGGTGACGTCTGCAAGAACATCCAGTTGCGGCGTCGTTTGCTAGTGCGATAGACCTTAGTGCGATATTCTGCACCGCAGCCTTGCTCTGGGACGAGGCGGTCTGACTTTCTGCGTTCAGTTTGGCCCTTTTTATCGTTTTACTTATGAATACTTAACTCCGCTCACGGCTGGAAAGCTGACAGAAGCAATGGGGTGGGACGTACGGGAGTGTAAAAATCTGAGCGCATGACTAAGGAATCGCCTCAAAATTTGTTAGAATGAGCACGTCCATGCTTTCTGAACCTATGTTTGTTTATATATTGCTTACTTGGCCGCTTGTTCTTGCCAATGTCTAGCTTGGTTGTGTTGTTGTGACGCGACGCACGCGCGTAGACCGGCAATTGTAGTATTCCATTTCGTTATTCTGATCTGTTCCAAACATTCATAACCGTAACAAAATGCAGCGGAAGGATTGCACGGTACGGTACAGGAACGTTTTCTGGAGTGCGTCGAGCATTCAATTTTCCCCTCTCCCACCCATTACTTTCAAACTCCTACGCGACACTGTGTTTATCAACTGCTAGGCAACTACACCGCAACAGAGGTAGGTAGGTAGGAATAACTTTATTGATGCCGGCAACCGACGGTTTAACTCGTCGTGACGTTGGCCAAGCGTCGACCCGGGGTTATGCCCTACTCTGCAATACCCCAGTTCGGCCCGTTTGTGGCGGGTCGTGAGGCTTGTGCTTTTGGAGCGCACCCCGGGCCTGCTGGACGGCCCATTGTTGAGTGTCCTTGTCTTTAGACTCCACTGCACTTTGAAGTTCGGGCGGGTATGTCCTGGAGGTAGCTTCAGTCGGGAACCTGGCGCAGTCCCACATGATGTGCCATTGATCCGCCAAACCCACTGCACAAACACTGCACATACCACACGGATAGAATTCTGGGTGAAGCACGTGTAGCACTGCCGGGGCGGGGAGTGACCCGGTCTGTATCTGCCTTAGAATAACGGCCTCCTCCCGACTGAGTGCCGGGTGGGGAGGCGGCATTGTCCGTCGAGCTAGGCGATAACACTTGGTAACTTCGCTATAACTGGTCATTCGGTCCTTGGTTTCAAACCACCACACGGAACGGTCCCTCTCGGGGGAGCGGAGGGCAAGCGCTCGCGCCGCTGAATGGGCCGTCTCGTTGTGGTTCGGTGAGGATGTACACTCGCCCGCGTGAGCAGGGAACCACTTGATACGGATGGTGCTGCCGCGGTCTTGGAGCTTGAGCTTGCCGATGATGGCGGCCGCCGGCGCGCACACTCGCCCCTTGGCAAAGTTGCGCACGGCGTTCCTCGAGTCCCTGAGCACGGTGCGACACTCGGCCTCGGAGGTCGCCAGAGCGATGGCAACCTCCTCGGCGTCTGTGGCGTCTGTGCACCGCACGCTCGCTGCCGTTGTCTTGGTCCCGGCAGCCGCCACAACGACCACTGCCGCAAAGCCTTCTCCTTCGTATTCCGAAGCGTCTACGTACCGGGCGTGCGGGTCTTGGGCGTGTTGCTTGGTGAGGGCCTTGGCCCGCGCCTGCCGTCGTTCTTGGTTGTACTCGGGGTGCACGTTCTTCGGGATGGGGTCCACGTGGATGTGGGCCCGCGCCTCCTCGCTGATCTCGCACGGTTGCCGGCTGAGAGCTCGCGGGTTGTAACCTAGGGACGCCAGGATACTGCGGTTCGTCTTGGTGGCAGAGAGGCGCTCCATTTGCGCGGTGAGCTGCGCCTCGGCTATTTCCTCTAGGGTGTTATCGACGCCGAGCTGCAGGAGCCGAGCCGTACTCGTGGTCTCCGTTAAGCCCAGAGCAGTCTTGTAAGCCCGTCGGATCAGCGTGTTGATCTTGGTCCTGTCGGTGACGTGCCAGTTGAGGTAGGCCGCAACGTATACGATGTGACTGATTACAAAGGACTGGACGAGGCGCATGAGGCTGTCTTCACGCATGCCAGCCCGTCGCGTCGAGGCTCGGTGTATGAGCCGGATGGCTTCCATTGCCTTGGTGGTAAGCTTGTTGATGGTCTCGTCGTTGCGGCCGCTCTTGTTTAGCAGCAGACCCAGGACCCTGATTTTGGAAACTTCGGGAATGCGTTGCCCCGATGCAGTCACAATCTTGATGTGATCGCACTCTCGAGGCGGAGCGCGTTTCCGTCTCGCTCGTAGCGGTGTGAAGACGAACAGCTCGGATTTGGCGGGCGAGCACACTAGGCCGGTGCCTTCAAGGTGCTGCTCGATTTGGCGGGCGAGCACACTAGGCCGGCGCCTTCAAGGTGCAGCTCGATGGTGGTAACCGCCGCTTGCGACTGTTGCTCGATGCTGGCGTCGGTGCCGCCGGCCACCCACAAGGTAATGTCGTCGGCGTAGATCGTGTGCCGGACGCCGGTCGCCGCCACTGCCCTCGCTGCCCCGATAATGACGAGGTTGAACAGCAACGGCGAGATGACTGAACCCTGCGGTGTACCCATGCTGCCGAGCTTGCGTTCAGGTAGCTTGAGGTCTCCGGCGTGCAGTTCCACCGTGCGGTTGGTCAAGAAGTCTTCGATGTAATTTGTGGGGATCGCGACTTTCACGCGAACCCCTTTTCTGGCTAGCTTCCCGTTGCGGCCGGCGTGCACACGCGCCTCGCTCACGCGACGGGAACCATACGGGAGGGCGCCAGCGACCGGACGGTTTGTTTTCGCCCTGGTGGAAGCGTTGACCCTTTTCCCCTCTGCCTTACCCGAGAACCAGTTCTTCCTCGATACTAGCGCCACCGTAATGCGAAGTCTGGTGGGACGTAGCATGACGAGGGGACGCTCTCTTGTCTCGGGGATCCGGTAGCGCGCGGACGTTTCGGCGCGCTGGTCCTGACCTGGGGAACGCGCCACAAAGGACGCGTTCGGACGAGCTGGGAGACTGCAACCGCGCTCGCACTCCGCAGCCCTCCGCTGCTCCGGTATGCCATCGGTGAGTCGAACCATCTCGATCTCTAGCGTTGTTTAATGTCTCGCTCCCAGCGTTACCGTTATGGCCTACGATTATTCTGTATGCAGTGTATTTGATTTGCACTTTGCAATAAATGCTGCCATTGATGTTTTGCCCTCGCCGCCTCCTGCCTTTGTCTGTCTCCGCAAACAACCGACCCGTCCGCTTCCGGCGCTCGCAAGGCATGTTTGCTGAGCGCGGATGGCTGCGGGGTCGGAAATCATTAGTGTGCGAAATGTAGAATCCCACATCTGGCGCCCCAACGTGGGGCCTTGTTTGCGGAGACGAGCAGGAGGCACGGCAGCATCCTTTGTTCTGGCGTCGGACGATCCGAGGACAGACAACAGACTTCAGGCCTAACTTATTGGAGCGAGTTATTAGCATAGGCGAACTTTCCTGAGAGTGAGGCGAATTATTTATTGCTGCGGCGTTTTTAATTTGTTAAGCGCCGAATTTGCAGCAATCGTGTGTATGGCAGGACATCGCTGCAGTTAACACGTGGTCTCCGACTTTTTGTCGGGACGTTGTTGTTTATGGAAACGAGGGTTTCCGAGTTTGCATCCATGCGAGGCCGGGAGCCCGCGCCGTTGTGTCAGCCCGAAGGTAGTGTGTACGGAAGCTGCAATTTGGGTCCGAGTTTTCTTTCGTTATGTCGACTCCGGGAGTCGAGGCTCTGGGAGCCGTGTGGCCGGGCCACGTGTGCCGCAAAAGGCTAGCTGGTATTGCAGCCTGGCACGGGCGCTCCGATACCGCTGAATGCGGTAGGCGCCGTTCGCTCATAAGCTGCTTGTGTTGCAGCGAGCGAGGACCCTAACAAAGCAGATGTCTCCTCACGGCTGCACGTACGGGCATGTTCAGGGTTTATTTCGTTTGGTTCGTTTTATTTTGTTGTGTTCTTGGATGCGGGTCGTTTGCCGAAGTGAGTGACCCGAAGGCTTTCACAGCCGGTCCTCCCGGCGAAGGCACGACCTTGGGAACAATGCAAAGGCGCATGGAGCGTTCCCCCCCTTTTGTTGATCGCCTCGAGCGAGAGAAAGGAATCTCTCCCGCCTCAGGAAAAACTTGCTTTGACCCCTCGCTGCTTGAAAAACTGCTTTCCGCAGCGTAGTTGTTTTTGTTGTCGCGCCACGCGGGCGACGGGACTGAAGGGGGGCTCATCCCTCTTCCACTGACGGGGAGAATTACGCGAGGCAAACTTTGCGCCCGCTGACTGTAACTTCGCAGGAGCCTTCTTGTTCGGCTCGAGAGACCAAGCTCTGTTCACGTAAACTACGCGCCACTGTGTTGAAACGTATTTCAGCATTTTTACGCAAGCGGCGTTCATGTGTGTGAACGAAGTGTTACTGATGCGAGCAAATACTGCTTTCGCATTTGTGTGGTTAAGCATCGCGCCGGGCGGTCGATGCGACCGTGTGTGTTCTTTGTGCCCTGTACCGTATAGGTTTAGAACAGGTTCTAGCTCTGTTGACATTTCCAGAGGGGTTGCATTGCTGACAAACTTAGCAGTTGAACCGTCAGATTGTGTCATATTGTTGATGCAATCGAGTTGATATTCTCCCTACCCTGCACGCTGCAGCGTTAGGACACTTTGGCGTGCTTTGTTTACGTTAACAAGCAGGTAGTTATGCCGATGCCATGGCAATTGTGATATTCGACATCGAACCACGTGACGAATGGGATTAAAGGGCTACTGCAGCCTGTTTGTCCTGCCCTATACATTGTAGGGTTGGACTATTTATTGGGCTTTGTTGACATTAACAGAGCGATGGCAATGCTGACAACTCGGCAGTTGTCGTTAGGATCGCGCCACAAAGGCGGTGCGATCGGAGAGCTATTTTTCCTGCCGTACACTGAAGGTGCGGGGAGTTTCTTTGTGCAGCTAAGCCACCCCGGCTTGGACCACATGACGGAACGGGTTTATGCTGCTGTCTACTGTTCCGGGCGAGCTTCTGAGCCTGCTGAAGGGGTGCGGTGCGGCATGCCGTCACCAGCCTGGCTGAGAGAGTCGGCAGTCTGGTCGCTCGGCGGCCACGGGCCATCACGGATGTGCCGCCACTTGAGCAACGCTTGCTTGGGTTGGCTGGTGCGATTCTTCCCGGAGCTACCCGCCTGCAGACATCAGCGGGCGACGACCGGGCCTGCTGGTACACTACCAGCGGTGGCATTGGACGAGTGGAAGCCGGCGCAGGCAACACGATGCAGTGACTAACGATTTAATCGACGAACGAACTTTTCGTCGCCTCTAGTCCTGTAGTCAGCTCTCACCGGCGTACGCAAGGAATTTAGGAGGGAGGGATGTGGGGATCGCGACTTTCACGCGAACCCCTTTTCTGGCTAGCTTCCCGTTGCGGCCGGCGTGCACACGCGCCTCGCTCACGCGACGGGAACCATACGGGAGGGCGCCAGCGACCGGACGGTTTGTTTTCGCCCTGGTGGAAGCGTTGACCCTTTTCCCCTCTGCCTTACCCGAGAACCAGTTCTTCCTCGATACTAGCGCCACCGTAAGGCGAAGTCTGGTGGGACGTAGCATTACGAGGGGACGCTCTCTTGTCTTGGGGACGCGGTAGCGCGCGGACGTTTCGGCGCGCTGGTCCTGACCTGGGGAACGCGCCCGGGCGAGCTGGGAGACTGCAATCGCGCTCGCAAGCGCTGCGCTCCGCTGCTCCGGTATGCCATCGGTGAGTCGAACCATCTCGATCTCTAGCGTTGTTTAATGTCTCGCTCCCAATGTTACCGTTATGGCCTACGATTAGTCTGTATGCAGTATATTTGATTTGCACTTTGCAATAAATGCTGTCATTGATGTTTTGCCCTCGCCGCCTCCTGCCTCTGTCTGTCTCCGCAAACAACGGACCCGTCCGCAGCCGGCGCTCGCAAAGCATGTTTGCTGAGCGCGGATGGCTGCGGGGTGGGAAATCACTAGTGTGTGAAATGTGGAATCCCACAAATTGTAGCTCGTTACCCCCATGTTGAGTCTTGATACTTCGGGCTAATATGGCTGAGTGTTTGATTTTGTCGAATGCGCTTTGTAAATCGAGCCCCAGAATTACTTTGGTGTCTTGTGTCTTGTTGTCGATGATTTCTTGTTTTAGTTGCAACATGACGTCTTGTGTGCTGAGTCTGTGCCTGAAGCCGATCATCGTTTCTGGATAGAGGCCTTCCTTCTCCAAGTATTCTTGCCATCGGGTGGCTAACACGTGCTCCAGCACCTTGCCCACGCAGGACGTGAGCGAGATGAGACGCAGGTTGCTAATATCCGGTGGTTTGCCCGGTTTCGGGATCAGGATTGGTCTTGCCGTTTTCCACTGTCTAGGGAGTTTGCCCGACCGCCAGCATTCGTTAAAGTAACGGGTTAGGGCGTCGATCGATGCATCATCGAGGTTGCGCAGCATCTTGTTGGTAACGAGGTCAGGGCCGGCTTCCGAGCGGGTATTGAGCTCCTGCAGCGCTACCCGTACCTCTGACATGGTAATATCTTGGTTGAGCCACGTGTTGGGCAGCCCACTGTACGGCGGGTGGTTTTCCGTCGGCGTGTCCGGCAGATACGTGGTTTCTAGGATCTTCATAACAGCGTCTTTTCCTTGATGTTGTGTGGCGGTGTGCATGAGGCGGGCCAGACGGTCGCGCTGGTGTGATTTGTTCTTGGTTTCATCTAGAAGGTGCCGAATTAGATTCCAGGTGCATCCGCGGTGCATTTGCCCATCAGCTCGGCTGCAGATTTCGTTCCACTGCTGAGGGCACAGGACCTTGCAGTGGTGTTCAATGGCCCTGCTTAAGTCGGCCACCTTCTTTCTCAATTTCCGGTTCAGCCGCTGCCGCTTCCAACGCGCCTGTATAGAACGTTTGGCCTCGATAAGATGGGCCAGGCGGCTGTCCATGGTAACGACGTCCTCGTCCGTTTCGATGGTCTTGGTGGCCGACTGCACTGCATCGCGGAGCTCTGCCGTCCAGGTTTCTATGTCTGTGATATCTTATGCTGTCGTGGGACGTCCCTTACGGAAACTGTCCCAGTCCGTCCACTTGTGTGCAATGGTGTGGCCCCGGAATAGGTTGGGTACCGTAATTTCGAGGATGTAGTGATCGCTGCCCAGGTCGACGCCGGTGTTGTGCCATGTTGCTTTGCCCGTGTGGTCGTTCTTGATAAATGTAAGGTCTGGTGTGGTGTCTTGTGCTACGGAGTTTCCTATGCGGGTGGGATGAGCGCGGTCCGTTATCAAGGCACAGTAGTGGTCCAGGGCATCCTGTAACAGGTCCCGTCCCTTGGCCGTGTCCTTTATGTAACCCCACGCTCGATGGGCGGCGTTGAAGTCCCCTCCGATCAGCAAAGTGTTGTCTTTGGCCTGGGTGCTGGCTGTGTGTAATAGGGTCTTGAATTTATGTGTGTAGTGCTTGGGGTTACTGTAGATGTTGGCGATGAACAGGCTGCGTTTACGTTGTTTGCTTGGAAGGATTTCGGTGAAGGTGTACTCCACCCTGCTGCGGCCGTGTTTGAGTTGGTGCTCGCTGAACGTGATTCCTTTGCGGATGAACGTGCAGACGCCTCGTCCCTCCGCCGGGCTAACGTGATATTACGAGTGATATTGGAAGAGTAGTGTGCGTTGTCGGCCCTTGGGCACCTGCACCTTTTGTCTACAGTGCATATAATTTCACAAAACAATTAGCATTCCACTCTCGCTCTTCTCCTGATGGCTTGGAGCCCCTTTTATCTCTGCAAAGGCTTTTCGTTCGCGTTCGCTTTTTACGTGCTCAGGGCTGCCGGTTGCGATACGTGGAAGGTGTGTTTACCCACCGCGACGCTATATTCTCCCCCATCTCGTCCTCCCACCATCCCAGCCTACCTTGTGTCTTGTTGAAGTGGATAAAAGGACCCTACGTCTACTCTGTATACAGACTTACCAATTTTACAAAATACACACATCAGTATTTCGTCCTCTGAAAGTACAATTGCCGGTTTATATAAAAAGTACGGGTTTAAAACTAAACGAATTGTACCTATGACTTACACGATGCATTGAAGTTTGATATGATAGTTCCACTTATCAACCAAAAAATTTTCTTTTGGATTCGCGAATACGATTCCCAAACCATGTCCCTTAAAAGGCCGGAAATAGGCGCCGTGCAGTGAACAGAGGGCGACACTGAGCCGCGGCACCCAGCGCCGCCATCGGGGAATAAGAAAAATACTGGGTCGGCCACCGCTCGCCAGCGTGCTCGTGTTTCGGTTGCGCTCCTGATTGGCGGCACCAGATGAAATGCAGTATACGCAATTTTTAACTTTTATGTTAACTAAAACATACTGCAGTAATTCTACCGCACCGGGCTAGGAATAGACTGAAGGCCTGAACTGTTGACTAACGCGTACAGAGGAGGGGGGCAAGCGATATTCCCAGTGCCACGCATAGCAAGAACGGAGGTGAAGCATTTCGTGCGCACGTTTCCACACAGTTTTTTTTTTTCAGTGAATTTGTGTTTCCGCTAGAAAGCACAAATTAATTAGCTGTTCACAGCATTGGAGAGAAGCCGTTTTGTTCGCATACTTGAAATCAGACCGCCGTGGTTTTGCGAGTACGATGTTCCGTCTCACAGGATCGATTCTTTGGGTGTAGTGCGGTCTGTACGCTGCGCTACGTGCTAGTAGCATTGACTTCAAAGCAAGTATATTTACCTTAAATACGCGGGCTCCAATGTGTATCAGGCGGGTGGGAAGCATCGAGAACTGCGAACCAACTGGTGGCGATTTTCAATTGATTGATTGTGCGGTTCAACCCGCCGACTCCAGACAGGCGATGAGGCGCGCCGTAGTGGAGGGATCGGGATTAATTGACTACCTGGGGATCTTTCACGTGGCCGGAATCTCGAACATACGGGCGTTTTCGCTTTTCGCCTCTATCGGAAAAGCGGCCGCTGTGGCCCGGAAACGAGCCTGACGACGATTTTCAGTTTCACGGCTTGAATTATCGCCAAACATTCCCAGAATGCGTCCTGCTCCTCGACCCTGACAGTTCGTTTCCGCTGGTGCAAGTTCGTCCCACCCCGAGATCACGGAGCGAGCACGTTTTCTTGCTCCGCGTACGAGGTCAAGCAGTATCGCCTCATGAGCGAAAGGAAGACTCAACCTCTGTGCCTTCCGTCTCCTTTTCCATGAATACATTCACAACGTACACGGGTTTCGCTGCAAGCCCGCCAGGAAATGCCCGTGAACGATTTAAGACTACCTTTTCCTTTTTACGGGGTACGCAGGGCCTCCAAATATTAGAATCATCATAAACTCCGTTTGTTTTTTATTGTTCTCTGAAGTTGCTGTTGTGAGCGCCGTTAAAACGACTTTGTTTTATTGAACAGCATTTATTTGCAGCGCAAAAATTCCACATGCGTTGCTTTTATACCTTGTACTGACGTAGGTATGTCGACTTTTTCACAGCTTATTTTCAAACGAATGGCTACTTGACCATGTTTCACGGCCCTACTTCGTTTAAAAACAATCATGTTTTCAAAAAAAGGGGTGGGATGTTGCAGGCATCAATTAGTTCTCTTACAATTAAAATATGGCTGTTACGTGCCGCATGAATTTTCATTATAAACGCCGCGGAAGACACGTGCACAAAGCAGAGAAACCAACCAATTTATTGAAAGCTCACGAGTATTAAGAGCTGGCAAACCGATATACTTTACTTTGACAGCAGCATGTCACCTGCTTGGTGGTCATTGCCGTTGTATTTTCTAAAAATTTCACGGAGGCAAGTGCCGCCTGTGAGGCCTTCCCAACGCGGACGATTCAGGGCAGCGAAGGCGGTAGCCTTCCATCTGCGCTGTTTCTTTTAACGCATCTCAGTCGATAACACTCCGTCCTGTTGCCGTTGCAGCGTATCCCGCAAACTTAAGCCACTTATAGCGCACCTAACCACTTGATAGACGCCTTTGCAAGGGCGTGTGCACAGTGCGTAAAGCAGGCGGCCGGCCAGGACGGTGCGGCTCGGCCTACCCAGTGTTGCGCGGAGGCGCGGTAGATGGCGCTGCGCTCACTCGGCAAACTTTACTGCACGGAGCCCATAAAGAAGCAACAACACATGTCGTTATTTGAACCAGTGGCTTTGATTGAACGGGAGCGAGCTCATTAGTCCACTACGCCACATATTAATCGGAGGTGGCGCTGAAATAACCTTTACAGTACACTTAAAACTGCCATTTGTGTCAAATTAATGTTTTGTACATTACTGAAGGGATTTCTGGCTGGCTTACTGAACATTTCTTCAATAACAGTTGCCCAGTAAGGTTCGTTAAAGCCCCCACCATAGCTAACCTCCGGCAACAGCACTGTTCCGGCTGCGACTGCGACTTCGCCCTGCGGAAAGTGCTCGGCGTGCTTTTATTTTACGCTTTGTGCTCAATACTTTGGTTAATATTGATTCCTTATTACCTAATAAACCTTCCGTAACTCTTCTTGCGCTATTAACGGAGCTTATATTTTCTACAAGCGTTGCTGATCGCACACGAATTGCAGTTTGCCAGTCCGGGAAACTAATTATCGCCAAAGCGAACGGACAAAGCCTCGTAAGCCTAACCATAGATCGCATGTGTTGAGCTATATAACTCTAATGGAGCTTACTATGTTTATTACACTCTGCGAACTAACCGAACAGAGCCGCATTCATTACTGCCCGAATGTTGCCTCGGCGCAGTTTTCGCTTCTCCATCGATTCCCGATGAAAGTTGGGCCGCTCGGTCGTCGTTGGCGTCTTCGGTCAGCCAGCCAGTCATACAGTCACAGCGGACTTTAGATCGGCCGACGTGTTCGTGTCGGCGTTGGCATCGCGTGAGAAGGCGGTTGCCAAGTCGGAAGTCGGCGTTGCCGTTGTTGTGTCATTGTCGTGTCGGCGCAGCCAACGCGTCTTAACGAGAAGCGTGATAATAATGTAAATATATATATATATATATATATATATATATATATATATATATATATATATATATATATATCAAGGTTGCAGTCGTCATTGCCAGTGCTATTCGGCTGTTTCCGAATTACGTAATGGTGCCGAATGACGTTTGTTTGTCACGTTTCTTTGATACAGTGGTAAATGGGCGAAAATATAAGTCGAGAAAAAATCCGCCTTTGTTTCCGGGAGCGGGAGTCGAACCCACATCTCCGCATAACGCGTGCGGTGCGTTAACCAATTACGCTACCCCGCAGCGGCTCCTCTCTCGACTTTACAGGGGGGGGGGGGGGGGGGTTATATTTACAAGTGCTCTGCAGCCGGTCAACTAGCGCCGCCCCTCGACCACCGCGGGAGACCTGGAGCGTCTTTTTTCCCAGCGGCCGCCACGTAAGACGTAGTCGGAGGTCGGGGTTAGCAATTGGCATTTCCGAACTGCTGGAGCCAGAGCCCTCGTAATGCATGTAGCAGAACAGAAAGATACGGGACGAGGGACTCAGTAAGGACACATATCAAGGTTGCAGTCGTCATTGCCAGTGCTATTCGGCTGTTTCCGAATTATGTAATAGTGCCGAATGACGTTTGTTTGTCATGTTTCTTTGATACAGTGATAAATGGGCGAAAATATAAGTGGAGAAAAAATCCGCCGTTGTTTCCGGGAGCGGGAGTCGAACCCACATCTCCGCATAACGCGTGCGGTGCGTTAACCAATTGCGCTACCCCGCAGCGGCTCCTCTCTCGACTTTACAGGGGGGGTTTATATTTACAAGTGCTCTGAGGCCGGTCACCTAGCGCCGCCCCTCGACCACCGCGGGAGACGTGGAACGTCTTTTTTCCCAGCGGCCGCCACGTAAGACGTGGTCGGAGGTCGGGGTTAGCAATTGGCATTTCCGAACTGCTGGAGCCAGAGCCCTCGTAATGCATGTAGCAGAACAGAAAGATACGGGACGAGGGACTCAGTAAGGACACATATCAAGGTTGCAGTCGTCATTGCCAGTGCTATTCGGCTGTTTCCGAATTATGTAATAGTGCCGAATGACGTTTGTTTGTCATGTTTCTTTGATACAGTGATAAATGGACGAAAATATAAGTGGAGAAAAAATCTGCCGTTTTTTTCCGGGAGCGGGAGTCGAGCCCACATCTCCGCATAACGCGTGCGT
This sequence comes from Haemaphysalis longicornis, assembly GCF_048455015.1. Lineage (NCBI taxonomy): Eukaryota > Metazoa > Arthropoda > Arachnida > Ixodida > Ixodidae > Haemaphysalis > Haemaphysalis longicornis. The sequence continues at coordinate 93,221,501 of NW_027526295.1, forward strand.
TAACCAATTACGCTACCCCGCAGCGGCTCCTCTCTCGACTTTACAGGGGGGGTTTATATTTACAAGTGCTCTGAGGCCGGTCACCTAGCGCCGCCCCTCGACCACCGCGGGAGACGTGGAACGTCTTTTTTCCCAGCGGCCGCCACGTAAGACGTGGTCGGAGGTCGGGGTTAGCAATTCGCATTTCCGAACTGCTGGAGCCAGAGCCCTCGTAATGCATGTAGAAGAAGAGAAAGATACGGGACGAGGTTCTCAGTAAGGACACATATCAAGGTTGCAGTCGTCATTGCCAGTGCTATTCGGCTGTTTCCGAATTATGTAATAGTGCCGAATGACATTTGTTTGTCATGTTTCTTTCATACAGTGATAAATGGACGAAAATATAAGTGGAGAAAAAATCTGCCGTTGTTTCCGGGAGCGGGAGTCGAACCCACATCTCCGCATAACGCGTGCGGTGCGTTAACCAATTACGCTACCCCGCAGCGGCTCCTCTCTCGACTTTAGAGGGGGGCTTATATTCACAAGTGCTCTGAGGCCGGTCAACTAGCGCCGCCCCTCCACCACCGCGGGAGACGTGGAACGTCTTTTTTCTCGACTTATATTTTCGCCCATTTATCACTGTATCAAAGAAACATGACACACAAACGTCATTCGGCACTATTACATAATTCGGAAACAGCCGAATAGCACTGGCAATGACGACTGCAACCTTGATATGTGTCCTTACTGAGTCCCTCGTCCCGTATCTATATATATGTATATATATATATACATATGGACGTACAGTATTCCGTTAGGCATGCTGCAGGAAGCACTAATTAACCAAACGCGCCCGCCACCCTTCGACTCTGAACAGACGATGCCTCTCTTCGCCGGAAGTAAGAGAAGAAGCTGTCCAGTCGCAAGATGTCTGACTCGTAACGCGCATGGGAGAATCGATGGCGTACACAGAAGAAGATGGCGGAGCCCAAAAATATGCAGGAAAGGGTGGGAATGCGGCAACAAACCTTGTAACAAAAGTGGGAGCTTTCCGCTGCACTTAAAAATGTTATACTTGGCACAGACGACGTTGACCACCCAGCCTAACGATTGCGCCAGTTCATCTGGTGGGTTTGAAAAGCCTTTCAGGGTCCGTTTAACCCTCCTCTCCTCCGCCACCCTCTCCTCTGGATGCTTTCCCACGACTGGTGGCCTAGTAACATGGCGCCTAGTACAACAGGGAAAGCTATGCCTCAAAAATGCTGCCATAGCCCGAAGACCCAACCTAACGACGCAACTAGCCAGACGCGACAATCCGCTCCGATGAGACTGGGACGAAACCCGTGTTCATTTGTTGGAGGCATTTTGCTGTGGGCATGCAGCCAGCGGTGCTCGGCATGGACGGAATTCACTCCAGCGACTAAGAGCTCCTTGTGACATCAGCAACAGCAACTGAAACCTACAACGCTACATTTTGAAACCACATTTGGAGCTAAATTTGCTCACAAGGTATGAAAATATTTCCTCACAGGCCAATTACTGTAGGTCCAGTGACTTCACGTTTTATTTTTGTAGTAATCGAAGAAGAATAATAAAAACGAAGCAATGTGGAGAGGCAGAAAATTGGTGAAAATGAGTATTCAGTGAACATGACGCAGATGCAGTTTCATGCAGTAGGTACTTCACTAAGGGATCAAGGCTCTGACGCCTTTGCACTAAAATGACGAAGACAGCCACAAGAATGAAGCAACAATATCAAGCAACTAGGGCTTCCGAAACCGCTAACTTCGAGCACATTTTTTCTGGTCTAGCTCCAACACAGCTCTTCCGAAACCCGTGTTGCTTCTCACGCCCCCTAAGTGCATACTTGGAAGCCCCTGTGAGAGATAAAACACTTTTTTGTACAGTACAAACTGCTAACCAGGGCGGAAAAAGGAGGTTGTTAGGGCTATGTAAAACCGTGACATACACTGTTTACAATTTGGAGTACGAACAAGCTTCTAAAATGCAACCATAGAGTAATTAGTAGCCGGAAGGCGCCAGCAATGGTGGCGCTCTCGTTTAAAAATCGCCATTTTATTTTGATTCTGTTCCGGCATCTCGATGAGGGGTAATGAATCCGGAATCGTTCGATTTTCAGAGTGGTAACTACGCGTCACTGCTCCGGTAACACCGCTTGCACCGGAGCGCGACATGCATGCGCTGTGGTGCTCCGGCTTGCGATCGGAGCCCAGCGGACTGTCAAAAACGGCCAGCAAAAACTGTAAGCCACACCACTCAGGGAAGCGTACATTCGTTGGGAGCCAATCTTATCTCCCAAGAAACCGGCCATAGACCACGGTTACAACGGCCGTGCAGGTACTGTCTCATGCTACCGATGCGGAGTAAAAGGGCATGGTCATAAGGATTGCTGCTTCCGTTCGGCGTCATGCTTAGTATAAACAGCAAGGTCACATCGGCAGAGTCTGTTTCCTCTGTGATGGCGGTTTCGGGGAAGTGCCACCAGTGCAGGCGCGTCATGTGCAGCGGATTGATTGATCTTCGGGTTTAACGCGACGACGCAACGCAGGCGATGAGGCGCGCCGTAGTGGAGGGCTCCGGATTAATTTAGACCACCTGGGGATCTTTAACGTGCGCCGAAATCTCGTACACACGGGCGTTTTTGCTTTTCGCCTCCATCAGAAAAGCGGCCGCCGCGGCCGGGAATCGAACCCGTGACCTCGTGCTCAGCAGCGCAACGCCTTAGCCACTGAGCCACCGCGGCGGGTTATGTGCAGCGGAGAGGCAGCGAAGTCATGTCGGCCACATTTACATTTCATTTCATTTCATTTCATGTTTATTAGATACGTTTGTTCATTACAAATATGCAACAAAATGTTGGGCCAATGGCCGAAGCTAGTTGAGGCCAAGTTGAAAGTAAGACAGCACGCAAAACATGAACCTAGTTAACAACCCAGCAAAAAGATGCACAATCGTTAATGCATGCACAATGTGTAAATGAATGATGCAACTGCTCTCATAAGCCGCGAGCGGAGAAAATAAAACCAATATCAATAGATTCTAGTAAAAACAATATGAACACTTTTACACATTTGAGTGTTACACTAACGATTGTGTGTAAATATAAAGGCAGTTTTGCAGACTTTTTCACCAAATAAGTCAATGTATTGCCTACGCAAACACATATAATACATATATGCTTGTACAGACCCAAGTGCGCTGTAAACCGAGGGAAGTAATTTTAAACCTTTCCCTACTCGCCTACCTCCAATAAAAATTTACGGCGTTATCAAAATAAAAACCAGTGACACCGCCCTCGCAATTTGCTCATTATATAAATATAGGGCGCGTTTTTTCATTTGCCGTGGGCACGACCGACCGCCGATGTAAACATTAATAAGATTTATAGGTATTATGTTATTCATTTTCTTCTGAGCAAAGGACCCACCCACAAAATAAGCAAGAGGAATTCTACAGCACCACAACTATTCAAAAGAACAGAAGCTAGTGTGAAGCTTTCTAGCCCAAGCTGCATTCGGAAGCTCAGTGTTTTTCACCATTCGTTTTGTACACACGCAACAAGAACTCACCGTTCCAAGGTCCAACGTGGCTAGGTACAAGGTGTCAATGTCCGGGTAAAGCAGCTGCTTGTGTGCTAAAGAAATATTCTCTGCGTTTTATTTATATTACGCCTCGCTTTTAAAATGCCACTAAGACGGAAGAATGTCAATCAGAAGTTCAACGACGGCTGGGCTGCATTATGGTGTTGACGTTACTCGAACAAGAATAAGTACAGTGCTATTTTCTGATAGCAAAGGGGAAACCTCGTACAAAAATAAACTGCTAAGCCACGTCTTAAATCCTTGTGACTTCTCGAGGAAATATTACCTATGCATTCCGCCCTAAAAGAGATGCGTTCCGATCCCGCTGAAGGGGATATTTGTGCCTCAAAACTATACATAAAATAGGGAAAAATCACGTTATCCGTCTGTTTGACTCACAACAGAACTTTTAAGTTGCAGGTGCACTAACAAAATATAAGAAAGGATTGGTATGCTGTATATTTATTGCGTAACATTGTTAAATGCAAAGATATTTTATTTAAAATGAAGGGGCCCTTGCTGCTTTGAAAGGATTTATGGTGGTGGAATTGAACATCTTGGAAAATTGGTAGGCGGGGAAGGTTTGAACTTGGTACATGCCCTTAATAATCATCGCTGCTATCAAAGAACAAACACCAATTACACACTCTTTCCACACTCTGCAGAAAACCGAGTGTTGCAGTCTCTCAATACCATTTTTCTTCCCAAAAAGAGTCTAGAGCTACAAATTAGGGGGCTGAAACCTAAGAAAAAGGCTGAAAAAGACCTATAAACGCCCTTTTTACATCTATATAAACACCCTTTTCGGCCAAAACGGGTGTAAAAATTTTGTGTTTAGTTAGCAAAATACCAGATTTGTCTTTCTGCGCTCTAACACCTTGCCTTAAGTTGGCCATCCGAAACTCAGCCCCGATCCTTTTATGGATATTGTCACGACCAGCCGCTTTTTCGGCGAATATTAAAGGGTTCATTCATATACAAGCGCTTTCCTCGTTAGGTTCAATATTCTTTGCTGTTGCTCTAATCCTCTGTGAGTGAAAAGTTGACAGCCACCTCAATGTAGCCATACGGCAATGAAGGAAAACTGTACAGCATTTTTGAAAACGTGGCAGTTGAAGAAACATTCCCCCTTCTCCAAGACAAGTTTCTCACTGCATTTTGTTTTAACTGAGCAGTTTCTGAGAAAGCTGTACAGCTTTCCATTGTAGCCGTGCGGCTACGGATGTCAAATTTTTTTCCCAGAAACTTACTCAACCTTGCGGATTTCCCCTAAATCAGGTCGATTATTCTATGGTGCTCCAATTTTCAAACAGGTAATGTCGCTTTCATCTGTGGTGCACAACAAGCACAATGTATCTGCTTTTACCTTACTAACACCACCAGTAGCTACTTTCTTTTTATATTATCTGCTTTCTCAACACGAGCTACTTTTATTTCAATGTTTTTATTCCGCATACCCTGGCCCTGTGTTGCCAGTTGCTTTTTTGTACATCAATCTCCCTTCCAAGCACTACTGGAATCGCCTTCATCGTCGCGGTATCCCTCTTTAGGTCTGTGCAGTATTCTACTAGATCCGCACATCCCTTGTTTATGAACGAACAGCTCCTTTAATTGCTAATATTTTCGTACAAAATTTCCCTTTCAGTCCATAATTTCTGTACCCAATGTCAAAACAAGCTTAGACAGAAACTTCGCAACACAGGCAGGAAACATCTACAGTTGAAGTCAATACATGGGAACCATTATTTCACAAGAAAAAGCTGATTTTACTGCGGCCTTATGTCGGTTTTAAAGCTACCATGAGTTGGCGTAGCCCTCGGACAATAATTTTATTCAGTTAAATCCTTAGGCAAGAGGAAGGTAGTCCAGATACCCGTGAAGAGGCACCCTGTCCGCGACAATATCGTCACTCTCAATGATGCTGCCCTCTCCCAATGTCTCTCTCTCTGTATCTCTCTCTTTCTCTCTGCACATAAACGGTGGATTCCTACCAGGAAATGCACTGTAATCACATGCAGCTACTGCATGGCCAAGACCTTGATTGCAGATTCTGGCGGCTGCGCGCAGTAGCCGCCAAAAATGCAGAACATTTAAAAACGTGGTTACACTAGTTTTCACAATTTCATTGTATTTTGATTAATTCTCGAAGACTGACAGAATATACCCAACAATCATGATAGTGTAATCTTTACTTGAGTGGGGGGCAAGTATCTGCTACAAAATATTAATCTTCCAAGATGTTACAGAATGTCGATATTTTATTAAGAAAAACTTGGGTTAAGTTGTGCATGTTTTCTTAAGTGTACACGTAGACTAAGCGATGGGTGATTAATTTTATGCAGATAATGTTTTTAAAGAGAGTGGCAGGTAGTGGAGCTTTAACGCCCATTACAAAACACGAATAACGTTTCTGCAAAAGTTGTGTATTATTTGTCGCGCAGCCTGTATTTTGTATTACACAGCAATAATCGCAATGACGCCACTTGATTGAATATTACAGCAATGACTTAATTGGGATAGGAAAGTCACATGCAAAGGATATCACACCGAAATTCAGTTAAGTTGTGGGTATTCCCAAATACTGTAGGGATTTCCAAACAATTCTTGGTAATTAAAACGCCTGGTGTTTTTCCGACCGTGAGAGCGCAAATATTGGATTTATTGGGCACAATATCGGCGGATTAGCAGCGATTTTGCTTTATCCAGTAGATTACTCAAGCTACTATTCATAGGCAACAGGGGCACTTTTGCGCATCATTAGCGGATGTAAACAGTTCGTGACACTAAACGATGTAATTAGAAGTGGATGATGAGCATAAATGAAGTATTTTGTGCCAGGATTGAATGCGACAGCTCACAAAACACTAGCTGTGGGACGCTTTGTGGTGCTGCTGACACTGACGTCGCTCTCCATGATGTCGCTACTGGTAAATACAGTCTTTTTAGGGCTTACCCGCCCCGACGCCACCATTTTTATGTACAACTGCCGGGCCACCGGGACTGCGGGAGCATTACCACGCCGTGTTGACCGAGACCGCTGCCGCGCTGTCGTACTAATGCCCACTGGAGCGCTGGAAACCATAAAGTTTGCCTCCGTCACAACTTGTCCATCACGTCAAGAGTTCACTGGGTTTACTTTAAACGTAAGACGACAAGCGCTATGAGTGATGAGGAACTTTATGAAACAGATTGCAGTTTTCATTGTGAATATTGACGGAAGAGGTTGGAGTGATGTGTGGTTGATTTTTACGCTGTGTGCGATCAACATAATAAGTTACTTTAATTTCTGCCATAAGCGCCCTTTTGGATGTCCCTTTTCTGTCCGCAATGCGTATAGTGTAATAGCGATTAGCCGTTAAAATCACCCTTTCATGTTATTTATCCGCGTGAACTTTACCGCGTTTGCATTATTGGGAATCTCTAAAGAAACAATGCTGAGCAAACGAAAGCACTATAAGGCACGTATTTTGAATTTGTCACTATAAAATTTACATGAATAGTTCCAATATTTAACTATACTGGATACGGAAAAGACACGTGCTATTAATTTCTGTGAGCCCCTCTGGAATGTTATGACTGCTTTGGGACAGTGCCATTTGGCTCATGACAGCTTCTCTGGCGCTTGCGTTTAAATGAGGGACATCGCTTGCTCTCATATAACGCAGATTGAGAAAAAAAGATTGAACTTTCCTGTATTGGGGGCCTGTTTACATGATGCGCAGACGTTAAATTCTCGACATTCCACTCAGAACTTTCTCCATCACATACGGCAAAGCAAATATTAAGCAGCTTTTTTATGACCTCGTTTTCGTCCTCCCAAAGGATGGCTGAAGCAAAGATCCCCAACTCATGTCAACCATTTTACGTTTTTTGTAAAGGTTGAAGGAAAAAACTCTCAGTTACTAACAATATCTCATGGGCTTGATACACGCGTGGCCATTATCCGGCCTGATGTAGCCAGTTAAAATTTAATTGAATGTCAAGCAATTGTACCAAAATAAGCCCTCTGTAAATCACACTGTACAATAAATTTTGAGAGTTATGCAGCACGTTATATATCTGCTGGATGTTGCACGTTAACATTCTGCTACCTCGATCGAACTGCAGACACACATCATTGGTAATGATCTTGTATTAATCAGGGTAGCCCCGCCTCCAGCAGGGAGATGTGGTCGCATGGAGGACGACATTGGTGCCTGCCGCCCGGTTTCCAGTGCTCTTTTGTATATCCTATCACTTATTAGCGCCGGCACAAAATAAAACGTGCAAACAGACAGTTTATATAAAGGTTCGAAGTTAATGTGTAAAAAGCACAAATGTAACTCAGCCTATTTAGTAACATAATAAAACTAAAACCACCAACTGATGTTGTCCACAAAGCACAAATAGTATTCTGCCTATTGATTAACATAACGAAAGTGAAAAAAAACTAGTTCGAGCAGCAAACATAATTTACCAATGTTTGCCCGGAATAACATTACCTTATATCTTAAGAAAGTAAACAGATGCTTGCAGGAGAGCGCTTCTGTGACAACAGCATTTGAAGATCATAGCCCGGTTTTACTCTGAAAAATATTTGCTCAGGGGACTGAGAATACGTTTAAATGTAACAAAACACTTGTACCGCTGCTGTAGAAGCCATTTCATGAAACTTTCAATAAAAATTTCTAAATAAAACATATCCGGGGAATAATATCGCCGTTTCTGAGAAATCAGACTGGATAATATTTCAAAGAGTCCTGGCAGATTATTTTAACACTGTATTGCGGATTTCAGCATTTGCGCTCATGGTTCTGGTGTTTCAAAATTTTGAAAAAAATTACATTAAGGGGCGAATGTACGTTAAATGGGGGCTGCCATCAACGCTCACCGGACAAGGGGAGATTCGAGAAGTTGTTTTAGCACAGAGGCTACTCGAAGGCCGTGAGGCGCGCTGCAGTAGACGGCTTGGGACTAATTTCGACCTCCTGGGAATCTTTACGTGCACCAAAATTTCGACATACGCGTGTTTTTGCTTTTGCATTCGTCACAATAGCAGCCGGCGCGTACCAAACCCGATTTCTTCGGCTCAGCCGCGCAACGCTGGTGAGCCAATGGGATCGGTACAAGGTGGGAAGCGAAAACACATTGCTGTCTAATTACCTTTGTGCCATCCTATGCACTTTGCGCTCAGGTATGCCTTGCCAGCCATAGGTCAGATCGGATGTTTTCACTTAACCCCCCTCCACGCTGGCTGTTGAGTGCAGCTTAGGCTCGGGCATAGCGTGATTGAAATCACTGCGACATTCATTGGCGTTGTCGATATCGGGTTTCGATCATTGCGTACCAGTGTGACGATATTCCTTTCTATGCGTGCTGGGCCGCAGCAGCCTACACCTGTCAACACCATACTGGTGCGCTATTCATCTGCGTTTGTAGGGCGGTAAGACTTTTTATTCGTTCCTTCTGCTGCCGTTTTGTTGTTTGTGGTGCACTTTGATGATTATTTTTACTGAAAAAACTTCTGTTGACAACAAGGTTTTTGTATATTCTTGCACCCCGTGAAATTACAAATTTTGAAAAGCCAGGAAGCTAATGGGAAAGCATGCTGCATCAACGACTCTTTGACGCAGGAGTGTTGACGTACGTTGCGCCCTTTGCGCCCTGAGAGTCACCCGCGTTCCTCGAGTGATTAAAGTGTATGACATAAACAGAAGTTTACATGCGCGGTAGCTATCTTATGGGATATTTATTTATTTATTGAATACTGCCAGCCTGAGAGCCAGGCCTTGGGTAGGGTGGGTTAGATGTTTACATTCACAAGGACGCAATAGTTAACTGGATACATATTACAACAGAAAAAATAACACGACACACATTGAAAACATTTGTCAAAAAATAAAAGACAACAAAAGAAACACAACAGAGAAAGCGCATACCTGCACAGAATTTTACGCGCATGACACTTAACGCGTCATTGCAGAAGAGTAAGCCGATAACAACTATTTGCAATTAGAAAACCACGGCACGATGACCGAAATTGCTATACAAGAAATAACTTTGAAAAATGTACTCGGAGAGAAACGTTTACACATCGCTGAGAGAAAAAAACGGCAACAATGTTTACATAAGAGAGAACACGATACGCGCACAACTGTGTTGACAAAAACCACTGCGGCACAGAGAACATGAAAGTGAGAAGCAGCGATTAGCACACAGTAGTAATAAATATACCCTTAAGGAAGAAGTTAGACGAAAACAATGAGACAGCTACTTAAACAGAGAGATTTTTCATGAATATTTCCACAGTAGAGTATTCGACCGTACTCTGAGGTAGGCAATTCCAACCAGCGACTGTTTGGGGAAAGAAGGAATGTTTAAATACGTCTGTGCGACAAGAAAAAATCTGTAACTTTTTTCGTGTGAAATAAACGCGTCGGGCGGCGATCGGTAATTGTGAGGTAGCTTTCTTTGTCTATGCCAAGTTTATCATGGTTTAAATAGAACAGCTTTAGCCTGTCGCGGTGACGTCGTGTTTCTAATTTTTCTAAGCTTGCGGCCTGAAGAAGACTCGATGGAGGTACGTGCCAGTTATAAGAATTAAAAATAAATCTGACGGCTTTTCTCTGTACTCTTTCTATACTATACCCATATAGTACTCATATACTATGCTCATACTATACTATCGCGCCTCATACTATACTATTGTATATAAAATCCAATATTACGACTCCAACTTGAGTTCCAAACATTCAGGTAAAATTATTGTAGCGCACCCCCATACATTGCCGCAATGTGATTGCCCTTTTTAAGTACTCGCTATACAACACATGTGATACACCAACACATAATTTTTCCGAAGGTTTCATGTATTGCACCCCCACAATAAAAAACATCTTCTAAAACAACAACATTCTCATCATAATCATCTCCATCATCATCATCATCTTTGACATTTCCATCGAGCTAATGGCCTTCCCTTTCTAGACCACTCTCTGTATCCGCTCTTTTACCCTCACGGCCAATCTGTTGTCAGTTCGTCTCACTACACGGCCAGCCCATATCCATTTCTTTTTCTTCAGGGGGCACTGCAACACTATTTTCCACTTTCTTCGGAATCCTAAATGCTTGCAGAGCGCAGTCAACAAACCAATTCAGTACTTAGATTAGGGGTTGCTGAGTACATCACCCAAACATTACTGCGCTATGCCCGCCTGATAACTTAGAAACCTACTGAAAGGACTTTTCTCTCTGTACCGGTCTTGGCGTTCCGCAACCGCTGCTGTTACGTTGTTAAAGTGGTGCAGCCAGTATTGGCCGGCTTTCCTTCTTGTTTCAGGAATGAATGCATTCGAAATCCACTTTAAAAAGACGGCCTCAAAAGCAAAGTACAAACGGAAGGCGCGTTTGCGGCGACGAGCAACTCACACAGTGCCGCTCCGAGCTGGCGATAAACATACGTTTCGCAGTGCTTCCAGACGTGAAGGAAAGAGTGAAAGCCTTTATTGGAAATGTTGAAGAGTCCTTTTAAGGGACCGTGGAACATTCCTCTCAAGTTTTTTTCTAAATCGTTATTACTTTAAGAACGTAGTCGACAAACACGTGCGGTAATTAGATTAGAGGGTCTCGATGTACCTTAGCAAAAATGTACTGCTCTGTTTTAAATAGAAAACATAGACACTTGCTCAATGAATGTTTCTGTCGTTCCCGGTCCTAACGTTAATTGATTTTGAGGTTTAACGAGCCGACAATACACAGGCGGTGAAGCGCGCCGTAGTGGGGGTCTCCGTATTAATTTTGATTACCTGGGATCTTCAACGTGTCCTGAAATCTCGAAAGCACCGGCATTTTCGCTTTTTGCCTCCATCGCAAAAGCGACCGCCATGGCCGGGAATCGAACCCGTACCGGTCTTAACGTTCTTCGACCATTAGAATTTCGCCATTACAGAGGTGTAGTAGCTATTGGTCAGATTACTTTCAGTTGAAGCTTTGACCGCGTTCGATAGGCACTTAAAAAAAACTCTCAAAAGCAAAGCTGAAACTAGGGGCCCTGTTCTCGACTGCACTGGTTCCCGGAAAATTCGCCAGGTTTTTTTTTTTTTTACGGAAGCACGACGTAAGCCATGATTGACGGGGTGCACCTACAGCTAGGACGACATGCAGTGTAATTTGACGCTTCACTCAAAAAGATGACAACCAAGGTATCCAATATTGCGCATAAAAGATATAAAAAAACTTCACATGTGCAAGAAAATTAAGACGGTAGCTGAGACTGGCAAGAGAAATACATTTCTGCAGGTCCAAACACCACAAGGCGATCAAGTAACGTTGATCCAAAAGCGAGCGAAAGGCGGATGTTGAGTTAAATAATTTTTTACAGTATCCATTTATTTAGTTTAATCGAATTTAGTAACATAGTTCGGATCTCTGCTTCAGTGCAACCTTTGTTGCGTTATGACCATTGGTTATCACCTTCCCTGCCGCCACCTCCGCCACGCTATCGCCTGCTGCGATGGTACAAGTTTATAGCGTGATCACATAAAAAGGCGGCCGCGATTATGGGTTGTATGACACATAAGAGCAGCGAAGCGCTACGCCTGATAACAGCGGAGCGTACCGATGTCGCGGATTAACTCCTTCGCAAATTTCAGCTTCAATAAGCGCTGTAATGAACAAAAGAGTGACTTTTCTTTGTAATTGTTCTTTTGAGTTCTATCATGTGACGCAGCAGCTTGCTAGGTGGAGTGTGGACAAGTGCCATTCATTGCGTTCTCTTTGTCATGGAAAGGCTTGTACTGCCCTCTTATGTTGAGGTTAAGCCAAACAAATGATTTTTATTTTATTGCCAAACATAAATGCAAAATACCGCACGTTGTTTCTATGCTCCGTGATTGCTGACTTGGAAACCGTCAAAACTATTATTTCTTTGGGTAGAAAACATGCTTTAAACCGCGCGCCATGCGAAACTGCGCCTACTGCAAACTCACGGACGTTTCGCGGAGCCGAACGGCGGTGAAATTTTTTGCCATGTCACGCGGCAAAATCAGCCGCCATTTTCAAGCTGTTACGTGACATTATGTCACTTTTAAGCACGCTGGTGTTGCTAATCTGTGACGTGATCGTTCCCGCCAACTGTTTCAATTACGTCATGCCCTCTCAGCCAATCACAGAGAGGGCGTGTATTACAAGAGGTACTGTTTTTGAATAGCAAAGACAGGCCTACGTTGTCCTGTCCGGTACATTTAGTCTAGTATTGCATTGCCGGCCAAGAATTATGCGCTGCCAGTAAACAGAAATAACGTGAAATCAGAAGCTTGTGCCCGTAAACGTCATGAAACGTCAAAATGACAAAAGCACCCACAACCGCTTAACCGCTTGTTCAACCGGAAGCGTGGGACCAAAATTGAAAGCCAATCAGAAAAGTCTTCCGGCAAATTCCCCAGTTCCCTGGAAATTTTTGCAGTCGAGAATACGGCCCTAGACGGCGTATTTGCTCCGACAAACAAATCACGCAGTGCCGATGAGTGGTAGTGATAACTAGGTTTTGCCGTGCTTCCAGAAACGAAGGGAAGCGGGAAAGCGTTTATCGGAAGTGTTGCAGATTCACTTCAAGTTGAACTATGATATCTTCCACTCCAGTTTGCTCCCTGATCTAGGATGCTTGTTTACGGTTTCCAAGCTTTACTCATATCATTTCCGCTCTATTGCCCATTGGGCCGACATTAGTTTCCTTTCCACACGTTTAGTAAGACACATAGTTACCGTTTCATATGTCACCACCTCTACAGCTAATTGGTCGTACACATTTCCTTTCAGTTAGAGAGGTTGCTTAGGTTTTGGTTATTTATGAGTGCTCGCCGAATTCACCCCAGCCCATTCGTACTGTGAGCCTGATGTCTTTCTCGTGGTTAGCACCGGCACTCACCACTTGACCTTTCACTTTATAGTCTGAACAGAACGCACTGAGCATGCTTATTCGCCGCTACTGTAGATGTATTGGGATTTATATTTGCCCAATGGCGAAGCTTTCTGATTGCAGTTCTTCAATCATCTTTTTGCCTTTTTTGCAGACGTACTGAGCAAGAATATAACGTCTGAAACCTCAAATGGCTCACGTATTCTTCGTTTATCCGCAACCTGCGTTTTTCCAGTCAAGCTACCTAAATATCCTCTCCAGACACGGTGTGAACAGTTTCGCGTGGTGTTGTCGCCGTGTCGTACTCCCCGCCCGACCGCGAATTTTTTTTTACTTTTCTTATGAAGGATGATCCTGCCAACACATTCCTTATAAATGTAGTCTAGATGTCTTGTGTTGGTCAACTCTATTTCTTGATCACGTAAAGCTTCCAACACTGCTGCTGGGTCTATTGAATGAACTGCTTTTTAAATGCCTTGTAAAATGGTTTGTGACACACTGCGGATATTTCTTTTACAGGAATGGTCACATGGAGTAAATCGACTGTACAGTAGCGTTTTCGGAAGCAAGCCTGTGTTCTGGGTTGTTGGGAATCCAGGCTATCGCTTATGAGATTAACTGTTACCTTGGTAAACACCTCCCAGGAAATCGGCGGTAGGCTAATAGGCCTAAAATTCTTAAGATCTTTGATATTGCCCCCTTGTAAATAAGAATTACATGGGCGTTTTTCCAGGCTCTGAAAATCCCTTATATTCTTCAAGATTTCTTAAACACGTTTGTAAAGATCTCCAGTGCAATATCTCCTCCCTCTAAGGATCCACAGTTACGCACCTGTCGACTGCAGTTTTTCCTCTTTTCATACCAATTATTGTTGTTTCTACTTTTTATTTATTAGTGAAAGATGGCAAGCTTCGTTTGTAGGCTCACTACCATCCTTCAGTCTAACGTCGCTTGTACATAGCCTGGTGTAGAATTGCTCCGCTACCTTTATTGTCTAATCCACGTTGTGGGTAATTCGACTACATTCGTCTCGGAGTAGGTACATTCTGTATTTGTAAATAGCTACCTTATTTGTTGCTTTTAAGCGTCCTCTTCTTTCCAGGGTTTCCTCAACAACTCCCATGTTTTACCCACGAGTGCCGTTCGCTTTACTTTTGTTAATAAATTTCGACAGCTGTGCTAATTCAATTCGGTCCACCTTACTAGTCAATTTCAGGTTCTTGCGTTCTGCAATGGGTTCCTTGGTTTTGTGAGTTAGTTTCTCATTTTGTTTTCGGCATCGTGCTGCTCCAGCATCTGTCTGTGATTGCCGTTATTTGGTTGTAGTTTAACATGCAATAATGCCCTCATTCTCACCGGCTAAAGGGGTATTTGTTCTGAAGTGATATATTAAACTCCTGCATCCTGTGTCTGACTCAGGGCTGGGTTTTCCACATTTCGCTAGTTTTCATTTTCTTTTCTGTTGAAATTAACCTTACTTTACTGCACCCCATCCTATTTCCTCGCTCCCAATCTTGCCTAGGACCTCCATGTCCTGCAAAATACCTGGGTTGTTCTTGAAGTCAATTTTGTTCTTTTTTTGTGATGCCATTAGGAAATTTTCCCGTCCACGTCATAATCCTTTGTTCGTGCAAGAATTTATTGATCAGCCTGAGGTTATTTTTTTGCGCCAATCTAACCAGTGTATCTCCTCGATTGTTGTGACTGCATATTTCAAAGTTTCCTACTGTCCTCTCTCCTACTGTCTTTTCACCTATTTTGCGTTAAAGTATCCCAGTACAGTCTTAAACTGTGTTCTTTTCTAATTCATTGCTGTTTCAGCGCCTTCCTAGAAATAATCTACTGCCTCATCATCGTACCAAGCTGCTGGTGTATACGCTTGTGCTATCTTTAACCTGCATCGCTTGTTTAGCTTGACCACAGTTACTCCTGACTCTTTCGTGAGTACTGAAGAAGTCCTTCACATTTCCTACTATCCTCTTGTCCCTCAGAAATCGCACCCGGGCTCTTTCTTTTCTTAAGGGCCTCTGCAGCACAGAGCATGCCTGCTATAAAACTTCATAGAGCCTTATCCTGCTATTTTTACCGAGCATATCTCTATGATATCACACTTATTCCCGAGAGCTCCTGTAATAGTACAGCTAAGCTTCCTCACTAGACAGAGTTCGCCCTTTCAAGGTTGCGAAATTAAAGCTCCAGAGGCGGCCTGCACAAACCAAAAAGTTCTTAGCACATTCCGTTGCATCACTGGCCTGACCGCCACCGTGGTCAAATGCTCTACGGATGCTGGGGACTGAGTACCGAGAGTATCTTTTTCAATCACGGGAGGTGGGGTCAACTACTACACCAGAGTGGCTAAACGGTTGTCTCATGAGGAAGTGTTGCTTCTGTCCCATAGAGCCTTCCTATGTAACGTAGCCCCCAGCTATACGGGATGTTTATTTCAAGACCAGGAAGCACTCCAGTATGCGATATTCGAACAACCAGAAAAATACAACACCCGTTTGTTTTTATTCCAAATTGGTAGCTGATCGTCCAGTTATATTCTCTGACGTCCCTTGTAGCTTCTTTTTACTGCGCAGTTTCACGTTCTGCTAAGAACCATTGCAGGTGTATTGGCGGTATCGTTTTCGTTTCCTACGTGGTCCCAGATATAGAATAAGCTGTGTGAGCACGCCAATAAAGGGCGGGCAAGGCTGTTGTCTGCGAACAAAACAAGTCCGAGCGTATCACTTTTACCAGATAATAATTAGACAGCGCTTGTCATTTCATCTACGCGGGTGGCTTCGATTATAAAAAAAATAATGCAAATCAATTGGCCTTACCGGTTTAACATTGTATAATGTGTTGGAGCGACACGAAAGTCCGCGAGCGGACTAAAGCAGCATGGATGGCAACTGTTCGTGAATAAACGAATATGAAAAACAATTGAGTGAGTAGGAATCCGAACCAGGCGACAACGTGCACTCATATTTCTAGCGCTGGATTATTGAAAGATATACGCCACTGGCTCCGTTTAAATAAATACATGTCAAAAAGCGGGTTGCATCGCAATAACTAAAGGCGCTCTGCTTCTAGAAACTCGCGACAAGGATGAAAAACCTCTTTTGTAAGCGGATACAATAGCGGATCATGAGTCGCAAGGAAAGAAAATGGAAAGCAACCGATTAGGAAGCCGCAAAGGGCGACAACATGCACTGACTTTTCGCCGCGTTCGAGTAGTGAGAGTTATACCTTCCTGGTGGCGTTTATATACATAGCCCTCGAAAATAGCGTGTCGCTTCGCAATAACTAAAGGCAGCTGCCCTCTAGTTCTAGGAAGGCGCGACAAGGACACCAAAGCACCATAGAAAGCGGCCTCATTAGAATTTCAAGAGATGCCGAAAAATAAAAACAAACGCAAACGAGATAGAGAAGAGTATTTATTGCTGGCTTTCCATTTATTCAAAACAATTCTCTTGAAGCTCTATCCGAACATTCATTTCTAAGCAAGGATATTAAGCGTGTACCTACGGATATGAAATGAAAAACACCAAGAAGCCACGTGCCAGCGTGCGGGCGCCAAACCCACAAAAAGTTGAAACATTTATGGGTGATCAAACAAGGAATGTCTCTACACAAAAAAAAATGTCATCTTAAACAGACTTGTCCGCGCACGCTACGCAAGCATGTAAACATGAATTTTCAAACCGGCCACTGATAGGTCATGTTACTTCTTTCTTCCATAAAATACCAACCGGGCCTTCCGAGGGTAATAAGTAAGTCAACCCAGAATTATAGCGAAAACCATGCTACTGAAAAGAAAAAGAAATTATTCATCTGCTTTAACCAGCAATGTCACGCCGAAAACGTGTTTGAACGTTCGGTTGATCTGGTAACAAAACATGGACACTGCAAATAACACGACAGAAAGCGGCGCATGGTGACGCTCTGTGATGTTGCACCAGGATAAACAACGGGGTATCTGGACGAGGTCGCGGGTTCGATTCCCGGCAGGGCGGCCGCTTTTCTGATGGAGGCGAAAAGCAATAACGCCCGTGTGTACGAGATTTCGGCGCACGTTAAATTACCCCAGGTGGTCAAAATTAATCTGGAGCCCTCCACTACTGCGCGCCTCATCGCCTGCGTTGCGTCGGCGCGTTAAAACCCTGCAATCAATCAACGGGGTATGGGGAATATAAGGGGCGGCCCATTCCAGGCGATTGTAAACTGATTAAAAACAAAAAAGCTATGTTACACCCAGACATGTACGTAACGCCTTACAAGGAACGAGTTACGTCTACATAGTTGCTATTTTCGGCAACGAGTAAGGTATTTAGTTACTTTTTATAAAAAAAGAACGGGTAACGTATCGGGTTCCTTTTGTTTGAAGTAACGAGTAAAAGTACCTCGTTACTTCTGAGGAGGAACGTGTGCAACACCGCCTAAACGGCCTTGTTTTTATTCTAATTTGTGCATGCGTCTATAAGCACAGTTTTCTGGAAAGCAGCTGCGGCGTTTTTTGCATTCTCGTGGTCCGGGGCGTCAGTTCTATTGTGAATGATGCCACGCTCACCACGGCGTCTTGACGTAGATTCAATTTACGCAAGTGTTGGCGCACTGCCCGAGATACCAACAGCCGGGATTATCACGAGTCGAGCACGGGCGGCAACACCAAGAAGGCATGTGGGTAACGTCGTGATAACAAAGGCCGAGACGAGCGAGTAGTTTTGGTGGCGCAGAAGAAAAGAAACTAGTCATTAATATTGTAGCCAACTAGGCTGGGATGATGATGATGATGATGATGATGATGATGATGATGATGATGATGATTGTAGCCAACCAATCAAAGAGCACAAAGGAACCGATGGATTCACCACGGGCCATGATTCACGGCCGAGGCGTTCATCAGCGCACATTCCTCAACCAATGCATTCATCACGGACGTCTCGCAACAGGCACTCTACACCAGACAGTGGCCCCTGTGAGCCTCACAGTGCTCCTGTCCGGCATATAGTTTCTTAATATATGCACTACAGAGGAATCTGGCTCTAGCGTCTATGCGGCTCACAGCAACGCCACCTGCGTCGTCATAAGTCACCATCATACCGTGGGCTAACCTTAGTTTCATCATTGGCTTTGATCGAAACGGCTTCGTGGCCGTAATTCAGATACATTGTCCCAAAAACGCATTATTATAAAATGAAATTGTCCCAAAAACGCATTATTATAAAATGAAATACTCTGTTTTAAAGCTAACTGAATACAAAACGTGTGTTCTTTTTACTTAAATTCTGCGAGAATGGTTGTGGCTACTATTCTACATAAGAACCTGGTAGTTAGAATAGGGTAAAAGTGTTAAAGAAACTTATTAAAGACTCCTATTTTGCAAACATTTCAAAGAATAACTTGTTTAAAAGCTAAGAAAGTTTTTATTCGCGCACCTAAAAAAACAATCACCTCGAATTTGTAGTGATTTAGTTCGTGTTTTCGTAACAGACGGTCTGCTACAACTTTTGCACCAGCAAATCACCCGCGCAATAAAGATTTCCGGCGCTGTTAACATGTGCAGTGGTACTGTAAGAAAAAAACGTGAAATCGCACTCTTCTTACCCCAAACTAACGTGTCTACATTGTGGACTTGCACCTATGCAAATATGTTCCTATGGTCGCTCGCCGGCAGTAGTCATCCCACTTGCCTATAATAAAGCACAGCTGTCTTAGCATGAAATAATGGAGCGAATTTCGAGATTCCAAGCAAAGCGAGAGAACCGAAGCACATTTCGGTCCCTTTGGACGGAGCAGCTACCTGATAGACATAGCACTGCTTAGTGAAGAAAGCAAACCAAGAAGACGCTTAAGAATCCGATAGACATACCAAGCCAGTAGCTGTGGCCTTCCCATAAAGACATAACCCCCCACGCCGACAGGGATTCCCAGGCGCAGTTTCCTCTCTAATATGCTTATAAGAAACTAAATGTTGTCCGGTGCAGGTTGTCCATTGCGAGAACGGTAGCTGCGGGTTTACCCCTTGGCTTTCGCTGAACGCGACCTCTCGAGCCGGTAGGCGATCCGCCCACGGCAGGGTTTGCGCAGGTGCGCGCGCTTTCGCGTCCACTTGGAGTTTGTAAAAATTTAACGAAGCTCACACCAGTGCATGACACCTCACTTTTTCTTTAAAGTAACAAAATGTGTGCATCTGTGGGCAGAGACAAGTGCATTTCACCTGACTCTGTTTTTACTCATTGTAGAGCCACGTGTGTAAATTCAAGTGGCGTTGCATGGGTAATCGTTGTGGGTTTCGTTTGCAGTTTTGTTTTCCAACCAGCTTGACAGAGTGGATTGGGGCACATTTGTTTTGCTAAAGCACTGAGCGTGCCCGGAACGCTCGGGGGCAGCGCGAGACACACGCTCACGAGCGCTCCCCATTGTCCCGGTATTTTTCCCTGCAACGGTGAACTTGCCGCTTGTACAACAGCTCGACTGTAAGAAGGTGACCAATACAATACAATGAGACAACGCAACACCATGCGTAGACATCCACATCACGAGCATACAAAAAAGACGTGCCGAACTCATCAAAAAATGTAAGAGGCAAATACAAAACAAATGAATAAGCGAAATCGCTAAAAACATTAAAAAGGCGCTAAATAATACACAGACAAGCCTGCCAAGCAAAATTTGAAAGGTATACTGCGAAAACATCAAGAACACGCTAAGCACTTCAAAGAAATGGGGAATCTTAAAAGGCGTGCTAGATTTAAAAAAAACGCAAAAAAAGAAAAGCAACAGAACGTAAAAACACTAACCCACACGTTCCATGGCTCAAACTAGCACATCTCAAAAGCACTACAAAGCTAGTTTAGAGAGACGGGAACAATACGGATCACACTCCTCCCCCCGTACGACTGGACGCCCCTTGAGCTCAAGTGATGCCAGGTTACACAATATTCGTGAGTCGTTACAATGCCTCAAGTCAGCAAAACTGCCACCGAACGCCACTCCTACACTCGTCAACACTAAGGTTCGCCACAAGACGTTGGCGTCGCGATGCGCGCCTCACAAGCGCACAAACACATTGCACAGGTTCCGGGTCTCTCGTGGTTGGGCAGCACAGCAGGTTGGCAGGCCCGGGGGTAGCCTGCATCCGCAGCCGATAACGCCTAGGTCACGCCGTGATGCAACCCCCCCCCCCCCCCCCCTCCCAGCTCGAGGCGGTAACAGAAACGGGCACGCGCACTGCGGCTGCCCGAAGGCTCGCGCCGCTCGCGTAGGCGCCAGATCCCACCACCTCCTGAATTCCATGGCCAGTTCGACCGCAGGTCCTCCCAAATGGTTGGCTGCCGGAAGGTATGTGGTACGGCGGGCCGGAGGAGCAACTGCAGTGGTAGCTCCGCGGGACGCGCTCGGCTCCGCCGGTGGTTCAGCAGGCCATCCTCGCTCCCGGTGGTATCCGTTTGCAGGTCTCGCTCTCAGCGACTGATGCAAATGAGAGAGAGAGAGAGAATGCTCTTTAATGTGAACTGGAAATGATTCCCATACTTGAAGTCGGGTGCAGCGCTACTCCGCAATGTCCTGTCACTGGCCGGAAACCTTATCGACGACCTCGCCATATAGGGTAACAAAGCTGCATGCCCGAGGGTACTCCCCCTTGCACGTATGCTTGCTCACAGAATCACGAGTCTGACAACTGTGATCCAGTAGCCACCCCCACCTGGATGCAGCTCGCCTCATTATTAAGGGTTGCCGGCATCTAAACACCCATACTGGTTGCTTCGGTCTCGTGCGTTGGTCGGCAAAGCTGCGTCAGCATCAAGCAGGCGGGGCTCCTGCAACTCGCTCGAATCAATACAAGCTGCCGGAAAGCCAGCGCTAACCGCAATACCAGCGGCTTCTGGGCGCACATCACCGGTATAGGCCGCCTGAGAGTCCGTCTCTTCCAAAGACTGGCGATCTCTCGCTACCAACGAGCCCCCTACCGAGCCACACGAACCACTTACTGCCTAAACGCAATCCCGAGCGGAGTATTCGCGGCATCGAGACACACGCACTAGGGAAGCGCGGAGACAATGATCCCACTGCTCCCGCTTCCCCCCGCAGCGAAGCGAGACTGATTCTTCGGCGTTCCTCCTCGCTCTTTTCTAAGGCGTCAAATCGGCAAACACTCCGCCTCGAAATCAAGGCGCACTCCTGGTGCTCCTGGTTTGCGAACTCCCAAACACCGCACCCTCGCTCGGTAGTGTGCGCCGAGCCTGCGGGAAACTCCGACGCTACTGCACGAGGACCGTGCCAGGATGAAGGCGACCCGCCGCCATGCTGGAACAAGGCCTACGTACCTCCCGTCTCGCAAGCGAGCCATGGCTGTGGCTGCTCGGAGGTATCCTTCGGACGTACCGACTGGTGCGCGTAGGAAGGTTTCCACATTTGCCGTCACGGCTGTATCGGACACCGTAAACTGTCTGCCTGCAATCGACTGGCACGAGGCCTTTCGTCCGAGAAATCTTTTGGGCAAAGCGTGGCGGGCTGCGACTGAAACAACGCATACACCGCCGAGCGGGTAGCCTGAACCACCCCTGTGGTCGATGTAGCAGGCGCAGTAAAGTTCGCTAACCCCCGTACTCACCGCAAATGTCCACGGACACCATCGGCACCAAAGACTCGGCATTGTTCTCGGGGAGCTAGCAACCTCGAATTAGTCTGAAGATGAGCCCCACGTTGGGCGCCATGTGGGATATTCTGGGGTTCTTAGGGGCGACCTAGCCTGTACTCTGGCGCAGGTCATCACGTGTTAGCTCCCGGCGAGTCAACCACGCGAGCTTCCGAGCCTACGGCAGCCCAGCGAGGTTCGCCGATGCGAGAACACAGTAGACAGTAGTGCCGAAGCACAGCCGTTTATTTGGGAACTCCCAAAGCTTGCGAGCACAAGGCTCGACTGCGTTCACGAACCACGCTGTCCGGGTCGTGATCGCGAACGAGAGGCAGGCACTCACGGCGCGCGACAAATACCAGTTCCCACCTGAGATGCATGTCCGCCCTCATCGCCGCGCTCTTCCGCCGATCCTACCCCGACCGGGCCTCCGGCGAGACTAACGCCACTCACTGCAAGGGACGTCAACATGCCCCCGACAAGGACTCAACCTATCCACATGACGCCGCCTAGGAAGTAATGACAGGCAACCTAGAGGTTCCCTCAACAGAAGGCACCTATACCGGCAAAAGATATACATAGAAACGAAGCTTACATTCATTCATTGTCGTCCTCTTCCGCACGCACACGTTCGCGCCACCCGCGCGCCTATGCCCCGCACGAACCGGTGATGCCATCTTCCGGGGGCCGCCGACGAATCAGTTGAGCACCGGACCGGTTTCAGCGGAACGCGTCTCTCCCGAAGCACGTGCCGGCTCGGGATCGCGGGCCGCGGTTCTCCACGACTCCAACAAGTTTTATAACCTTGGAATACTTACGAAAATAACGTTTTGTTATTGGCATAAGTAATATTTTTTTCTCGGAACATTCAGCCGTCAGATACTACGCAACGTTTACTGTCTGCGCACCTGTATTCACTCGCTTGTGTCAACAGACGTCGTAGCTTTTTCCGCTCGATACGGAATTATAACTGGGCACTCATCTTTGATCGGTTTGGTGACTTGCTGCATTGTACAAAATGAAAACACTATCAAGATCAACCACATTTTCTTGTCACTGCCAGTGAAAGGAGCACGGCAGTGCAGATTTTATTTTTTATATCCAACACATTGTTTTGCAGAGGGCTGGCTTTTCCTTTTATGCAATTGTTCCCGCAATCCGACCATCTCAATAATCTTTTTGTCAATGAGGTTTCCCTTAAATTGGACAGCGACACCAAGAGGGCTTAACTTTTTTATTGATATTAATTACAGATCCTCTAGTTGGTTTTCCGATCTTGTTCGATTACACAAAAGTGCTTCGTTTGTCAAGGAATGCATAACTGACGCTGACTGCTTTCTCGCCTGTTTGTGTTCTTTTGGAGATTAGTAACGTCCCGCATTTCAGAGCTCTTCATGCAATTACCCTGGGGTTGTGATACAAAAGCAATCACACAGTGCTGATGACAGGTTTTCAGCCCCACAAGCGGCAGCTTATGCAACGGCAAGTACTCCCCACGTAAGGCGCTTGTGCGCATACAAAACTTTATAGAGGAATAATAAGATGTTTCTGCTCATATTGCTCTTGTTTCACCCAAACGCGACACGCGCTAAGGTGACAACGGGCGACCGTCGGCACTACGGTGAAAGCACGTGGAGTAACGGTGTGGCATTGGAACTCGTATGAGCCTATCTTAAATGGCGCTACTTGTGACACCGTTCGACGTACGCCGACCCGCAAAATTTGACATATAAACGTTGCAGAAGCACCGGAACAAACGTAAGGCCGCCTCAAGTTCACTACAAGAGAGAGGACATTCGCGAGGGTTCGTCGGAGTACCAGGGAACCCGCCTCAGCGCTTGATGTAGAGCACAGAACCTCACAGTTATCTTCTTATTGCAGCGCAAATCATAAGTTGCGGCACACAAAAATGTCACGCTACAAAACTTTCAATAACCACATAGTACAATTTATAAAAGTGGGATTCCAGAACGCCATACGCTATGTGTGTTTTCATGGGCAGGCTTTTTTTTTGCTGCCTTCATTAGTGCAATGCCTGCGATCGACTCAACGGTTCCCTTGACTGCATTTGCGATTAAAGTGTAACTTCGTCAATTTGTTAACAATGCAGACATAAAGAATCTAAGTTCAATACGTCCAGTATCACAGTGAGAGTTCATCTGTCAGCCGCAAGAGAGAGAAGTCACCCGCTGCGGTGGCTGAGTGGCTAAGGCGTTGTGCTACTGAACCCGAGGACGCGGGTTCGATTCCAGACCTCGGCAACCGCTGTTCTTATGGAGACGAAAAGCGGATACGACCGTTTGTTCGAGATTTCGGCGCACGTTAAAATCCCCAGGAGGTCAAAATTATTCTGGAGCACTCCACTACGGCCCGCCTCATCACCTATGTAGAGTCGGTATGTTAAACCTCATAATCAACCATATCAAGAGATAGGAGTCCTGTATCAAAGCTTTTTGTGCACTAGAACACACCAGTGATCCTTTTCCTGGAAACACTGACTAAAGAGATTAGAAGGACCAAAATAGTAATAACAAAATATCCACAAGAACACCGATGGCAAAAATAAAATACAGAATAGGTTCAAACCAATATTTAGCCCCCTTGGTTTTTACTGCAACGTACGTCCAAGCGTTGTTCAAATAAAAATTTCTCTACTTTAGAAAGCAACTTCGCCGATAACTAATTTGGGAACCTGGAAGCAACATTTGAAAATACACACGCATTTTCGTAAGCAGGCCCTATATTGCCTCTGCCCTTTTACACAGATCCGTGATTTCACTACACAATTCACAATGGGGACAACGGTAGGATTACGCATCACGTAATTGCGCCCGTGGCAATGACAGCAGTAAGCGTCAGCCCAACAGTTGACGCTTCCCCTTAGACACATAAGCTGGGGCCCTATTCTAGACTGCACAAATTGCCGGCAATTCTGGCAATTTGCCGGAAGTCTTTTTTGATTGGCTTTCAATTTTGGTTACGTGCTTCCGGTTGACAAAGCGGTTGTGTGTGCTGTCGTCATTTTGGCGTTTCATGTCGTTTACGGACACCAGTTCTAACGTTTTGCTTAGTTCCCGTTACTAAAGGCTCATAATTCTTGGCCGGCAATGAAAAACCATACTAAATGCAGCGCACATGACAACGTAAGCCTGTCTTTGCTATTCAACAACAATACTGCTTGTAATACAGACCCCCTCTGTGGTTGACTGAGAAGGCATGACGTAATTTAAAGAGTTGGCGGAAACGATTACGTCATGCATTGGCAACTTCGGCCTGCGTAAAATGGCGTAATGCTAAGTAACATCTTGAACATGGCGGCTGTTTTTGTCGCAAAATACAAGCAAAATAGGGCAAAAAATTGCCCCGGCTTACGGCGCCGCGAAATGTGCGGCAATTGGCAGCAGGCGCAGTTTCGCATGCGAGCTGTTTAAAGCATGTTTCCTACTGGAACAAATTATAGTTTCAACTGCTTCCAAGTCAGCGATCATGTAGCATACAAATTACGTGCAGTATTTTGCTTTTATGTTTGGCAACAAAATAAAAATTATTTGTTTGGCGTAACCGCAACATAAGAGGGCAGTACAAGCCTCTCCATGACAAAGAGAACCCAATGCATGGCATTTGTCCATACTCATCCTAGTAAGCTGTTGGATCACATGATCGAACTCAAGAGAAAAATTTACACCATCTTCCCGCGAGGGGAACGAGGGGAACCATGGGGTAGATGCGACGCATCGGGGGTTTCCGTTGCGTTTTTGTTATGTTAGCGTGTCCATTCTTGTTGTGTGACCATATCTTACGCAGCATGTTCAACCCCGATGCGTCGCATCTACCCCATGGTTCCCCTCGCGGGAAGATGGTGTAAATTTTATCGGGGTGGCCGGTGCTTGTTACGGTTGCGCCGACCACCGCGATAGCAGGCCTGTTAGTCTCCATCAGTGTTGCGGAGTTACCAGTCCGGAATTGGAATGAATCCGGAATCATTCCATATTTTCGCGACCCCGGAATGGAATGGGAATGGAATGGCGATAATACTTGAAGGAATGGAATGGGAATGGAATTAAGCGCATTTTTTCCGGACTGGAATGGGAATGGAATTACATGTATTTTTCCCAAAATAACGCGCACTGTTCCATCTACGCACTGTTTTTTGTCAAAACATGCAAAAATACGCAAAAGATCCCTCCAGACCAAGTTCAAACATTAGTAAGCCGGAGCCCTGAATTTCACAATAACTCAGTACTGTTAAAATCAATTGGCTGATTACAAGCACGGTATATTTATAAGCAGCGATTCTACTATAATTATGTCCTTATATACAGCGCTGCTACGAAGTTCGTCGTGATTCTCCGCCTAATAAACGCGGCTCTAAGCCATTGGAATCCGTCGTGGGGAACTACCGCGGAGGCATCCCCCCCCTATCTCTCCAAACTTCGCCTCGTGATTTTTTACCTTGGCGGCGCCTTGGCCCCGGCTGCGAGCTGTCTCCCCACGCTTCACTTTTGGTTTTTGCGTCCGGAACCGTGGGTGATCGCATCCCACCTCGCCGTCATCGGGACGCTGGCGCGGTGCTTGTGTTCACTGCGAAATTTCGCATATCAGCTTACGCCCCATCTCCCTTCATGCTCTCCCCTCCTCCCCCAGGACGTTTTGCAATACTGGCCCTCCTGTCTAGACACTCGGACGCCTTTGCCCGAAGCAGCGTCTACGAAGGCCTAAAATATTGGTTCCAGAATCCACCCGAAACAGGAGAGCCCATGGGATAGGAACTGTGGTCGCGCCTGCGCCTGCAAGCTGCACGCTACAAGCTTTGTTCCTAAACGGTTCCGACCTAACGGAAAGCGAACGCTAGCCACTTTCCCTTGCTTTCCCGACTCGCAAGGACAGTTTCCGTTGTAAATGTGACGTCAGATGACGTGGAACGCGTGTTTTCCACGGCATCTCTTTTTGTGACAGACAGCGAAGCAAAACCAGCTCTCAAACACCCCTTTTAAGCAGCTCGTTTGTCAAGCGCAACACACAGGCAGAAGGCAACTGTATTAGATTACTTTTTTTTTGTTTTTTGAACTGATCGTTGAAGCAGCCGTCATTTACACTTCGTGTTTTCAGAACTGAACGGCGAAGCGCCCATTTGGCTCACACCATTTTGTTACGTAATTTTGATGAATGAAACCAAAATAAACTTTTTTTCGACCTTTCACGGCAGCGTGAGACCTTTATTGCAGCATATAAAATTTACAAGGAGGCCTAATTGCGCTGCTGAGCACAAGGTCGCGGTTCGAATCCCGGCCGCAGCGGCCGTTTACCTGATGGAGGCGAAAAGCAAAAACGCCCGTGTGTACAAGATTTCGGCCTAAGGTGGTCAAAATTAATCCTGAGCCCTCCACTACGGCGCGCCTCATTGCCTGCGTTGCGTCGGCGCGTTAAAATCTAGAATATATCAACGAGGACACCTACGCACTTTTTCTGGTGTAGGGATTTCCACAACACTAGACTGACCGGCTGCCGAACGTGTCCTTCTATTATTATCGTTATCATTTTTCTTTACATCTTTTCTTTCGGTTGATCGCCCAGACCAGAGGACACTTGGGTTAACCTTCATTGCTACTCCACTGCAGGCAACTCCTCAAGTTAGTTATACAGGCCTCAGTTATACAATTAGTTACGCAGGCCTTGGACTCAGTTTTGCTGAGTCCAAGGCCGCAACGCATTCTCTAAGTCCTTCTTCAGTTCGCTAGAGCCAAAGTTGCGTGGTGCTAAAGTGTGAACAATCTCCCAATTTCTAGAAGAAAAAAAAAACAAGACGCAGATTAGTATACGAACCAATGCACTATCCCAGTATGCACTAACGAGAGAAAAAATAATTCTCCCTGCGCATTGGTTCTCATCGAGACACAATTACAAAGGTCGTGCATACTCTTAGCACAGCCTAAACTTTCGCTCGTGGGCAGTGGATGATACCTGATGCACGTAACTAAGCTTTTCGGCAAGGGCGACATTGCATACCTGCGCACACGCAAACAAAGGAAGTTCTGAACCTATCCGCGCTTTCAAGGGGCGCTTGACATGCGTGAGTGCTGACGACCTGTGCGGCCCATGATCCGTATTTGGTGCAAAGGCAGGGCAAGGTGCTCGAGCGGTAATTCTTCCAACTGATACCACCAGATCCGGAGGTTCTGTTCCTCGTTAAAAAATTATAGTTCTAACCACGACCAAAAGGTCATGGTTCTAACCATGCTCACGACCGCTTCATACGCGTGTTAACTGCTTAAGGAATATAATGTCTTCTTCAACCATAGTTTTGTCAGCACAAAAATAGAAAATGTCGTCACGTTAGCATTAAAGGTACACTGAAGTGATATGTAAACATTGCGGGATTACTTGCGCAAATTCTAGTCCGGAGTCCCCAGGCCATGTTACGACCATTTTGGGCGCATTTACGCGATTTTATTTAGTAGAAAAATTAATTCGGAAATGCTGTCCTCCTCTCTTTAT
The DNA here is from genome assembly GCF_048455015.1 of Haemaphysalis longicornis. NCBI lineage: Eukaryota > Metazoa > Arthropoda > Arachnida > Ixodida > Ixodidae > Haemaphysalis > Haemaphysalis longicornis. The sequence continues at coordinate 93,250,098 of NW_027526295.1, forward strand.
GCTCGCCCATTTTCTGCGGCGTTTTTGTGTGACGTCGCGAGGAGCCGAGCTCGCAATTGGCTGCGCTACTGCACGGCTCCCCGGCCTTCAGACTGAGTCAGTCGGCCCAGCGTTTCGTCCGCCGGCCGCCGACGGGTCGTCGCAATTCGTTCGCTCAGTTGAAACGAAGCCAGGACACGTTTGTGAATGGAAGAATGGGCCTTTCTTTACTTGGTTAGTTTGTACACTGTATCTAGCTCCAAGTCAAGGTCGCTTCACACAAGCGCTGCACAAGCCCACATGCGACGCTTCGCTGACTGGTACGCCAGTAGGAAAACATAAGGCCTCTTGAAGGCGGGAGAAGAGTCAGCGAAGTCAATATAGGTACTAAGGAAATAAAATAAACTGATATTTTTACCGTGCAGCGTAAAAATAGGGTGCGGGAAGCACTTTTTTGCGCTGCGCGAACAAGCACAGCGGTCAGCAGCACGACTACGCATCTGCGAACGCTTTTCTGTCTACGAAATGCAATTGCTAGACGTGAGCTATTGTGGAAAACTGGGGGACGCTTGCTGCACGAGCGCAATACAACAAATAGTCACCTAAGCTGCTTGAAATGCCAAAACTAAATAAAAGTGTAAACTTGTTGCACAATATATACCTTATATTACCAAGGTCGGTGGAGCCCGTCCCGTGGACAAGTGGTCTGGGGCGCTTGGGATGTTGCCGCAAGTGTTTTGCAAGTCACGAGTTCGAGTCCCCGCGGGTACGTGCTTTTTTTTTGTAAGTTAACTTTTTCTTTTACTGGCAATGTTTTCTACATTGAGTTCACCTTTTTTTGGGCCGCAACGTTCATGGCTCCAGGAACTAGTTCACAGAACGCGCGCAGGCTGGCACTGGCGCGCTAGCGAGTTTCGTTGGCGTGCTGTTGCCATAAGCACCGACTGCTTGCGGGCAGTGGGCACAGGCCAGAATGAACAGACCCTTGGCCTGGTGCGAACACGCTTTTTACGGCACAGGCATGAGTGAGGCACGCTCCAAATATGGGGGAAAAGCGCATGACATTTGGGCGTCTGCGGGTACGCGGAGGGCGTCCATGCACTGCGTAAGCCTCGGCTAGTGAATGCTACGATTCCAAGCCGTCCTGGGAGGCTTATCTTTATGCATTTTTACAGCTGACAACATGGAAGAAGCGCGGTACGATGATTACTGAGTTATTGAGAATGCCTAGCCAACAACGCCACCAGTTGTGTTTTACAGAACCGAAACCGAAACCGAAACTTGTTTGCTTGCTCACCTTGGGCATCGTCCAATCACGGTGCCCCCTCCTCCCAACGTCACAGCTTAGTTGGTGCGGCCGCCGCAAACCGCGCATGGTAGTTTTTCTTCTTTCGCGCTTTGTAAAATAATTACCGATTTGTCAACCGGATAAACGATAAAAAGTGTGCTAATTTGAGCCAGTCTACGCAGTGCAAGCAAAAATGGGAGCTTGACAAATTCACTTCAGTGTCCCTTTAACACATTCACAGTTAAACAATATTAAAGCATCACAACTCGTAAAGACGTGCTGACCATGCAAATACTATAATAACTACTTGGAGAACTGCCCCTGTGGGAATTAATAGAGTCATTGCACTGAACGAGATATGCCACAAAGCCACTATCCCTCGACCTTGGTTGCGTGTTTTGCGTATTTTAGCAGTTCTTAACGCGTGTAATAACATCAGCTTAATGGTGGGTTCATTGGTAACTTGATAATCACCCGTTAAAACGTTGAGGAATTAGATGAATGGAATTGAACTGCCCGGCAATTCCCGGAGTGGGAATGGGCGATATTCCGGCATTCCGAGGAATTGAAAGGAATGGAATTTAGGCAACTTGTAATTCCCCGGAATGGAATTGGAATGGAATGGGGATGCCCATCCCGCAACACTGGTCTCCATTCAAATCATCGGTGGTCATCGGAGGATGTCATCGGCGGAGCGGCGGCGGAACGACTGAGCGGAGCGGCGCAGTTACCGCGTTAATAAGCAGCGGAATGAGAGAGAGCAGCGCATAGCAGCGCATGCGCATGTGTTAACCGAGCGCAAGCCGCGCGCAAGCTGCGCGCTAACCCGCACCCACGCACAGCTGGCGCAGTGACGGAGCGAGAGCCGGCGAGCGCTAACACGCAGATGGCGCTGCGGTGAGAGCGGCGCTAGCGCGCAGCTGGCGCGGCGAGGAGAATGGGGGAGGGATGCGTACTACGCCGGACGACGACGGAGGGACAAGGCGAGTGACAGAGATGCGTTGCTTCTAAAATAACAAAGAAAATTGACTATTTGGTTCATTACAGCGCTGATTGAAGTCGAGCTTGACGAATAAGTGAATCGGCGACATCGGTGCGCTCCGCGGTTATCTGGTGTAGCGCTTTGCTGCTCTTATGTGATATAGAAGCAATGGTCGTGGTCGCCTTTTCTGTGATCACGCCATAAACTTGAACATAGTAGCAAACGCTGGCGTGGCGGTGGTGGCGGCAGGGAAGGTGATAACGCAACAAAGCTTGCTTTGAAGCAGAGAGCCCAGCTATGTTACTAAAAGCGATTGAAAGAAATAAATAGATACGGTAAAAATTCTATGATGTTCTTTAGCTCGACATCCGCCTTTCGCTCGCTTATGGATCAATGTTACTCGATCGCCTTGTGGTGTTGACACCGAATTTCACCCCTAGAAATGTGTTTTTCTGGTCAGCCTCAGCTACCGTCTTAATTTTTATAGTACATGCCAACTGTTTTTATATCTTTCTTGCACAATATTTGATACCTTGGTAGCGATCTTTTTCAGTGACTCGTCAAACTACACTGCATGTCGTCATAGCTATAGGTGCAGCACGTCACTGATTGCTTACGTCGTGCTTACGCAAAAAAACATGGGCGCATTACCGGCAATTCGTGCAGTCGAGAATAGGGCCCCTGCTTCGTTTATCAACTGTATTATACAGCGCCTTCCCGAAGGCGCAAAAGTCCTGGGAAGCTTTAATTACGTATAAGTGCTAGTTAGCTTCTACAGTAAAGCCCGCTTATATCGAACACATATATATCGAATTATTGTCTATATCGAATTCTTGTATGATTCTGGTAAAAATTACATGCATTGAAAACTTTTTATATCGAACGCGATTTTCCTCACCATGGATATATCGAACTCTCCCGTGCGGGATTTCTCGCTCTCCTTATTAAGCATGCGGCGGGCTTTTCCGCAATACATTGGCGTGCAGCGGTGGCGCGGGTGTCGCTCACGACTCCCACGCGAGCTCGGGCGCGTCCAAACCGGCTGTGGCAGAGTGGACCAGCTCCACGAATGCATGCTGTTGGAGCCCAAAGCGCCACATTGAGCGCTGCGGGCTGCGGTGTCACTGAACTTCAAGTCCGCGCCACTCGCTGCCCACACTTGCTCTGTTCGCTGGGTTCGCCGTTATTCGCTTGTATTCATGCTTGACTACGCTCTGTCGAAGATGCCGAGGGCTCCGTGCCGCTTCTGAACACGAGCGAACGCGTTGATACCGTGCACTCTTAGAAAAAACCGTACTATTACGGCGCCCGGCACGGCACTGCAGTCGCAATTTCACCGTAGGTTCTCGCCTGCCGTAACCTCGAGTGACGGCAAAATTACTGTATTTTTAAAAAACCCCATGAATAACCTTTTATTGTGTATAACTGGCAACGAGCATCTGTATTTACCAATGAATTGAGCATCTATGTTGATAGCTACAATTTTTTGCAACGCGTTTTTATCAGAGCGAGTGTAATATAAGGAACTAGTTTTTCTTTCGGACGAACATGAGAGCAGCTGCGCGGCGAAACTATTTGCACTCTGTATCGATGCGCGAGCTAGTCGCCGGCACCGACACGGGCGGATTCGCGCCTTCAATATTCGTTGTTTCGGTGATTTTACTGCCATGGATTTACCTGTCGGACGAAGGAATACTGCCGAGAAGTCAAGGTAAGTGAGTAGTCAACCTCGTTTTCTTGCGTTATGTATGTAACGAAGGAGAGTTGCTCGCTAATTTTGGTCCGCGTAAGTCGTTAGCCCTAACCACTTCATATCTTGCTCCGTGGCCCTAACGTTTTCAGTGACTCGTTCTGAGCGTTCCGTAGATTTTAGGGGTGACTTTTGTGCGCGGGTGTGACGTGTGTGCGCGAGAACGATGGTTTCACAATTTCTAGCCGTTTGTTGAAGTGGTTGTGCCCTACTCTGCTAGCCGAACGGTTTGATTTCAAATGAAATGAGCATGGAGGAAAGAAAAGTTTAGGAGGGAGCGTCACATGACTATCGTGAAGCCTAGTCATAAAAAATAAAAAGGAAAGACTGATGGGAGATGCCCTGCCTCACGTGATAGGCAAGCGGTAGTTCTTTGCGCCTCACGCGGCCGCCCGCCTGCCCGCGCTATGCCAGCTATGCTGCGTCGTTCCGTTTGGTTGCCGGGCCGTCCGGGTATTCGGGTTTCGGCGACGAGTCCCCGTCCGGGCATTGCGCGCAGCGCTGCCTGCAACCCTAAAAGCGCAGCGGGCTGATCGTGCAGGCAAAGCGTTCGGACGGGAGAGACAGAAAACATCTTTATTTATTGAGCTCTGGGATTCGTCGAAGTGCGCCGCAGTCGAAGTGTCGTGTTCCGCCGCAGTGCAAAAGCGGATATGTCAGAGTACGACATCCGTGCCTCACATTTTATTTCACAAACACACCTCACTTCCTTGATTCTGGTAAGTTTATATTTTCACCTCCCAGGCGTAATTTAGCGTTCCTTGCCCATATACCTATCGCACGGATTGAGCAGTACTCGGACAACCAGCCCGCGTTCTGCCTGCGACGCGAGGCGGAAAATTATTTGTTCTTCCCGCGCCCGCACCCAACGTCAGTGGTTCTGCACCTTTTCTTTTCTAATGCACTGAAGGAGACAGCAACGCAAAACAGACATCGCCACGACAATTGTGGCATGTACAACGTGCCACCATGCCGGAGCACCGATAAGGCGAATGTATGCAAATGCGCACGCGAGCGAAACCAAAGCTTCTCGCACAACCTCTCAGCTGATGGGACACTCGTTACAGCGCTATGATGTAAAGGAAAGGTGGCGCGATAACTCCCCGCAAAATTGGAAACGCAATCGTCAAAGCACACCTGGCAAACACCACGCACCCGTAGGCCGCTCCGTGCTTGTGAATGTTTACAGCGGCGCGTCCGAGCAAAGCCGGTCGTGGTTCCAGCGGTAAGCGTCAAATTCGGCTCGCAGCTCGTGAAGGTGCTCCGTGAGCATGGGATCTACGTATCGTGTCGCTTTGAACAGCGACAGTAATTCCACAATACGAGGGATACGAGGGTGGGAGCGCAACGCTGGCGAAAAATCGCGTACGGCGCCTTCGGCAACGCCACTCGCCTCTTCCTCCACCGGCAGCCAGCCGGAACCACTAAATGCTACCGCGGGCCTGAGAGTGGTGCTTTTTCCATAATTCATTGCGCGGGAGGAGCCCGAGGAGAGGAGAATGCGGCGTCAGAGGAGGTTGGCTTGCCAAAGCTGTGCCGCCTGACGTCATGCTCCCTCCTAACATTTTTCTTCCTCCATGAAAATGAGGGAACCTCGGGTGTGCGAATACCCGCATAGGTATTAAAAGCACGTCGTGTACTCCTAGTGACTTCCAGTAAAAGCACGTCGTGTACTCCTAGTAACGCCCTCTTGGTTTGTTTGGTTCTTGGCTTTTTCGTCTTAAAATACGGCTCGAGAACTGTGCACAATAAATGGAATGATTGCCGTGCAAGTTTAAATAAAAATAATAAACTGGGTAATTTTCGTGCGTACAACGTCGGAATAAAATGCTATCTGGACGTTTTTTTGCATTTCGATTGAGGTTACGGTGTTGAAAACGAGTCTGCCCGGCCGCACGGCTCGCTCATGCAATCGGAACGTTTTGACATGAGATGTTAGGATTAGCAACGTGCATGGAACCCGACTTTGTTCGCTACATCAGAACTGCATGCATGTCGGACCTCTGGTAGAGTAGTTTTGAGCAGCGCTGGTTGCGCCTCGGGCTCGGATTTCAGAACCGCGAATGTTCATTCACAACTGAGATCCTGGTAAAACTATTAAAAATATTTGTTAAATATTTGTCACTTATGGCATGTTCACGTCCAGCTAAATACTTTTCTAGCCGAGAGGGTACAACACACCTTGGTGATCTGAGGCATACAACATGTGGGATTTCGCCAGTTTAAGGCAAACAGCCCGCTTCTGGTGTCTGGCCTGTCTTTTTCTAATAACCTACATGTTGCAGCCCTAGCAAAAATTACCAATAGACAAAACCAATAGCCTATTGGGTTATTGGCACCAATAGCTATTGGTGTATCAGTCTATAGGTGTATTGGTACCTATTGGTGTATTGGTCTAGTCCTATAGGTGTATGTGTACCTATTGGTGTATGGGTCTAGTCCTACAGGTATATTGGTACCTATAGGTGTATTGGTATCATGGGCCCACTGGAGCACCAATTGAAATATGGCCAAATGCATGCCAAGGCCTTTAGTTCACTGCATTCATTTAGCCATGCTACACTTGCTTCAGCAAGTTTCAAAACACAACGTGGTCCCACTACCCTTCAAATACCACAAAGCCGTAAGTGCTGGTTGACTGCAGTTTTATTGCACAACAAGCTGTCGAATTTCCCGTGCATATATTCCTGGAGTCAGAGCTGCAAGACCTGCAAAAACAGTATGGAAATAATTAGGAGCTTCTGCAATAACTGCACATTTTTATAAGTGAGTCTAGCATTTCGTCCAGGCGAAACATACCACTCTACGGCAGCACGCCGCTCAACCCCAACGAACTACGGTGCGTGAATACGCCAATGTGGTCGCAACGCTTCTAAAGTTAGACATTCCGTTTCGATTCCATCTGGATGAAACATTACCCGCGGCACTTCATTTCGTTAATCGGAACACAAAGTCCTACTTGCATTTGTACTAGTTCACCCGTGGTTGCATCGATAGTGGCTTTTACAAAAATGAAAGCGCCACTTGTCGACCTGCTCTGCTATTTTTAATACAAATTTTATCAGGAAATAAGAAGCTTCTACAGCTTCGCGGTGAAAAGGAATGTATACATTCCTTCAAATGCCAAAATCCGAGCTGCGTAATGCGTGCACGTTCGTCACCTCGCCGTGCGTGAAGACAATAATCCTTGAATACGAGCAACGTCGAAGGTGTCTTTACATTCTAGTGCTCCACAGATGATGTCCTCGTAACATTATAAAACTAACAAATAAAATGTGAGGCACTAAAATTCACAAGCACGGTGGCTGGCCGCTGGAATGAATGCCCACGCCGGGGATCGTGCCGAAGCGCCGGACATGGAAGAAGCCATTTTGCTTTTCCTTGCATACGAAACCTCCGCCAGGTTCATACTTTCAGAGAAGCATTATTGAGCAGTTTTAATTAATGTATTTCACCCTAAAATTATGAAACAATTTTAAAATGCGGGGTCAATTATTTTGGTGTTAATTTTGATTTTGTAGGCTTTACTTTCTGCAAACATTATGAAGTACGAAATCTATCCTAAGAACCGGCCGTTGAATCGGCACCCAAAACAAATATGGCCGCTCCGCGGCTCAGCGAGTTTAGAAAAATTAGAGGCGATGATTATGAAGGCGAGCGCTGACGCTCGCCAAAAAAATCTATAACTACTGTAGGCACAGAATCACTCGCGCGGTGTTTTTTGCTTGTCGCAAGCATTGCGGGCAACCACCATGAGCCGGCGGCTGCAACTCGTTGCTACCAGAAAAGTTTTGAGCGCTACAGGGACGTTATTTTTGAGGCGTGCTAAATGCAAAATGCTTGCAGCTAACGTGAATCGAATGTCTTCGGGCAGAAACATTGCTTGCAGGGCTGCAGATTAATTTTGACCACCGGCGGTGTGTATACGATCGAGCGCCGCAGCGCGAGATCGACACACGGGCAGTTTTACCTTTCTCCTCGATCTGGAAAACAACCGCTGCGGCCGGGATCGCACCCCCGTCCTTGGGCTTAGCAGCACACCGCCTAAAAAAAGCTAACAGCTCTACTTTTTATTAGTGTCTGTAAATCGATCAATAGCCCCGAGCAATGTATTTGACCAATAGATATCCCCTATTGGTCTATTAGGCTGATACAACCAATAGCTATTGGTCCCACTATCCCAATAGTTTTGGTCCCAATAGCTATTGGTCCCATTGGGACCAATAGAACCAATACGAATTGGTCTATTGGACCAATACATGTCACTCTATTGGACCAATAGATTTTGTATTGGTCCTATAGATACTCAAATAGAACCAATAGCCTGACCTATAGGACCAATACATTATTTCTATTGGACCAATACAAATTTCTATTGGAATTTTTGCTAGGGAGGCTGCTGACTAATGCAACTTTCATTCAAGATGGCTTATTTGTGAGGCCTACTTCAAAGCCCAAGGTTGTTTCCTCATCACACATCACCGACTGTTTTTCAGTCTATGAAAAAGTGGGTAACACATTTGTTCTACAGTTTATACGAGTCTTGCTATTATGTGCAGAACAGAATTTCCCTAATCTGAACTTGGCATTTCGGGAAATCCTATTCTGACTCAGCGTAACAGCGTAAATTGTTAGTGTAGACTTACAATTGAAAAAGCACAGGATAGGAGCTGACTGTCATTTCTTTATTGCACACTAAATGTATTTGTGTGCTGTAAATTTGTGGTGACGTAAATTTGCTGCACAGCCTCGATAGATGCCAACAAATTCGTAAATTTTGAAATTTCAGCCGCACTGCAAATATTGGGATGAAAGCAAAAAAGAAGAAGAATGTTCAAGTGTGCAGCTCTTGCTGCTCATTAAAATCATTGGGTGGTTTGAATTAATCTAGAACCCTCCAATACTGCACCCTTCATAGGTTAGATAGCTTCAGCACGTAAAACGCTCAGTTTAAATTTACAAAGGCATAAAAAAAGTATATTAGACACCTTGCCAACACAAGCATATGTGCATAATGATAAACTTAAATCTGCACGAAAGAAGTTCACACAGATAGAACTAAAGAGTACTGCCCTGAGTACCTGTTCATTAATAAAATCTTTTAATAAGCTTTTGCGCTGGCTGGTGTGTTTTTCCCTAGAATACTAGCCTCATTGAAGTGCTGGTGATGAGTGCATGCCCCACACAGGTTAAAAAGCCAAGTGGGCCAATGCCTGTTTCCTGAGTGATATCGTTACTGCTTTTTGTGACACGGAGAGGGAAAAGTATGCTTCGATTCAACACTTTACGCACCGTAGTTTTTCTTCTGCTTGCATATAGGCTTGGGCATGTTGGGAAAAAGGGTGTTGCCTTTTCGAAATGCCTGGTTTTATTGGAAGCACTTGTGCACCTTTGCAATATTTCTGTGCATATATACTGCTGGTGGTGACATATGATACAGAGCTGAAACTTGGTGCCTTGCAGAACAACCAGAAAGCACATTTAGGTATTTTCATCGGGCCATAGAGCAAATAATGTTAGGAGTAACACTCGTGGACAGGAAACGCGCTACCTGGATCAGAGAGCAAACTGGAGTAGAAGTTCAAATAAAGAAAAAGAACAACACTTGGGCTGGCCACTTAATGAGATGAACCGACAAGTGGTAAACAATTAGGGTAACAGCGGATACGAATAGATTGGTCAACAAGAAGGGGAAGGGCATAAGCTGGTGGAGGGATTATATTAATTGGGGGATAGACTGTGTACTCTAGCAGGGCAGGGCAGGAGGAGTTGAAAGTCAATAGGAGAGGCCTTCGTCCTGGTGTGGACCCGAGTAGGCTGATGATGACACGTTCTTTGTGATAATGAACGGCTCAGAATTAACACGCGCTCTTGTCCTGTACTTTTGCAATCGAGAGCTTATGTCCAATCTTTGTGCTGTTTTGTTATGTTTTCCAAGTGCCACTGTGCCTAGTAACATTTCATTTTTCCAGAAAACTTTTTCGAGCAAAAGTTGGCTCTGTAAAATTCACTTGAAGAATTTATTGCTCTCATTATTAAGACTGACGGGGTTTCACTACGGAATGTTTATTGTGAACAGTTTATACTCAATCTGTATTCCAGTGCACATTTGACTGCTCGTATAACAGCACGAACGGTAGAGAAAAGGACAACTTTAACGTATATGTTTATGGCTGATGACTATTCTGTGGGCATGTAAAGTTTGATTGCTTGGTATTGTTTGACGAGTACTATTACTATTGCTGTGCACGTAATGAAAACTTGAAATTTTAAACTAAAAAATTCAGGAACAAAATGTTTGTTGTCTTTTTTCGGTGCTATTGGGACCTAGCGATTGTGGGAGCATTAATCGTTCCCCTATTAATCAGTTAATCATGGGGGAAATAATTTACTCATCGTTGACATTCTTATGCAGAGCTTTTTTTTAGTTGTGCCAGTTTCGCTTTATTGAAGCCAGCCCGACGGGTTACCACGATGACCCAACCATAGTGGCATCACAGTTTTGGGCCAGGGTTGACTGATCTACAAGACATCAGTTCTGCACAGTGCGTGATGGAGCCAGCAACATAGTGCTAGTTCTAGCTAGCCATGGAATGGTGCGGGTAGTTCCAGCTACAGGTTGTTGCGTGCAATGGAACTATGAGCAAAAACTAACCTGCATATGCAGGAAAAGAGGTAAAAATGGGAAAATATGTGCTATGTGAATCTTCATTCAATGCACTAGTGAAAGAGGGCCTAAACATACGATGTATGATAGGACTAAACCTCTGTAGGCCGGGAGACATATCTGCTTTGAATTCTCTAAAACGGCAGTGCTTTGTGCGTGACCCTTTTTGATGCAGGTTGGCTGGCCACACAGAAGCACAGTACCCTGACGTCCCCTCACTATGTACTACATCGTGCATATGGCCCGACCGGAGCAGTTCATGCTGCCAAGCCCACAACACAACATGGCACTGGATATGTTGGTAAGTGTTCCATACTCTTTTCTGATGTGGAAACTATGCATACGACTTAACATGCGTTATCCCTACCCATTGCTGTTCAAACTTCCTAGACAGATCTCTACGTGCACAGGATAGCCCCACCTTAGAAATATTAGGCTCAGTGCTTCTTTAAAAAATTTTGAACAGAACTCTTTCATGGGGACATCCATGTAGTGTGTAGCAACCGTGGTTTGTGTGTCTTCGTTGCGGTTTTTTTAGACTGTTTAGAGTTGTCTTGATTAAACCAGCCGAATGCAGTTGAACATGTTCATTTCCGAAGTACAAAACACAGGACAGAGGGACGAGAAAACACAGGAGATCTGAACTCCAACTAAAATAACCTTATTGGAGTTCCACAAGAATGTATACGCAGCATGTGTACAAAGAACGAGAAATTTAACCCAGTATTACCTGAACTTTGGTTTTGTACGCCTACTAGCAGTAAATTTCTGGGTAACATATAAGTTTGGTATAGTTGAACTTCAATATGTGAGCATAAGGGTAACCTCCATAAATTTGATATAGTTGAACTTTAAGATGTGAGCATAACCGTGCATTCTCATTATTTTTTGTATTATTTTCGTAAAGGCATTGTAAAATGGCTGATCGTAATTGAGAGAGAGCAAATGTTGAAGCTGCAGATGCATAGTGTGTAGCTTACAACAAAATAATGATCTGTGCTTTTTACAGTGCCGGTGAGTCGTTCCCCACCATACAACAGTGGTCCAGTGGATATCTGTAATACTTAAAGCGTATTGTTGGGCTTCACGTGTTTACCAGCTTGTTACAACTGCACAAGACATGACAGCGGACAAAGGGAAATAATGGGAATGACAACCGCATAGTTGTCTGTGTATACAGGCACAAAAAGCCATTCGGGTGTTTGCACAGCCCTCATAAGTGAACCCAAGTCATTGGTGCTTTTAATGCGTAGCTTTTTTTAAAGCGAAGCTTCAGAGTTTTTAATGGTGGAGTAACGTTAAAACACTCGCAAGAAAGCCAACTTTATAGATGGCGAATTATCGTGGATGAAGTGGAAAAAAATGCTTCCTGTGCCTGGTATCGTACCTGGTTCCCTCATGTTATGAAGCCAGCGTCTATCTGACTGCTCCATTTTGATAGGGTTGAAGCCATTTGAATTTGGAGAGGGGTGCATGGACGTGCAAAATTAGAAAAATACGGCGCCCCACCATGTAAAAATGGTACTGGTTCAACGCAAAGCTTTTGTCATGTGAAATCAAATCTCAAAGGGCCAAAATTCAAAGGATCTGCAATCTGAAGTCCAAACCGTCTGCGTATTAAAGTCCAAACTCAGACACCAACCAAAAATCCGTCACAAGAAAGCTTCGTGTTCCGCCATCATTGTCGTTAGATGGAGAGGTGTATGTTATTTGGCTAGTAAGCGGGCGTTCCCAGGATTAAAATCAACCTTTTTCGTCGTTGGTCATGCTTTGCTAGTGCTAAGCAACACTATTGGCATGATGTGGGTTTTCATAGCGGGAGTGAAGATGGTGTATATATAAGTAAAATTTTTCTGAATTACTACCACTGCTGCTACAGTTCATGTAAAAATTGCTTTTTACACATGCAGCCTTGAAAACAATATACCAACACAAGTTTTCCAATGAGAATTAGTGTATTTTTAATGAAGACTTCATCATTAGATTAGCTTTTCAGGAAATAAAAAATGGGCTAAATATTGGGAAGGAAGAAAGGCAAGTTAAAAGCAGAACATAACCGAAACGAGACTCGTGGGCAGCATGACACAACGTAAATAAAACAAAAATTTGCGGCCACGGTTTAAAGAGTGTTTGAAGAGAGGCAAGCCAAAAGCACAATGAAAACAAAAGATGAAGATTTTGACTCGCCCTGCCAACACGAGCACCGAACATGATGAGCACATGCATTTGGACAAGCTTGAACTACAAGGTTACAATCAACTGTATTTGGTTGCTTGGTAAAAAGAGAGAGGATTATTTGTGAATGCTATGTACTATTTTTTTCCAAGAAGTAGTTTTGGCCAACTTTTTTATTTCATGCAAATAGGATACAGAAGCTTGTCTGTTTCAGTGCAGGTGCAATCATCCTGGCCACTACAGAAAAAGGGAGGCATGAAGAAGGTGGACAAAACAAGCAACCGACTTGCAACTGGTTCACTGACAAGGGGTGAGTCAGCGCTTGTTTTGTTCACTTTCTTCCTTTGGACCTGTGAAACAGCCCGAAGATGTTTGAGACTGTCAAACAAGTCCCATGGAGCATGGGGCCAAATTTAGCAATATGTTTAATTAGTCACCCTTTTCGCACCAGCCTTTGATTTTCTGCTAACCCTAGCACATACACGTGTGAATTTATTTGGGGCAGAAAAAACCGCATTTACATGGCAGCACTTGAATGCATTATCATGTGTGGTAAAAATACGGCATAGCTGCAGCTCTTTGTGTTCTCACTGTTAACCAAGCTGTATGATGTTTGCACTTGTAAGTGCTGTGTCAAATATGCTTGCCAATACTTGATGGCACTTTAAAGATTGTACTTTTTCTATTTACTTGCATGTTGAAGCCAGCCCTGGCAACACGCCTGCATGATTTACTTGTAACATTTTGGTGAGTATGGCAAAAGGTATATAAAAAGTGTAACTCCGAGAAACACTCCACACGGTGATGATAGCGAGAAAAAATGTGCTGCTATTATCTCATGCATAACACATTTACAAGGCTAAACAATATTGCTGTGCACTGCAGGGTAGCTGTGGCTATTTTCAGCTGAATAACGCTGTACCTGCAAGTGCAGGAGTTCATCAATAGCCAAAGGATAGTGCAGAGACGGTGGTTGATCAGGCATGCTGCTTTACCCGCTCCTGCTTCTTACAACCATGTTTACTTCTTTTGAACACTCTGGTGTTCAAATGCTTGCTTTTTAGACTATGAACTGTGCGATCACTAGCTATCTCAGATCACATTTACAAGAGGTTTGGTTATTGTCTGTAAACACATCCGTTTCGTTTAGACATTCTGAGCAGTGCATGTATGAGTGCACGGATTTCTTTTCTGTTAAAACTATATTGGTTATTGAATGTGAACATCTTCGACAGAACTCTATCTGGTTGGGCTAAACTTAAGAGGCAAATACACCAACCAAGGGCGCTTATTCAAAGCGGTCCCAACGTTTCGGAGCCAACTCGGCTCCTTCATCAGGGGTGACTATGTACAAACAAGAAGCAGCGGTTATATAGGAGTCTTCTTCTTTTTCTTTTTTATTTCTGGATTTTTGTCCTTGCGCGTCGGAGGCCGTGAGCGTAGATGGTGGGAAGGGCTCCGAGGGATCTATTCAGGCCTTACCAGTTCCCTTGTATGTGCCAGGACTCAAGCCGTAATCTTTGTGAGTAATTGGTTTCGGTGCCAATCACCTGCGCGCCGTCAAAGTTAATCCTGTGGTCAGCTTTTTCGCAGTGCTCGGCCAATGCACTGCTCTGAGTGTCGGACTTGCGAACGTCGTTTTTGTGTTGGCGGAGGCGTTCCGGGAAGTTCATGGTCTCCCCAACATAACTAGCGGGGCATTGTGCACAAGCAATTTTGTAGACGACCCCTTGGGATTTTTCTTTTGGCGGCCGCTCTTTAGGTCGAGGTATGAGCCGTCCAAGTGTTGACACTGGCTTGTGGGAGATGACAATGCCTTCCTTGCAAAGAATGCGGGATAATGTTTCACTCGTTCCTTTAACATATGGGACGGAAATACGGGTGGGTCGGCGTGCCGAGGGGGTGGGGGGGGCAGACGGCGGAGACAGGAGAGGGGTTGTTGACCGGCGGCGTCAGTACAGAGGAATTTCCTTGGTTGCAGCCCGGCTGAGGGAGACGGCGTTTGACGCGACGTATGAAGTTGCTCGTGTATCCATTTTTCTTCAGGTCAGCAATTACGGCTTTTTCTTCTTTCTTCCGGTCCTCTTCTGTTGAGCATATAGTTTTGGCTCTAAGTAAGAGAACTGAGACCACAGATGATTTGTGGGAATTTGGGTGGCAGGAATCAGATTGCAGGTAGCGGCCGGTGTGGGTGGGTTTCCTGTATACTGTGAAATTTAGTCCGTCTTGCTGTCTTTTTATCAAAACGTCGAGGAATGGTATGGTGCTGTTCGTTTCTTTTTCCATGGTGAATTGGATGGCTGGTTCAATCGAATTTAGCTGCGACAGGAAGTTGTCTGCTGTTGTTTCTTTGATGAAACAAAAGCAGTCGTCCACGTACCGGAGAAAGACTTTGGGCTTTTCGGGGAAATTTTCCAGAGCGGTCCTTTCAATTTTTTCCATTACAAGGTTGGCTGTGGTCACGGAAATAGCTGCCCTCATCGCAGTTCCACTTACTTGCCTGAAATATTCCTGCTTGTAGCAGAAATATGTGCTGCAGAAGTTGCGTAATCTCACCGACGCTGAGGCAGGTCCTCGAGCTCAGGCTCTCATCGTTCTCTAGGGCACTTGTGGCGGTTGCGACGGCCAGGGAAACAGGGACGCTGGTGAAAAGCGACACGACGTCAAAAAATTTCCTCGAAAAGCCCAAAGTGTTTCTCCGGTACGTGGACGACTGCTTTTGTGTCATCAAAGAAACAACAGCAGGCAACTTCCTGTCACAGCTAAATTCGATTGAACCAGCCATCCAATTCACCATGGAAAAAGAAACGAACAGCACATTACCATTCCTCGACGTTTTGATAAAAAGACAGCCAGACGAACTAAATTTCAAAGTATACAGGAAACCCACCCACACCGGCCGCTACCTGCAATTCGGTTCCTGCCACCCAAATTCCCACAAATCATCTGTGGTCTCAGCTCTCTTACTTAGAGCCAGAACTATATGCTCAACAGAAGAGGACCGGAAGAAAGAAGAAAAAGCCGTAATCGCTGACCTGAAGAAAAATGGATACACGAGCAACTTCATACGTCGCGTCAAACGCCGTCTCCCTCAGCCGGGCTGCAACCAAGGAAATTACTCTGTACTGACGCCGCCGGTCAACAACCCCTCTCCTGTCTCCGCCGTCTGCCCCCCCACCCCCTCGGCACGCCGACCCACCCGTATTTCCGTCCCATATGTTAAAGGAACGAGTGAAACATTATCCCGCATTCTTCGCAAGGAAGGCATTGTCATCTCCCACAAGCCAGGGTCAACACTTGGACGGCTCATACCTCGACCTAAAGAGCGGCCGCCAAAAGAAAAATCCCAAGGGGTCGTCTACAAAATTGCTTGTGCACAATGCCCCGCTAGTTATGTTGGGGAGACCATGAACTTCCCGGAACGCCTCCGCCAACACAAAAACGACGTTCGCAAGTCCGACACTCAGCGCAGTGCATTGGCCGAGCACTGCGAAAAAGCTGACCACAGGATTAACTTTGACGGCGCGCAGGTGATTGGCACCGAAACCAATTACTCACAAAGATTACGGCTTGAGTCCTGGCACATACAAGGGAACTGGTAAGGCCTGAATAGATCCCTCGGAGCCCTTCCCACCATCTACGCTCACGGCCTCCGACGCGCAAGGGCAAGAATCCAGTAAGAAAAAAGAAAAAGAAGACACCTATATAACCGCTGCTTCTTGTCGTACACAGTCACCCCTGATGAAGGAGCCGAGTTGGCTCCGAAACGTTGTGACCGCTTTGAATAAATGCCCATGGTTGGTGTATTTGCCTCTTATATTGGTTATGTCCCATCTAGGGGGTTGTGAAAGCAATTTTCTTAATAAGAACACTTCAATACTAATGAAATGTATTTGTCTCAAGTCAGTTTTCAGGAAGAAAATCGTTTGTGGCTGCATAGTAACTCAACTATTTGGTGCGGCAGTTTGTAATATATGTTGTTTATGAAAGAGTATGGCACTTGTTACCTGTGCTTTAGGTTTCATGTTTCATGTACTTTTATGCACTGAGGCTGAGCTGTACAAAGGAACCTATGAACTGGAAATAATTTGTGAGGACAACTTTTTCCATCAACAGTGTGTTTGACAGGGTTAAGGCAACAAAATGCTGTTGTGCTTTCTGTGAGGAGTGGGGTGTTCACTTTGCCGAGTAGGCTGCTCAGACCCCTTGAATGCCTTTCAGTACCTCTATTTGTGACCCATTGGTCTACAAAACCACAAACAGTTTGACTCTCCTACTTCAAACTTTTTTTGTTTAATTTGGAGTTTCTCTGAACTGGAAAACTTTGGAAGTTACGAACCAGCTCTCCTTCACCTGCTTTTTATGGGTATCTGTCAAAGTTTTGAAAATATAGCTTAGAGGGCTAGGAAAAACATCCGTGTTGTTCATGCACTAGAACCCAATTAAAAACACTGATGTATTCTTAAGTACAAAAACAACCCTTACAAGTGAAAAAAGAAAGTTTTTTTTTCAAGGAACGAAAAAACAACTAATTGCCAAATACAGCTTATGTTATTTACATTCTTTTGGTTGTGAAAGTATTAGATTGTGATCTAAATTACTTTACCCACTCTCCCCTTCCTCCACTCTGCTTTGAAAATGCAATCGACCCCTCACTGCGCAAAAACAAACGCTTACTGACCAAAATCTGGGGGGAGTTTTCGACCTAGCAGAGGATGTTAAACGCAATATCTTAAGTAGGACTACCTGCACTAACTCACTGACGTGCCTGTCTTTGTAGGCACTTCTTTTTACCTGAGATGTTCATTTTCACTGTCTTCCACAGTAGGGGAGTGAAGTACAAAATGTTACAGAAGGCCTACAGAGTACACACTCAAGTACAAAGGCCCAAAAGTACAAAGGTTCAGAAAAACCACATACAAAGTAAACATAAAAGTATGTGATTCGAACTAACATAAAGAAAAGGCATTGAGCTAGAAAAATTGGTAAAGGAATGGTTATGTGACAGCTTTAAAGTTGCCCTATTTGTGCGTGAATTATGTATTGTGGAAGGCCATTCCATTCGATGCACTCTGAATGGTACATCAATGGAGAGTAAGTAGTATGCAGTCCTGCCCAGCAATTAAAAATTATTCACTGAAATATATAGCCCTGCTGCGTAATTTGAAATAAAAAATGTAGCTTGTGCTAGAAGTGAGTAGCTTGGTTTGTAAGACTTTGTAATGCATGCTGTATATTTTGTAAACGCTAGATTGGCAACGTTTCGCTGATAGAACCCTTACCAGGACCAATTTGTTTGCAAAATGTTGAAAAGCCAACTTTCTCTTCCAAAATTGGCGGCAACTTATTCTGTATAGCTTTTGAGTCTTCTATTTACTGTTCTAGATAGCGTGAAAAGCTGTTTGATATAGCCCTTTTATTTTTTTTTCAGTACACAAGTTTATTGCTCTTTTTGTGGTCACATTTTAAACAGTATTTACACGGCTGCTTAATCATTTGACTTGCAATGTTGGCATTGCAACCGAACATTGTTTTTTTTCTTGTACAATCCTGAAATCATGGCCAGCTGTCCCACTGTAAAATTTTGCATTCCGGTAAAGGTCAGTTTGCTGATTTAGTATTTGGCATAAATGCGTGCCTTAGTATGGACTCCGAGCAGTACTGCTAATCGTGAATAAATGTTTTGTGTTTTTCAGGTTTTACATTTTCACTTCAAGGAAAAATGGCAGCAATTACATCACACAAAGGGAGCCACATCAAATTCCTGGAGGGTTAATTTCTAATTTGTAATTTTTGGTGTGTCAACTAAATGTTATTTTTTGCAGCCATCTGCATAGTTTGAAGATGAGAATTGTATTTGATATTTGGTCTGAGTTTTCTGGGCGGCATTGTGGTGTGATATAGCACAAAAACGATAGCAATGTGAAAAGAAAATGTCGGTACAAGTGTTGACTACCAACTCGTTTATTTTGCTGCGGATATGCAGTTATGAATTCGCTGGCAGTAAAAGAAATGGGTTGCACATTAGCACTTGCATACCGTCTTTTCTTTTTGAGTTGCGATTGTTTCTGTGTTTTTCTCCACATGACAAGCCACTTCAATTTATGGTAAAAACAACCATTAACTTTTGATACCAGAACATTGACGTAACTAAGAGTAACGCCTCTGAAACCGTACATGTCCATCCACGGTGGTGTTTCCGTAGGCTGGTGCTACGGCATGGCACCTGTAAATGCTGGTATGGAACTTTTGCCGTGAGGTTCAGGTACGGCTTCACAATTGTACTTGTGTGGTACGGCTTCTCGCCGTTTCACTGGCCTTACGGTAATTGTGCCGTCGCTTGCAACTACAGCTTCAGTAGCGTTTTTTTCGTTTGACGGATACTTACCGGCGTCAAGAGTTAGCGGTCATTGTTACTTTAAAGTTACGGGAAACTTTTACAGTGTGGACCTGCTACGGCGATACTGCAGTGCCATGGAGGGCAGCGGTCTTGTGCTTGTCAACTGTATAGATACCGTGGAGGAAGCAGTCCCCAGCGACGCGCTGTGCTCCAAAGAAGCAGGCTACACTCACGCAGTTCTTCCGCCCCAATACAGTAATGTTTTATTTTCGAGAAAGTGTCGTATCAATGGTGAACTGCAGGATGGTAAGAGCTGAGCGTTAGCTCGTGACTCCGTCGGCAAGATCGCTCTCATATAAGTTTTTTTGCTTCACTTTCTATATCAAATTTTTGCTATATCGAACTATTTTACAATCCTTGCGCTGTTCGCTATAAGCGGGCTTTACTGTATTTCATGATTCAACGCGGTTAAACTCTGCTTAAAATTAACGAATTTTTACTGTTCTCAAAGATTGGAAAAAAGGCACTGCTGAAAACTTCGCAATTCCTTGCTTTGATTGCGAGTGCATGCCGCTGTTTTGAATGCGAAGCGCGCGCGGCAGATTTTATTGTGATTGTATGAGGGCAGTGAATGTGTCACTATGAGCTCCTAACTCACCACTAGGGAGCTGGCCTTTCTGGGAGGAGAACTCAATATACGTGGCTGAAGATGAGTGTGCACTTGCACTTACTTGTGTTTTATAAACATTAAAGGAAGCTCTCACCAACGCATGGAATCGCACTTCACCTGAATATGTTCCATCGATCTCGTCGTCTCCGTCGGCGGAGGCGGAAACAGACGAGAAGGGAGATCGTCTAACACCGGGTTGGTGCTTTCTTTAATTTTATAAAAAAGAGTTTTCACACCCGTTCTTCACCAATGCAGCTCAACCAAGCACCGTTCATGAATCAATCATTGATTTAACCTTAGCAAAGATTATCTCTTTGATGTAATGAAGGGTGTGGTTAAGTGCATATCACTTGTTCTGGTTCTGGTTGAGTCATGTGTTTGAATTCAAGTGACGTCGCAATCGCAATCGTTGTGGGTGTCGTTTACAGCTTCGCTTTCCAACCGCCTTCACAGGGTGGACTGGCGCGCATTTTTTCCTGGGTGTACTAATATCTCGCTACAAGTCTAAAAATCAGTGGGCAGTAAGGGCTTGTCGACATCTGGCCCGTCCTTCGTGGGCAATCTTCGCGCTTAATGCTGGTAGATCTAGAGCAGTGGGGCGAGTTCGTGATCTTTCTTCGCAATAAAATTCTAGGGCACAAATGCTGCTCTTTTGAAATATTTAGTAAACAAATTTGGCCTTTACGCACCAAAGCTATTGCTCGGCTAGAAGGCGAGCAGTAGTAGATGACCCCGGAGTAATTTCGATTAACTCGGGACCCTTACCTTGTTGAAGATAGTGTCGTAACGAAATGCATCCAGGAAAGCTAACTTTACCCAATCGAGGGCACATGATGATTAGGAAACAAAAAGATTCAACTAGTCGTAATTGAGAGACAGAGCAAGAGAGTACTTTATTTCGATTGGAAAAGAAGAGGGAAAGAAGGGCGACAGAAGAGGCTGAGCCGCCTTGTTCCAGACAGCTTCTGGCGGCCTTCATGATGAGGTCCGCCAGGCTCTTTTTCTCCTCCAACTTGGTTGCGGTAGTCAGCCAATCTCTAGTGTGCTGTGGCCTAGTTGGCTGAGCGTTTGGACAGTCCCACAGGATGTGGGTTTGATCCTGCGGAACATTACAGAGTGAGAAGTTTGGGAGGGCTGTGTCTTTATGGTTTTCGTAGCGGTGAAGTAGAGCTGGTGTGACCAGCGTGTTTCGTTGTGCTTGAGGGAGGCTTACCTGTTGTTGCCTGGTCAGTCGGCGGTAAGGAGTCGGCAATCGCATAAATATGCCTTGAACTTAAGTGTAGCAGGATTAGGGCACTAGACTTGATCACTACCTGGGTGTCTCGCGTTATGAATTCAAGGTCTATCCGATTGTGCCATCATCGCATTCGCTAAGCGTTTACTCTGCGCTCGTTGGGCGGGCCTTGGCTTTGGAGTTCGGATGAGTTGAACTATAGTTTGGCTTTTAGACTTTGCCCGTTTGTATATTGAACGACGACTACGTGGGGGGAAGGGGGGCGAGGGCAAGACGCTCAGCTTTCTCTCGATTGATTCGTGTATTGTCATCTGAGTTTGTACTTTGACCCACAGGCAGTTTACACTTTGATCGTTGACGCCTGGTCTTTGCAGCGGCTTTTACTTTGGCACTTCGCCATTTTGCTTGCGCGCGCAACAAAGTTTGGCGTCTCAACTATCATAGTCGTTAGGCGGGTAGGGTTGTGATTTTTTCTTTTGGTACTGTCCTGGTGCAGAATTCGCGGGACGTTTTTAGCGTGGCCACGGTTTCATTCGTCGGGCATCGTTTGTAATCTTGCTTAACGAACAGCTCCGAGCATGCATGTTGATGTTGTGTTTTCGGTTTTTTTAATGTTTCGCTGTCTAGTGTTATAAATTTGGATAAGTGCTTTGTCTGTTCCAGCAGTGTGCTTTTGCGAATATGTTTTATATTCTTGATGTGGGTACAGTACATGGCGCCAAAGCTGCAGTGTGGCACTTGGTATCTTAGCGGGAAAACCGTAAGTCGGCCACACTGCGGAAAAAAGTCGCCGTTATTGTTGTTGCTGCTGCTGTTGTTGTTGTTTTTAAGTGAAGAAAACGGTCGCTGATGTAAATAGTAAATAAAAATCGGTTGTTTCTTTTGATGGGATTTAAGCCCGGGTCTCCGCTGCAGCAACCCCATGCGTTACCAATACGTTAACGCTGCGTGCACGTTGGCAAAGCTAAAACAAATGTTATTGTTGTTGTTGTTCCTTGTTTTGTGGTACAAATCCAGTGCGGGATTGGCCAGGAATGAAGAGCATTGAGTGGCTAATGTGTCGGCTTCTCAAAATTCACAAAACTTTAAATTATGAAAAAAAAAGCTGTAAGACGCAGAAACAAATACGGAGAAAGGGGTGCATAGATGGTATTGCAGAAAAGCAGCAGGACCAATTAATTCGTGACAAACGACAAAAAAATAAAGCGAAAACAGAGACGAAAACCACATGTAGCAGTGAAATATCTTAAATAATATTCTCCTTGCTTTTGCCGCCCTAGCACGTAATAAACTTAAATGCCCCAAGAAAAAATTTGCTTGGACCATGCTTATCTCCCGCCTGCTGTATGTTGGGAGCTGATTTGGTTAGAACCAAACCGACCTGGAGAGCCATTTGGTGATAAGGGAGTTTCAAAAAAATAATGTACTTGTGTGTATTTTTTCTAATTGCAGCGATGTGCAGATACATTGCAGGTTTTACTCATCGTACATGTCAGCACCTCTAGTCAGACAGTTTATCACTTTATGAAAGACTAAATCAAACGTGGGATTGATAAGTTGATTTCCTTTGTTTGAGAACGGTTCATAACTGAGAGCTGATGCCACATACGAGCAATGAGTCGGCAAATAAGAAAATTGGGCAACAGTAAATCTCTTTGCATTTTCACGAATTTTAGGTACGTGTAATTAAATATATCACGCTAGATGGCCCAGCATACTCCGGTGCGAAGAAAAAACCTCGCTACAAAACAATCCCAAGCAGTATTTCAAAACTCCGATGCCGGTTAACTTGCCACAGCATTCCTTCGATAGTTCTCAACTATTTTGACATGTTGCATTCTTTGGACATGGCGGCTATGCTCACCCAAAGCAACCTTTTTGTTCACGTAGATCGAGGCATTTTATTTTGCAGTTTATCAGGTATACCTTGAAAATTTGCCAAACACTGTGTTTGTTTGCCTCTGAGTGATGTGTCGTAGCGCTATGAGTAAATTAGAATTGCGCAGTAACCGCAATAAATTCTGGAGATATCTTGCCGCACTAGGGATATCCATAGTCTAAACAACAAAATTTGTCTGATTTGAACAATTCTTTTAAGACAATACTAAGTCATGCTTTTGTGCTAACCACTTCGATACTGTCGAACAGGGCCAAGGCCGTCTGCCTAACTGTTCATGGACAGAAAAAATATAGACGTCATTTATATTGGAGAATGTCTGTCAAGAAAACAATTGTTATTGCTGAACAGGCATATTTTATAGGACATGATACACATTAGGTGTCCTTGAAGTCATGGACTTGATAATAAATATACTCTAAATAGTTCTCCACTTTGTTGCAATACTACCATTGTCTTGTGGTCATGTTGCGTGACCATGGTACGTACTACCCCAGAACCGTGCACTATACGAAAGGTCCACTACTAACGTGCCGGTCTGCTTTATAGAAGACTGTGCGTGTACAGCCAATCCGTGTTCGAGGAATTTCATAATGAAGTTAGGCACAGTAGCCATAATCCAAGTTTAGGGAAAGCGTAATCTCGTGATCTGTTCAGCCATGTTCTGATAAATTTTGGGGGGGCTAATTCACAAATCGGGGCTTCAGATGATTGATTGCGGAGGCGCAAGGGCCGATGTACAATATCTTATGGAGCACATGCTGAATTGTAACGCTTGCGTATTCTGTGGTTATTTTACTCATATTGCAGCGACAACAAAAATTCAGACGCAGTTATTTTTTGTGTATCAGTGATAACGATAGGCCTAGAAGCATATTTTGATTAAAATTTTAAAATTTCCTGTTGGGCCTTCAAGTAACAACAGCTTCATTGTTGGTTTATTTGTTTTATTGTTATAACCATTTAAAGGTACGTTGTGCCTTCTCTTCAGTGATTTGATTTCCTCTTGTATCACGTTGTCATTTGTCATTGCCTTGACTTGCCAGGCTCTGATTTCTTCAGGCTAGTGTTTGGGCACTAAAAAAACAATATTCGCATGTGTATTTTGAAATGATACTCTTGCTTTAGAAATAAATCTCACTAAGAATTTTTTCACAAAAAACTCCAGGACACTATCAGGAAATCACGTTCACACGCGGCTCACCATTAGCGTGGCTCGGCCCACTAAGGAAAACATCGGTGTTGGGAAATCCGAACAAAACTCGACATTCGTCTCACATGTGTTCTTGACGGGGCAAACCAACTTTCTTAACCCAAGTACAGACCATTTCGCTAAATTTTTATTGCTTCCAGGTGGCTCCTAACGACGATAAGTATTACATTATATAAGCGATGCATCATGAATATCAACGACGGAAGCACATGTCATGGTCTTAGAGCCCACAGATGCAAGCGCATGCCGCAGTGAGTGGTTGTACTTTTGTAATCAGTGGAACTGTGCATTTTGCTATGCACAGAGCCGGCTTTTGTGTTCAGTAGGAAGAAAAACAAAATATGTTTTTATTTCCCGCTTATGCGCAATCACTCGAACTTCCTTTCACCGCTGCACTATCCTGACATTTCCTTGATGGAAAAGAACGCGTCAACAAATACAACGCCTGTACCTTTTTTTCTGCGCACCATTTGTAAAGCCAGCCTTTCTATATATATATAAATATATATATATATATATATATATATATATATATATATATATATATATATATATATATATATACATACATAGTGAATCAGAAAATGGGAAATGATGGGCAGTGAAATAAGACAGAAAATAAGGGTTGGCAATCAAGAAAACCTCGGAAAGCAGAGAGGAGGTTGTGGTGAGTCATAGAAAGAGATGAAGAATTTTTTGAGTCGAAAAGAAAGTGGTGAAAAAATGCCCGCCGGGTGGGATCTGAACCCACGACCTCCAGAATACCGGTCTGGTGCGATAACCACTACGCTACCGGCGGGGCTGTTTCCCCAGCACTTTCTCGGGTATTTATGTTAAGGTATTTTTGTTTCCTGCACTTGGGGGTGGTAGCCAGCGCCACTCGGACTACTCGGGGTGAAGGGGACCTTCTTTTTAACCCCCGGGCCACCGTGACTCGAGTGTCTACGACATGGCGAGAGTGGTCGACCAGCGTTGAACCCTATATATATATATATATATATATATATATATATATATATATATATATATATATATATATATACTGTAAAGGAGACTGTCGACATTCCAATGGGAGGCTGTACTTCTTTATTCGCGAACGAGGCGTCAGCACGGAAGGGGCAAGCCAAAACCACCAGCTTTACGCGAGGCTGACAGTGAAGGATAGCGCCCTCTTCCTCAGTCGTCATCGGGTGCATTTTCACGCAGGGGGATTTGCCTGTTGTGCCGATGAACATCACAGTTCTCATAGGCACAACAAGCTTACAACAATACCCCCGGTAGAAAGGGGAGCCCTCCTGGCGACCTACGTGGAACACAAGACGAGCAAATCATAATATGGCTTTAGCCTCTGGACGTGAGCGACCACGACGTCTGCGGTCCGAGGTGGACATTACGGGTTCAACAGCATATAGTTTACACGTGACGTTTCTTCCAGTAATCGGTAATGCCCTTGATATTCCGAAAGAAATTTCTAAGAAAGATCGGGAGCCAGGCATGGTACCGAAAGCATGACCAGTGATCCCTTCGTAAATATTGGAGATGTAACGAAGTCATCGGACACGTGTTTTGGCGTTCCAATGTAAATCGTCGGGCTAGCTGCCAACATTCCTCGGCGTCTCGAGCGATGTCAGACAGTGGTGCATACTCGGAGGCGTCAGGTCGGTACGGAAGCACTGTATCCAGCGTGCAAGAGGGCTCACTTCCATAAAGTGAATAAACGGCGAGAATCGTGATGTCGCCGGCGTAGCCATTATTATAACCATACGTCATGAAAGTAATAACAAGTTCCTAGCTAGAGTGTTACAATGAGACGTGCATGACGATCATAACCGCAAGAGTATGGTTAATTCTTTCGGTCAGGCCGGTAGTCTGCGCGTGTTAGGACGTGCTCTTCCAGTGAACCACGTGGAACTGGGTTAGAAGGGCCTCCACAACTCCCGATAAAAAGACGGAACATCTGTCGCTTAGTAGTTGGCGACGAGCACCGTGACGAAGAACAAAACGGCGTAGAAGGAAAAACGCGACGTCTCGAGCCGAGGCGGCAAGTAGCGCAGCCGTTTCGGCATACCGCGTTAAGTTATCAACGACGACGATGATCCAGCGGTTACCGCCGGTTGTACTTGGGAATGGGCCGTAGAAATCGATGCCTACCCGTTCGAAAGGCTGCGCTGGGCAGGGAAAGGGATGGAGTGGTCCACTGGCGCACTGAGGAGGAGACTTCCGCGTTGGGAGCAGTCTGGGCAAGATCGAACAAACATGGCGACAAAGGTATTCATGCCGCGCCAGTAGTACCGTAGTCGGAGGCGCTCGTAGGTTTTAAGGATTCCAGTGTGAGCACTTTGCGCATCGGTGTGACATGTAGCACAAATGTCCTAGCGCAAGTGGCGAGGAATACACGAGTCGCAGTTTTCGACCTTTGGGGAAGTGGTTCCGGGGGTATGGAAGCTGGTCACGAGCAGTGCAGTGGGCAGCTTGACGGCGTAGTGATCGGGGCACAGGAGCTGCCCGTGAGTGCGACAAATATTCTAGGATCGAAGAAATTCAAGGGTATTTGCTCTGCTCAGCAACCATGTCCGTTATGGCGAGAGAGGTCAGGCTGTGGTCTGCTGTGAACAAGCTATCGACATCCGACGCAAGCGGGGATCGAGAACGAACGTCAGCGTTAGTCGGCGTTAGTACACAGCACGGTTATCATACTCTTGAAGGCGGAGGGCCCAGCGGCCAAGACGACCGGCGGGATCCTTCAGCGACGACAACCAACACAGAGCATGATGATCCGTTACGACGTTGAAGGGGCGACCGTACAGGTAAGGACGAAATTTGCTGACTGCTCATGCAATAGCCAAGCATTCTTTCTCTGTTACGGAGCAGTTTACTTCAGCCTTCGTCAGAGTACGGCTCGTGTAACTCATCACATATTCAACAAAACTGTCCTTTCGTTGGGCGAGTACGGCACCTAAGCAAACACCACTTGCATCAGCGTGAATCTCAGTGGGCGCATTCGGGTCAAAGTGCGCAGTACCGGTGGTAGCGTAAGGACCCGACGTAACGTTAAGAAAGCGGTTTCACACTCCGGGGACCATTTGACAATATCTTTACTCCCGCCGAGCAGCTGTGTGCGAGGCGCGATGATGGAGGCAAAGTTTCCTACAAAGCGGAGGAAATACGAAAACACAGGCCGATGAAGCTGCGTAGTTCATTCAGCGTGGTTGGCTTCAAAAACTCCGACACGGCGCGAAGTATTCCTAAGTCGGGGAGGACACCGTCTTTCGCAACAACGTGTCCCAAAAATTGTATTTGCGAGCAGCGGAGCGGCACTTTTTAAGGTTCAACTGCAGGCCAGCGGAGGCAAGGCATGTTAGCACTTGTTCAAGGCGTGTGAGATGGGTTTCAAAATCATGGGAAAACACGACTATGCCGTGAAGTAGCACAGACACATTTTCCATTTTAAGCCACGCAGTACGTTGTCCATCATTCATTGGGATATGGCGGGCGCATTACAGAGCCCGAACGGCATGATATTGAACTCGTAAAGGCCGTCGGGAGTTGTAAAAGCCGTACTTGAACGATCAGCGTCGGCCATGGGTACTTACCAACACCCGGATTTCAAGTCTAATGACGAGAAAAACTCGGCTCCCTGCAGGCAGTCGAGGACGTCGTCTATGCGAGGCAGTAGGTAAGCGTCCTTGCGCGTGATTTTGTTCAAGCGACGGTAATCCACACAGAATCTCATACAGCCGTCCTTTTTTTAACAAGAACTACAGGACAGGTCCAACGACTCATGGATGGTCGAATGACGTTGCGTTTCAGCATGTGCGCTACCTGTTCTTCAATGACTCGCCGTTCTGTAGAGAACACGCGGTACGGTCGCTGTCGCAACGACGCGTGCGTGCCGGTGTCGATCGCATGACGCACCACCGACGTGCGGCCCAAAACGATGTCGCAGCAGTCGAATTAAGAAGTGAAGCGGTGTAGAAGAGCAGTAGTTCGTCACATCTGGCCGAAGGAAGGTCATCGTCAACGGCGCTTATCGAAATGGTCGCATCGGGTGGAGAATGAAGACTAAGTGCGGTGACATGGACTAGCGTGGATTTCTCGAATACATTGACAACGAGATCGGGTGCGCTTCCACTGCAACCCCAATGTACTCGCAGCGGAAAAGTGTGGTAGGGAACGAAGTCGGGTTTCAAATAAGCATGGTGCTGGAAACAGATGCAATATCAAGGACGGCGAGCAGATATCAAGGACGGCGAACCCTTTGCGAGCACAAATAAGACGGATGGTGCAAAGGCGACCGTGGCATCAGAAATACTGTTGAACGACAACGGCACAACCACAGATGAGCCAGGAGAAATGTCTGTGTCGTCATTGACACACAACTTGCCGGTGGTCTCGCGTCCTGCGGTTTTTCTACCTCCGCAAGCAGGTTTACTTCAGCGCGAGCACAGTCAATGATGGCGTAATGGCGTGGGTCGGCGCTCTGGAGTACGCTGCCGTCCCTTCTTTTTGTCGTGTGATTGGGCGTTTTGATGCCTATGTGGTGTTATGAGCGCATATGTCCTGTTAAATTAAGTCTAGGTAGACTAGTTGTGTTTCTGTCTGCACTAAGAGCTACGGAAACTTGCCGAAAGCTTCCAAGTTTGGCTGCACAGGCGTCATTTGTATGGGAAAAGTTGGGCAATTTGCAGCCCTGTACGCCTGGCTCCACCGGTCCGAATCACAATGATTCCGCACAAGAAATAATTGTGGAATTCCTCGGTTGCATGTAGTTTTAAGAGGGAGGCACTTAACCTCTAGTTAGAGTGTTGTGTGGCCGTGGAAACGTAACAGTCAACAAACGTTTTCTGGAAGCATAAGCGTTGCGAGTTATGGTTCTTCAAGGTGCAGGCGCGGAAGCCAGGGAGAAGACGTGACACTTCCGAGTTTATACTGGTCGTATCATTGAGATGCAGAGTAATCTATTCAAAATCCCAATCTGCAACCCCGGATTTTTGCACCTGTGTGAAATGAAACGCGCCGCACCGATAGGCTGTATAGGGGTTAAATACTAGGACAATATTAATTAGTGTCAATGTTTGGTTTCTTTTTAACCGTAATCATTCTTTGCAGAGTACCTCAACGCGAACTGCGCAATGCTTAGTCCTGACATTTAAGCCCGTGGCATAACACTAAAGAAACCAGTGGAAATGAAAAAAAAATGAAATTGCAAAGTACCCGTCCCGATGGCTGAGTGGCTAAGGCGTTGAGCTGCTGAGCCCAGGAACGAGGGCTGAGTCCCGGCCGCGGTAGCTGATTTTCTGATGGAGGCGAAAAGCGAAACAGCTTGTGTGTCGAGATTTCGCTGCACGCTAAAGATTTCTATGTGTGCAAAGTTAACCCCGAGCCCTCCACTACGGTGCGCCTTAACCCTATAATGCCCAAGCAATGAAAACAATCTATAAAAATTGTAATGCTTTATTACATCATAGTTTGTGACGCAAACCATATAGAAACGCGAAGAAAAGTTTCACCTACGAAAATGAACTAAGAGATTACTATGCTCCGACGCTCATAAAGGTATATCACCTGTTACAGAGAGCGTAAGTAGAGCCTATTTAATATTGTCATTATTTACTATGTGATAAATAATATTGGTAATAATTTTGTCAACTGTAATCTCATCACCATCACCGCAAAAATTTGCACCATCCCCCTAGACAACATCTACAAATTCGCCCCTGGCTACAACTGATCAAAAGTGTACACCACTGGCATACTGGGATTGGTATTTAAACACGTCCTCTGCTTATGCATGAATGAGACGCGTCGCTACGCAGGCCTACTTCTTGTGTTACACGTTCAAAATTATCGGCGATTGCAGCGAGAGTATCGCGATTTAAACAACAGCAACAAAAATGCAGTGGGAGAAAGTATATCTAAAGGGAGCTTTGAGTGAAGACCTGTCGTGGTTTCTTAAAGTAGTCCAGATGACACGATAAAGCCTGGGCGCGAAAGTAAGTAGCTTGTAAATTGAAACTACATCTGTTTTCATTATTATATGGCACGATTTATTGCTGCTTTATTTAGAAGTGCACAATTTTTGAGGACAAAAGCAGTATTTTGAATTCTTCCGAATTTTATTTAATTTTAGGGTCGCTCTAAAATACAACACGCTTTTTTGCACTTCGATAATATACGCTCCAAACCGGTTAGCAACCCGGCTCGGGTTGGGATTTAGTCGAACCTGAACGCGACCGGAAGAAATGAATTCACCTGAACCCGAGCCGTAACCGAACCGATATTTTTGCCGGTTCGACACACTGGTTAGAACAATTATTTGGGGCGCTCTGTAGGACTTAAGCTACCGCAAAGTGCCACGGATGGAAACATCGTGACCTCAAGTAAGCACAGAAGGTGATCTAGTCAATACATTCCAAACCCCTTAAAAGAAGAATATTTTGTAGCATAATTTCCGGTCAGAATGTTTTGCTAAACGCGTGGGGTCACACATGACCCGTCTTTTGGCAGAAAGCTTACCTCCCTGACCATCACACAAGCAGGCATAAGGGGCGAAAACGCCACATTGCCCTCCTGGATAACCCCTATCAGTGCAGTACCGTGGACATCCCGACGGGAATTGTAAACAGTTGAAAGGATCTGGAAAACAATAGACAGCATTGTTGACGTAATTTCGTGAATTGGCGTAAAACGTCTGGTTTTCGTTATAGCTACAGTGACACCACCAACCCGTGGCTTCAGCGCAGAGCATCATTATGCCTTTTTGCACTACGTAGACCCCGAGCTCAGGATTAAGCTGCCGGAGCGACTTCCGCGCCGACAAGAAACTTTATACCACCGATTGCGCCTCAATGCAGCGCTCACGAAAACATACCTGTTTCGACTCCGTGCAACCTCGAATCCGTACTGTGATGATTGCGGATCGCCGGAAACTGTAGAACACCTACTGTTAGAGTGCCCCGCTTACATAGTCGCGAGGTGCCGTTTGGAGCAGGAGATCGAGCACGTACGCCCAGAACCGATCATCTTAAAAGTACTCCTCGGTCCATGGCCCTCCCCTTCGGCTCAACGCAAAGCACTAGAGGCGTTATTTGAATACCTAGAAGAGATCGGTGTCACTGAACTGATTTGATATACTACGCAGATTGTGACGTTCATCGAACTGTTTCCACAAACTCCACGATGTGTGCTTTTTTTTCTTACTTCTTTTCTCCTCGTTCTTCCGCCCTGTTATCTATAGGGCATTTTCTACCATCCACTTCCCATTCCCCCGCCGAGTAGCATGCCAGTGTAGAGATTCTGGCAAACCTCTCGGCTTTCTTCTTTAATAAAGCGCTTTCTCTCTCTCTCTCTCGTATGTTAATCAAGATCTTCCAGTACTTTATGACGTAGACCCAATAGCATGGTTTCTCCTCCTTTTTTTACAATATTTGTGATTTTTTTATAATAATTTTCACCCGACATCATATCCATCTGATAATTTCCTGCACCGTTGTCAACAGGCCCACTCCAAACACTCATTCAGACGATTCATGTTAAAGTATCGTATCGTACAGCCGTTTTGACAGAATTGTTTCATGGTCACTTAATTAGTGTGTTGAATAAGTTGCGAATGACAGTTGCTTGCTGTGCTTGTGACTCGCTTTCTAACAAGTTCCTGCCAGACCGGCAGTGTTCAGTTTTTTTTACGCTACACGCGATCTGCTTTTAATCTGCCACCTACTTGTCTCATGAATTCTTCCAACTTTCTCTCTAATGTAGTGTCTTCTTCGTACTGCCAAAAACTGAGAATAAATGAATCAATAAATTGGAAATTTCAATTGTGTGAGGTATTCTTCTTTTATTGGTATTCCTAACTTCTCTCAACCAAGCTTCATATTCCCCCCCCTTTAGAAAGTCTACTCAACAATGGATCTGTTTCGTTCCTTGAAGCAACCCATAGAAGAATCAGGGGAACAAAGTAAGCTCTTTTGAATGAAATTTGTCGACTTTAAAAGGGCGTGCTTGAGTAGTCATCACCATAATTAGTAAGAATTGAGAGTATGTGGTGGAAGAAGCGTGCGCAACAAATAAACGGCATTAAAAACTCATAATAGGAACAATGGGGAGTTCATTACAAGGACGTCAGCCGAGGGGACGCCATAGCACTACAATTATTTACAGAATGGACAGAGGGGCATATAGGAATGTTGATTTGCGTATCTGTGCTTTCAGGCGTGCGTGTCGCGCGCGCACGTGAGAAAACCGTAACGCCAGCACGCTGACTTCGACTCCGGACGTCAATATTCCAAAAAGCTGTTTACCATGTATAGCCATTGAGGCTATTTTTCGGTTTCTTTCTCTAGTTGTACTGGTTAAAAAGACCCGTATATAGAATAGAATAGAATAGAATTTTATTTCACATCATTTGCATGATGCAGGAGACCTACGCAAAAAAACTGCAAGAAGTCACCTTGACAGCAGCCGGCCCCCTTCACTGGCATGATACATAATATTCATGATGGCATGATACATAAATTTGCATACTTTAGCATGATACATAAAATTGTCAAGATACATAAACAGAGAGTTGAAAGTGATTTTTTTTGCCATGAAGAAAAACACAAAAGA
Source organism: Haemaphysalis longicornis (assembly GCF_048455015.1). Classification (NCBI taxonomy): domain Eukaryota; kingdom Metazoa; phylum Arthropoda; class Arachnida; order Ixodida; family Ixodidae; genus Haemaphysalis; species Haemaphysalis longicornis. Next base: position 93,282,900 of record NW_027526295.1, read on the forward strand.
TCACTGTACACATAGTGTTTTGCACGCTGCCAAGAAAAGGTTGACTCCGAGATTTCTTGTATTACATATCTGCGGCTGGTAGCGCGGAAAACACAAAATTGGCACAGTGACACAAATAAACAAATTATTTAACACAACGAAACAATAAACACCAGTATAGCTCAAGGTGACCAATTTGCCAATAACACACCGGTTTATTGGATAAGGTGACGAATTAGCGAATGAAAATTATAAAATAGGCAAGAAAAGGCATGTACTGCATTATGAACTGCTCTCGCAATGCCATAAAACTGACGTTCTGAAGCTTGACTTTTCTAGCTTCCAAACTGTTTAATATCCGAGGTATTCCGTTTTTTTAACCTTTGTAGACCGCATGAAATTCTACATGTAGTAATTTTCTGTGGCTCAAAATGACGTGTCTTATATGCTTCTACATTTTTTGCAGCTTAGCTATTTTCTGAATAAAAAGATTGCCGCATTTACTTGTTTAAATAACAATATTATATTTTGTGAATAAGCCACATATATGATGGTGGATCGGTACATTTTCAACAGTTCGTAAAACTTTTTCTGTAGAGCGAGTAGTCTGTCTAGACAACGCCGCCTGTATAAACAGTGCCTAACGCGTGAGCAAAAAATGGCCAAACAGCCACTCTCCTGTTGCTCTCTCCTACCCTTCCCCACTCCGTAGCCTTCCAGCGTGCTTTCGTGTCCCCCAGCCAGCGCCGCTTCTCGGAAACTATGCAAAATAGTGGAAAGTTTGTTTAGCGTTCCCGAGGCGGCGCTCCTACGCCTTCTTGTTTTTCACCATGCCTGTCTGTCTTGGTCTGTCACTGATAAAACTTCCTTTGTCACGAAGCAAAATCCCTGGCGCTGTCGCAGGCTGATGCGGGCTTTGCGCGCTTATCTACTCGGATCACAGGCCCTGAAATTTTCTGAGTGGGGCATCCCACCTCTATCCCCTCGGCATTTAGGTATTGTTTTGACCCCGCTGTTCGCACACCGCATCGGTACGCACTTCTAAAATTGAGGACTGTACTGTAGAAGCGCCCGGACAGCGTGGCGAGATTCCAGCTGCTTATCCTTTTGTTTCCTATAATTTTCTATAGTTTACAAGCACGTTATATTATTGGAAAGTAATCGTAGAAGTGAGCGCCTGAACAAAAAACGTGCACGCAATTTTTTCTTCTCTAAATACTCCAGAAAGAAAAATATCAGTAAAATAATGGCTGCGCCGTCCGAAAATATCGTTTTTCTGTTAGCTATATCTCTACCCGACAATCAGTATGTTCTTACACTATTTCATTCCGCCTCCGTCTTTATCTTTGGGAAAATGCAGCAAGTATGAAGCGAGCGACACGTTGAACGAGATCCCCAGTGCGCCACAGAACTAGCGCACCGTCGCGGCTAAGATGTAAGCGAAACGGCCCTTGAAGCCCAACAGGCAAGCTGACAGACACACGTCGTAGAAGTGGGTGCAGCGTTCGCGACTCGCGAGCAGTGACGTAAGGCGAGATGTCCGCCGGCACGCGCCACATAGCGGATCAGTACCTGAACTAAGCGTCCCAACCCTTCCCATTGAAAAGCGCGCGACGCGTCAGGCAATGTTAATACAGGCGGCGTTGGTCTAGATTAGATTTAGTTGTTGACGCCTATACCAAGTGACTGTAATTAAGTCTAGAAGGGAAAAGGCTATCGTAAATCAACACTAGAATATGGCGAAGGAATACATAGCGGTTGCGAGAAAGTATGCCGAGAAAGTAAGTGAAGTCGATACGGGAATCCCACGACACTGTTTATTGAAAAATAACGCCGAGGATCCTAAACCTAGGTACAAATTCAACAGGAGTGGACAGAAGTAGAATTTGAGTTTGTGCAAGTATGTTCTTGTGGTTAGTGTGAAATATGACTGCTTTAGTTTTCTGAACGTTTGTTCTTAAGCTATTTCGTCAAGTTGAATGACCGCGACACTTGCTGCAGCTATTAACTCATCGCTTGATTGCCCGGAAAAGAAAATACTTGTATCATCGAAATAATTTATAAATAGAGCCGATGAGGCATTACTGTGAACATCGTTCACGTACATTTTAAAGAGAAAAAGGCCTAGTATGCTACCTTGTGGCACGCCATGTGAAACCTGAAGTGGATTGTAGAGACGGTCATCTAGGGCTACAATTTGAGTACGATGTTTTAGGTAGTGTTCCATAGGTGCGCGGGCTTTTCGCCGAATGCCATAATGTTCCAGCTTCATAATCAGCAACTCATGGTTAATAGTGTCGAAACCCTTCGAAAAATCAACATATAGGCCCAATACTAACTTTTCATCTTCCGGTTGGCTTAAAATATGTTCCTTCTCTGTTAAGAGCGCAAGCTCAGTAATGAATCCTTTGCGAAAACCGAACTCCGAGCCAGATACAACTTATGTTTTCCTTCAAAGACAGACATTCTCTTTAAAGTGCTTTTGGTACGATAATTGGTAAATGGTACAATAATTTCCCATACAATTTTTGTCACCTTTTTTATACAGAACGTTACTCGAGCGAGCTGTCATTTAGTAGGAAATGCAGCCTGCTCCAAACGTAAATTAAATATATGCACTATACAAAGAGCAAGCAGGGGTGCAACATGTTTGATTGGTTTCGTTTGATTAGCATCGATATGTTTGGCATTACCATTCCTCAAATTTAAAGTTATATTTATTATCTCTGTTTCAGTTACTGCAGTCAGAAACATCCAGTTACTCTTTCGTGGAAAGCTTGTTAGCTCCTTAGTAGGGGTGCTGTAGCCAACTTTAGTGAAGTATTCATTGAAACCATCCGCAAGGGGTTTTCACTTTAGCTCTAAATTATTTATCTTTATTGTACAGACCGCTTGTCACCAAGGTTCAGCCAATGCAGGACATTTTTATGCATTCTAATTAGCGGACAAGGCACATCTACACCAATAGCATGATACATACCGAAATCTATTTCCCAGCCATTCGTTGGAATGAAAACTGAAAAACAAGCACCAATGGTGACATTAGCAGACGAGTACAGTTTCGCATAAAAACGTATCAAGGCAAACGCTGTTTTGAAGCGAAGTTGTAGATCGTAAGGCTTTGTGCATTTGTATTTTTGCTTCTAAACAAAGAGCCCTCTCCGCCCTGTATTTTACCACGCTCTAGTAACGTGCGAAGATAGTTTCCTCCCCCTTTCCGGTCCAATCTGGATTACAATACCTAGGTTTCACGTGCATTTGAGTTGCGAGGCGTAAGGGTGTACCCGTTTGTTTACTTGTTTGTTTAGCGCTCCTTTTGTCGTTTCTGCCTTTGAGTGCCAGGCAATGTTGCGTTGTATGAAACCAGCAGGAGCGGAGCATCGGATTCCATTTGTTTACTGCACTTTCTTTAAGAAGGACACACATAGTTAGAATTCCAAAAGAGCAACGTGCTTTCAAAGAGGGACGGCGGGAACAACGAAACGTCAACGCTGGTGGCGGCGACAAATGTAGACGAATAGACTTCGAGGCAACAACTTTGGTGAAAGCCGCAGCACACAGCAGGAATGTGTATGTTTCTGATGCCATGTATTTGTTGCGTATGCTTCGTATATCACACAGGGATTTTGAATTCTGGCCGCCACGGCATTTAAAATATATACAGACTGCAACGATGTTTGCATCAATTGAACAACGGTTGGAAATATGGTGAAAGTGTAAACGGGTTCATCATCAGCCAGATCAGCATATTTGTACAACTCAATTTGAATGCGCCAGGCATAGCAACTCCCCGCCCATGATCGTCCATGGTGATTTCAACACCCAGATCCCCACACCGTGCAACATCCGGTTCACGCAATTTGTCTGGAGTGGTTTGGCTTTATGTGCATCACGAAATGCGCTGACCCCATAACCTCAGCAGCGGTTATGCGTAGTAGATCTTGTTGTGACTAACAACGTGTCCAAACTTCTACCGGAGCCAATTCTTGTGTACCATAGCGACGGCAAGGTCATTGCTGCCACCGTTATGACTACGAAATATGGGCCACTGATTGAGACAAATTTTATCCATCGATAAAGCGATAAATATGCGCGAATACCTCTGGTTACGATGAACACGGACCGCTACCGTGAATGCGTTTTTATCCAGAATTCTCGTCCGCCTGTACGTTGTGTGCTAATTAGCTCCTGTGGTAATACACTCACTGAGTGGAGTTGCTGGCAATTTCGTAATGCCTTCTATTCTTGGCCAGCACACCCACAGCCATGACCGTGTAACGTCCTGACTTCCCACAAAAATGCAGATTTGGCAGAAGTAACACATATAATCGTTATATTAGCCTAAATGTGTCGAACAGGATTTCAAAAAAAAAGAGAAATGAGAAAAATAGAAAATATAGCGAAAATGATGAACAGTGTAGCAAGCTGCATTTTCACAAAATGGTAGATTCGGCGCCAGTAGCACCTTTAATCGTTAGAATGGCGTAAATTGAGAGAATAAATCGCACAGAATTTCAAAATGCTAAGAACTAATTAAACTATCCGAGAACTAAATAAAAAAATAGGAAAAGATAGCGAAATTAGCGTACCCTGTTACGCCCTGCATTTACACAAAAACGCGGATTTCGCGGAAGTCACACCTATAACCGTTATAGTAGCCTAGATGGAGTTTATTAATTTATTGTAGGGTATAACACGCGGACGCAACGCAGACGATGAGGCGCGCCGTAGTGGAGAGCTCCAGTATAATTTTCACCACCTGGGGACCTTTAACGTGCGCCGAAATCTCGTACACACGGGAGTTTTTGCTTTTCGCCTCCATCAGAAAAGCGGCCGCCGCGGCCGGAAATCGCACGCGCGACCTGGAACTGAGCAGCACAACGCCTTAGCCAATGAGCCACCGCGGCGGGTTAGCCTAAATGGATATAATTGGTTGAACAGAATTTTGAAAAACCATAAAATTAGGGAATATAAAAAAAACGACGAAAAAATTGTACGGTGTAACACCCAGCATTTCAACACAAATGCACATTTTGGGGAAATGCGACCTTTAACCGTTATAATAGAGAAAACATGGATAACTTCTCGTAAAGAAGCGGGAAAACCAAAAATAAAGAATACGATAAAATATGGAAATGGGGAACCCAGAAAGGCCTGCATTTCCGAAAAAAGCAGATATGCGGCAGTAACACCTATAATCGATATAATACCGCAAATTGAGATAACTAGACGAACAGTATTTTTAAAAACCAAACAATCAGAAAAAGAAGAAATACAGAAAATGACAAACAGTGTAACACCCTGCATTTTCACAAAATTGCAGATATTGCTGAAGTAAAGAGTTTAATCTTTAAAATGGGGTAAATGGAGATAATTGCCCCTACAGATTTCCGAAAACTAAATAATGAAAGAGTAGAAAAAATGGCAAAAATGGTGACCAGCAAAATGGACTGCATTTACACAAAAATGGTTATTCGCAGAAGTAATATCTTTATTCGTTAGTAGAGCCTAAATAGCGACAATTGGTTTCAAAGAATTTTAAAAACCCAAGAAATGTCACTCTAAAAAACTTACTCAAGAGAAGTGGCATAAGAGTGCTGCGCATTAGCAGAAAATTTTGTAAATTTCTGCAGATTTTCTTTTCTGGCAGCTTTACAAAAACGCCTTATGGAGTGTGGCAAGTAAGTGTTTTTCTTATCATCGGAGTTAATACTTTGCCAAAAGCAAAATGCAACAATGCTTAGAAACGTACGCTTTGTGATGCTATTTCCTGACGTCCAAAATGACGTACTAAGGGCCAGTATGTAAAGGAAAAGCTGCCCGGGAAAGGAAAAGTTAAAGGAAAAGTTGACTGGAGCTGCCTGTCTCTGCGAGACCTACCTCGGTCAGTGTACTATATGCCGTAGCCGTACCGCTCAACGGCTACTGTTCGTACTGGGTTAGAGTATAGCTCGACTTTGCCTGTGGTGCGTTTGTTACTCTTTATAATAATTGTTCAGTGACACAACGGGTATTAATCGACACAGAGGGCCGCATGAGAGGCAGTGTCGCTTATGTCAGTTGGCCTGCAGAGTCTTTTTAGGCAGCGTCGGACGGCATAGAGCCATGGGCAGTGTATTTAGTTGTTTTAGTGGTTTGTTCGTAACTTTCATTGATTGCCTTACCACACTTACTACTGCAAAAAGAACGTGCCGTGACAAATGACGACGCTAGAATACAAATGCCAAAATACAAATACACAAAACCGAGCGATCAACACTATATTCAAGCGCAAATAGCTTGTTCTGCAACCATATAATTCGTTTTATTTTGGAATAGATTTTTTCCGCCTCAGCAAATCGCAACAAGCATCCCAAAACGCGTTTTCAGTTCAGTGCGGGAATGTACCTAGGCTGTAGTATGCCCGTTCTCTATTTTTCTCAATACATCTCTTGACTGAGTGAAGTTCACCGTAATCGTAGTGTCAGTGTTATCCTAATGAGGTATTCTTTTGAATGCACCAAACTTTAATTTTGCCTGCGCCGCCACGTTATTGAGGTCTAGCGAAGATAGTTCAACTGCTTCTTGAACGATTTATGTTTGAGCGTTAACTTGCGTTGGTTAAAGAGCAAGTCTTAACCATCCATTATAAAGCTCTAGCTGTCATCCGCGTTTCTTTATTTCTTTATATAATTTCGGGTATTTAGAAATTCTGCACACCTTGTGAGTACAGGCAGCAGTGGTACAAAGAATACGTTCAAACAGTACACACAGTAATAATAATAATATTCTTTATTACAGAAAGAGTACATTTGACTTTTCAGCCCACATAAGCAGTAATACTGGTGCGCGGGGTGGCCAGCCCAACTTTGTGCACGGGGCACATGCGTATTCCCTTTACAAAATATACAAAGATGCAAAGAATAACAGGAAGAAGGAATTTCCTCTATAACAACAATTACTGTAAAAGAACACGAACAATTCTTCATGCTAACACAATGTAATGAAAGAACATATATAATGGAAATTTTAACACGCCACTGTTCATGGAACATAAACAATATGAGCATGAGCATTTCAAGTGTGCGGGTGTCTAAGTAACTAATCAAGAATTTTGGGTAAGCCATAAGCACAGGAAAATTTCATTTTTTAAAACTATGAAGCGCAGCGCCTACTTCAAGTTTATTAAAAATGGTACATATAGAAGGATCGTGTTCTTTTCCCATAATTGACAAAAACGCGGGGAATTATATATGTTGCAATTCGGGGCAAAGGTCTTTGGTTTTTGTTGTCTACTTTAAAAGTATTCAAAAATACTGTTTGCAAAGCCCATCTAAAACGTGATTGTTACACGCACTCCTTGACAATTCTTGCAGGGGATCCCCTACGTGTGAGAATCAGGGTGCAGCTCCAAACGTATCTTTCGACGAGATACCCTTTGTGGTCGCTGCTTGCAATCGCGGCAATTTTTACACATCGTGGTGAGGTATTGTTCTACCGCATTCCACTTGCGTAGAGAACCCCCTCATTTACTCGCACAACAGCTTTAGAATCGTGGCCATGTTTTCTTAATTCTTCTTTCAGACTTAGTGGAGCCTCGGCTCTGTGCTAGCGTGAGAAGTTGGTTGTATTTTTAAAATGTACACATGTGTGCAGATTACAATTGATGGCGCTTACGTACTGTTTATAATGCAGGAAATCCGTAAGCTTAAGTGTATATTGCCGAACCAGTCCTCTCATTACCATTATCATCCTTCATTTCTGCGCATTTTCCCCTCTTTACTGACTGAGAGCTGTGGCCAAACAAATCTTTTTGTTAAGCTGCTGTTTGTTCCTGCTAAACGAAAAGTGACGCCCACAAAGGCTCGCTTTCTTTCGGCTCTTCGCAACAGCCACAGCTTGCTCCCACTTATTGAGTAAAACATCGCAAACCAAATATTAACAAGACGGATTTTTCCTTTAGAATGACGTAAAGTGTTTGAAATTCCCTATTGTCTCCTCGGGATGCCACCACACAAATTTTATAAGTGCACCAAGCTAGAAAAGCAGCAGCGGAAACGGAGCACGGGGCGCGTAGATGCGTTTCGAATGCGGGCGTTAAGCTTCGTATAAACTTCCGTACGGGCAAAATAATGCAACATGCTTTCCAGTAGAGTTCTCGGCCCTCTTGCAGACTCCCATTGCCCCAATATTGAAGAAACTGAGCGTATTTTTATTCTGATTTTCTAAATTACTCACTTTTAGAAAAATCACACCAGTAAATCTATTTTGCATATTTCGTATGTTTCTAGCAAAGCCATAATTTACAGTTCTTTGGAAAAATGCGACCGACGTTACCTATCACTTAGAAGTTTTTCACTATTGCAGACACGGAGACGGGGCTGTCAATGTGGCCCACAATCTAGCGCCTGGTCGAATTTCGCAATTTTTTATCTAAATGTTTTGTTCACCGCGGAACGGGAAGATTGCTTTCAGCTGTCTGTCATTTTGGTGTAGTGTTTGTTTTCAAACACACTTTAGTCACAACAATTACTCCCTGCAGTGCGCAAATCCCCAAAGTAGGAAAGAACTCCACTGCCACCGGGAACCGCGCGTCACCCGCTTCGCCTTTGCGATTTTTCTATCGCGAAGTAAGCACGCTAGAGGAAAATGAATTGCAGTTTTGGGGTATTCTTTCCTGGCGCAGGATACATAAAAATGTGACGAAATAAAAAATGCGGCTTACACCCATGTTCAACCTTTGGGGCAATCAGGCTTCTGTGTTGCCAAATAGGCGATGTATCCTTACCACTCAACGCGAGACGCCCTTTGCTTTTTTAGATCGTAAAACGCCATGTTTACATATAGGTTCATCAAAATGGTTTTCCTTTCAGAACACTGTTTTGTAGGCTATGATTTATATAGTGTCCAAAAGCAGAGTTGTGTTGATTTCTGCACGCAGTCATCAGCAAGAGGAACCTAACCTGCAAACAATTATATACGAACAATATTTTGCTTACCTCCAGACATTAAAATAACAATACCCAGGACCTGAAGAAGCTTCATGGCGTCTTGAAATATGCAACCAAGATCTGGAACCAACAAACACAGTAGCTCATATGAAGTGGGTGCTAAAACAAGAGATATATATTAAGTTGTTGCTGTGAGATAATATGATAAACTTGGCACGCGCGTGTGTGCTGCAAAAGCATTCAGGCTTACTCCAACACCCGTTGTTCAACCCCAAAGTGTTTTGACTGCTGCTTTATTTCGGTGACCGCGCTTTTAAAACTAAGCTCCCTGCGTACCTTAAAATGCACATTGAGGACGTGGTTACGGAATTCTTGGCTGAGGAGTGTTCTTGAACCTATTTATTGTCCTTCTAGTAGCTGCACTAAATATACAGGATTTGAGCTGGTTTGTCGCCCTCAGAAGAAAAAAGACGCTGCGCGCCACTTGTTGCTAACGTATACCATCTGCCACAACGATATTACACTGATTCTTAGCCCGGTTTCCTTCGCGTTATAGCTGCTCTTACAATGTCGAAAATTCATCTAGACTATAGCGGACAGTCATGTTTTCTCCGCACGCACAGTGTACATAGGTAAAAAATGATCATAAACTACGACAAAACACAAGATGAGGGCAACTATGTCTATACCTTTGTCCGTGGGCAGCATCGGTACAATTTTGTTCTTCATCTTAGCGATAAGTCTTCATGTTGGTAATACCAATAAGGTTATTCGTTGAGTGAAGCAGTTCAAAGAAGTTTACATGGCTACACATCAGAGTTGCTAACAACATTTTAGCTTGCCTATTTGCCAGGGAACTCGGGGCAGGAGGGAAATAAGCAGGCTCTATATCTCCCACAGGTGGCTAAATAAAGTAGGCGCCTTCAATCGATTTTTTTTCTACTTGAGTTTGAGTGCGGAACTTTATCTTGAGTCCGATTTAAACAACATATAGTTTTGATTCAGAGGCGATAACACTTAAGATCAACCTCATACTGGAATTCGTGCTGCAAGCACTCCAGCAGAAAGGACGTAGGCGTGCAATACTGAATCCTTCCATGCACCTCAGCTTACACTCACTGCGCGCAACCCATATACCAGCACAGTCATTATATTTCGCCGGGGCAGCCACTCCATCTCGGCCATTAATAACGAGTCCTTATGGGAGTGCTATGTCCGACTTACGTCTAATGCAAATCACTTGCTGTAGAACCTTCCCGGGTGCACAGATTACCGTCAGCGAGCGTGGGCTCAGCTTTAAAAAACGGCAGGCTTTTGAAATGCGAAAGTATATCCAGTAGTCCGGCAGCATATTTTTTAACTTTGTTTTTCGAAGTAAAATTACAATATCAATTCAATAACCTACACATTAATACCACCACACTATTCCCCTATGCCTGCCTTGGGGTTGTAGACTGCTGACTTTTCTTTCTGTAATTATTCAACAACACCGTAATTACTAAAAATATTTATTAACCTGCAAAAATAGCGAGGTCATCAGGTCTGGCAGCCTTGATGCCGAAAGTTAGAATAAGCGGGTTTCCCGTCAGTGGACTGCTCATGACAGGGCCAGGACGCCCGAGTGAGGGGTCGGCCGCGGAAGTTAGAAAGGTCCCCTTTACGCCGTGTCGTGACAGCTGCACTGGCTACCATTCTCGAGCGTCAGATACAGTTCTGCTCAATATATCTACCGCAGAAAGTGCCGGAGAACACAGTCGCCATCATAGCCAAATTCGTAAAGCATCCGATATATGATGGGAAGGGATGTGGTCGGTCAACCCTCCAGATGAATGTTTCACAGCGAAGCGATTCATGGGTCGCGGGTTTTTTGCAGGATCCCGGATCATGGTTTCTTTCGGCACCCGGGTTTTTTTTTCCGGAGGTGACGATTTACCCGGCTCCGCGTGTGGAGTTCTTCTCGTAACCCACAAAATGTCTTTCAGGCGTTTTAGGCCCTTCGCACCTACCGATGCCTCTTTCACAAGCAGCGCAATCGGCTGATAACGGCGCTAGCACCGTTATCAGCAGCTTTACTTTCACCTCGCTATGCGACGGACGCGTGTCGTTCCCTCAGAGAAAGGCGAACCGGAACTGATGGAGGTTCACGGCGCACGCAGAAGTAAAATTGGGCATGAGACCCACCGAAAGCCGCAGAACGTGCAGCCACCCCTGTTGAAGCCTCAAATTCCTCCTTATCGAGTAGTTGCGTAGCCCTCCCAGATGAACAGCAACTTGCCTGTTTCAACGCCGAATCTACCGTTTTGCAGTCGTTTAGCTTCGCCAAGCAGAAGGCCTCTCAATTTTTCTCTACTTTCATTGTGCCTTTTTTTGGCGCTATATACAGCTGGCTTCCCGTTCTCTGTTTTTCGAGCGCGCCCTTCATGCCTCACCATACTAATCTGCAAGAACGGCGAGGCCCTCGGTTCAAGAAGCCTTGATGCCAAATATAGCATAATGGGGTTTCACGTCACTGGACTGTTCTTTACACTCTACAGTCTCGTAGACGGTCAAGCAAATGGTCAGGTAGATGGTAAACGATCAACGCAAGACCTGGGTTTTTAGAAAACGTCCCGTTTACCCTGGGGTTATCACAGCGGCTCTGGCGACCACTTTTAAGCGTCATATACAATTGTGTTAAATAAAAGTACGGCATAAATGGGCGGAGACACAGTCGGAGAGATAATAACCCAATTGGTAACGAATCGGACATGTCATCGGAAAGCGTGGGCTTGGTCCCCACCCTCCAACTATGGTTTCTCCCGCTTTATTTCCCCGGGATAACCACGTAGCGCGAAGGGAGTTACATTTCAGTCCTCGCATAGTAGTGGAGAGGCACATTTAAAAACTTCAAGTCGAACTACCCCGTATATTCTGTCCCACACGCTGAGCATGAACATGCATGGCTTGGCACCATATAAAATCGGCGTTCCACCCGCCGCGGTGGCTCAGTGGCTAAGGCGTTGCGCTGCTGAGAACGAGGACGAGGGTTTGATTCCCGGCCGCGGCGGCCGCTTTTCTAATGGAGGCGAAAAGCAAAAACGCCCGTGTGTACGAGATTTAGGCACACGATAAAGATCCCCAGGTGGTCAAAATTAATCCGGAACCCTCCACTACTGCGCGCCGTATCGCCTGCGTTGCGAAGGCATGTCAAACCCTACACTCAACCAAAAATGAAAATCGGCATTCCACTTTAGGAACGATTGGTCAACTCACGCTTTTACATATCTTTTGTTAAGATACTGAAGGGTTACACAATTCCTTACGCGTAATATTACCCGCATATAGAATTTTGGTGTAAAGCTGTGTTATCTGCTGTATCGGTAACAATCTTAATTGAGTGTTCTTGGTGCCAATACATTTGATAATGACCATAATACAAAGACACCATTGGCCTTTATATGTATTTAATACAGTGAGAAATGTTACCACAAATGAAGTGCTTACGCATTTTCATTTTAGTTTTGTAGTACAGTATTTTTTTTATCTCACTGAACTTTCTGCCTTTCTCGTTCTATACCTTCCAAAATGTTATGCTATACTTTGGAACAGGGTATTGTCATAACTTTATCCCGTTTTCTTCTTTTACGCTCCGTTACTTCCCGGTTCTGTTTCTGTAATGTTTTAAGCATGTTTGATCACCTAGGCTGTTCAAGACAGCTTGGTTGTATTCGAAGCAGTTCATGCTGACTTTCAAAATGGCTGTTTTTTCTCACAGTCATCCTACACGCCTTCTACTGAAAACAATATTTGCGCGTTCATATCTACTATTCGACGTAAATTAAAGCGAAGCTTTCTAAGCCTTCTGAATAGCGACCATCCAGTCCCCAAAACGCATTGCAGAGTTGGTTTCACAAAACGATAGGGATTGAAGCCTCTGAAAACACGCTTTCCGTTGTGAAAATCGAACCTCGGTCCCACCCGTTACTATGCCGAAGTATATACGATCAGTTTAGGTTTCGCACTTTCATTTTACCTCAGGTTCCATGGGAGAAACCTTCCCGTTTTAACAATGGTTCTCTAAGAAAGGGGCTTTCATTTGTGTTTGAATAGCATCCGTGACCCCGAGGTCAATCTCATAACTACATCTAGGGTTTATTTAGCTCCGCTGGCTCAACTCTCTTGCATTCGTTACCAAATCGAGCAATGTTCGAGTGACAATGTTGATAGCACATTAGTCATCCACGCCTGGGTCCAGCTTCATTACCTACAAAAAAACTCTTTCACTATCTACACGCGAACGTTTGGATTCCATTAGACCCCCTCCAGACACCAAATCGGATTGGGCTTCAATAAAAGTGTATTCCAGTCCAGCCCCTCATAACGGCACAAGAAAAATGAACCTCCTGAATAATGTTCGAAATTATTGGCAATAAATGTGTTACGGGCGGATGGCCCAAGCTGACACGTATGATGAACTTACCTGGGGGACGTAGGTGTTTTGCAACGACAGCGGCGAAATATCGTCCCAGAAAAAAACTTGTTGCGGCTGCGTTACCGCGTTCAAACGCCGCTTATATTGAAGATCGCACCCCCTGGGGCACGTCACGTGAGCTTACGGTCTGTGTCTCGAGCCACATCGTGCTTTTTAAATAATTGCTCTTTAAACTCAAGCTGCCCACGTGCTCCTCTAGAACGTAAAAATTTGAGCTTCTCAGTTCAAATTCGGTACATGTTACTGTTTTAAAAAACATATATTCTTTATACCCGCCATTCCGCCTTATCTTTTCAATCTACTTACTATTTTAATTGGCCGCTCCACTCCAAAAGCGCTCTTTATTGCACCAGGTAGGACAGATGTATATTGGAACGCCTTTCCCCTGTAAATAATTCCCTTTTGAATAAGGTCGGTTTCACTAAGAAAAGTCAGAATAAGTGTTTTGTCCTTCAGTGTAACGTCATTAATCGTGCATTCACCTCTTAACGCTGACGCATCTCTTCGTGACAAGGTGTAAAGAAACTGTTTTTTTTTTTCTTCTGGTGGCTAACAAGGGTCGTAGAGTTAACTTCCTCTGGGCACTGCACTATGCTTGCCTGCTTTGATGGCTTAATGTTGGCACTTACCAACGACTTCTAAACTGCTAAAATCCATTTCCGTTTTCCTTTTTTGTTCCTCATCGTTTGGCTTAAACTACTGCAACCGGCTCCTTTGCTGGAATATCGCGTTTCCGTTTCATTTTATTGTGTTTTGGCGCACATTGCTTGAACAAGCAGACCGGCGTATGCGGCACCTTCCTCAAAATAACAGTTCCGCGCTGCTTCTGTGCACTTGTTCTGGTAGCCTGATATCAAGTTCACGTGTAATGCGGCACGCACTATTCCATAACCTTTACTTTTCAACTTCTTAGATTTTTGAAGTGGCACATTACTTCCTCGAAGCTCCAGATACCTTGGGAATGAGGCTATGGGCCACCAAGAAAGGAAGCACACCAGCGAAAATAACCTCTGTTGTATCACTGACGAGGTGCTGGGAGAAAAGAGTGGTATGAGACTCTGCTCCCGTTCTAGCTCTACACCCAAATTATTATGTCATGCGGACTCAAAGGTGTGCTGATTTACTTAGTTATAGTGGCGGCTGTTTTCTGAACTGGACAGCTACAATGGTGTTTTTTGCCGAACGTGGCACTTAATGCTTTCGCCCTAAATCTATTCCTTCAGCCGACTATTCTAACGGCCTCTTTCACATTTAAACTCAGTAAAAAGCTGCGAAGAATTCAAACAGCACTAGCGATTGTCTTGTGTGCACCTTCCTTCGCCCGTGTCCTATTTCTGCAGTAATATCCATTCTATTCTTAGAACGTTCTGAGAATTTGAACAGCAAAGCCTAGTTGGACCTTCTGCTGATCTACTGCCAAATTTTCTGTCGAACTTGCAAGTTGCTCTTGAGGGGCCGCTGCCGCGGCGTCAACCATAGGCGGGTTACGCTTTGCGGCCCTTCGAGCCGACCTAGCCTCTTCCGCCGCATCGTACGTCTCGAGATTTCTCTGCTTACCATAAACGCTGGCGACTGGTGATGCATAGCCTTGTGGAAGGAAGCTCTGGGCCCAGGTGGCTTCGAATTTTAGCCGGGTCGAAAATACTCTACAGTTTCACGGCCTTTCTCGGCGGGTTCCTTTTTGTGAGCACGCCCCGATTTTCTGCACGATTCTGCGTGCCACACAATAATTTTCTGTGATCGTTTTTACCCCATAACTTGAAAACAAAACCGACGGCTTCATTTGCCAATAAAAAACCGGAGGCATATATATATATATATAGGGAGTAGTAGAACTTTGAAGATGGTAGAGAACACAATAGAAGAAAAATTTCGAACAAGGTAAAACCACGATTGTGGCCTAATATATATATATAGATATAATATAAGTATATTATATTATATATTATATTTTATATATATATATATATATATATATATATATATATATATATTACGGGGAAATATAAATGCTCGCAGGGCAAATACTGGGGCATTCGAGTCGCCGACGCTCGCATGCACACGTCACGTTGTTGACTGCTCCGTCCCCAGTTGTGTATAGTTTGACTTCCTAGCGGAGCACAAGCTCGCTCCAATAAACTTTTTTTCCTTGAAGATACCTGCTACAGTGTACTAAAAGAGAGAGGTGTCTTGTTCGAAGCCGATTAGGGGATCCATTTTACGACAAACATTTCTGCTGAGGAACCCCTGTTGTAAGCAACGTTTCTGGCGGCCGCTGCTTTTGAGTTGCATTTAGAAGCGTTGTTTGTTAAATTATTCCTCATCTGTCAACCTCAATAGTCTTCTTTCTTTGTTTCATAATGTAAAGTTTTATAATACCCTTCAAGTAACTGTTTGATTTGATTTAAAAACCTCTAGGTGGCGCTTGCTGCAACAGGAGTTCTCTGGAAAACGCAAGTACTTTATACAAATTTTTCATTCGCTTAAGAGGCCCTCGCTCTCTATTGGTATTTTTCACCCGCACGACACGTCTTACATTCTAGTACACTGTATACCTGCGTCATCCTTGCTTACGTGATATCTGGTGGTTGTGCGGGGGACGCATCCTTCCTGCGACCGACGCTCTCTGGAACCCGCCAAGCCAGACACCGACTGCAAGGTTTACCGCCCGAGTTTGGTCTCCTGCGAGATGAACCCAAGAGAACGACCACTGTAACCAACACCATTTTGCTAGAATCAACTTCACCAACCGTCCAGCAATATCCCCGGGAGCCGCCATCCTTCCGGTGAGCCTCGGCACAAGAATAGTTGGAAAAGCTGGAGCGTGTCTGAATTTTCAACCGGTGGGACGACGAAGAAACTTTTCCTATGTGTTTTCTATGTAAAAGGACCCTGCGACACTTTCTTCAACTTTTTTTGCAATCCTAAATGCTAGCAGAATATAGTCACCCAGCACACCTAGTACTTACTCAGCCTCAGGAAGTACCTCAGCCTCAGCCCGATACCTCAGTCAGAAATTACTGCTCTATCCTGATCAGATAACTTGGAAACTCGCTGAAAAAATTTTTATCACCTTCCTGGTCTTGACGTTTTTCGACGGCCCGAATTCCGCCACTGGGGCCATGCACCCGCTGTTGGCTGGTTTTTCTTCAGTTTCTGCAATGAATGCTTTCCGAGAGCAACTTTAAAAATACAGCCAAAAAAAAGTAAAGCAGAACGGGAAAGCGAACCTGCATCATCATCATAATCACCAGTTTATCTACGCCCACTGCAGGGCAAAGGCCTCTCCCATTAATCTGCAACTATCCCGGTCCTGTGCTAACTGTGACGAATTTATCACCGCAGACTTCTTGATCTCATCTGCCCATCTGACTTCCTGCCGCCTGCTGCCACGCTTGCCTTGTATAGGGACCCTTTCTGTTACCCTTAAGGACCATATCTTGCCTACGCATTACATGCGCGCCCACGTTCATTTCTCTTAACGCGCGTTTGCTCCCTAACCCACTCCGCTCTCTCCTTGTCCCTCAAAGTTACACCTATCATTTCCGTCCCAGTCCTTGCTGAGTCGTCGTCAATTTAACTTGAACCTTCTTAGTGAGCCTCCAAGTTTCTGCCCCATAGGAGAGTGCCGGTAAAATGCAGCTGTCATATACTTTCTTCTTCGGGAACAAGGCTGCCATTCATTACCACAGAATGCCTGGCGAATGCACTCCACCCTTTCTTGCGATGGCCGTACAGCGACTAGGACTGCGGGGGTTCCACTTTGAGGCACCTCGTCCATTGCCTTGATAGCACCCCAACCTGAACCACACCAGCGGAGGACTGGCACTTTCATTTCATTTCATTTCATTTATTCAACCTTACGGGCCCGAAGGCAATATTTAAGCTGGGGGCGTACATCGAACTTGGAAGCTTCATAGCAATGTCACAATATGAAGGTACACACTGATTTCAAAGAAATAAAGAAAGATTACAAACGAAAAGGACACGCACAACAAAACATAAAAATACATGACAGGCGATACATAATTCTGTGACTACAGCAAACACACAACAATAAACACAAGAAATAGATCTGCTGTTAGGACGTATCATTTGGATTTTGGAAAGGGTTTAGTTTCTCGCGAAATGTTTCGCAGTCTCTGCGAGAAACAATGTTACCTGGTAGTGCTTTGCAGAGTGTTATGGCTTAGGGAAAAATGAGCTGCTCATCGCCGTCGTCCGGCATTTTGTGGTCATCAAGGGGTGCGTATGGGGCAGGCGAGATGTTCTTAATGGGTGTTTTGGAGTGGGTGTCCCGATCTGCTGAAGTAAAAGAAAGTGTGAATGAGGTAGACACGAGATGTTATGGGACGTGAAGCGAGCGATGCGAGGGATGAAGTATGTCTTAGTGTGGTTACACTGACGTGTCTTGATTATTGTGATGTAATGAAACGAGCTGCGCCGTTTTGAACTGCTTCCAAATCATCAGAGATATAAGCTTGTGAGGGATGCCAGATAGACAATGCGTACTGGAGTTTTGTTCGCACGTATGTATGTTAGATACGAGAGTTTCTTTTTGTCAGTAGACGCAGATCGCAAGTTACGTCGTATGTAGCATACTGTGCGCGAAGATTCTGAACGAATGGTTTCAATGTGTTTCGCCATTAATAATGATGACGTCAGACGAACTCCTAGATATTTGTGAGTGCACGTGCGGTCAATGGGGACCGAATTAATGCAGTAGGTTTCGGGTATGGCGGGGTGCGTACGCGTGAAGGACGTGACTTTGCATTTAGTGAGGTTTAGAGGCATATGCCATTTTTCGCAGCATGAAGAGACAGTGTCAAGGTCAACCGTGCGGCGTCGCCCTGCCCTTACGTAACGCCGAGCCGCCGCAGAAATGCTGACTTTGCACGTGGAAGGTCCCCGAGCCCATGAATGGGAAACCAACAGCTTCACCGTCTGGAGGGAGAGTTGCACTGCAGCGAAAAAATCAAACCCCTATAACGATGCACCCACGCGCCGAGGACCGATTCGCGACGCGACCAGAGGCCGACGCTCCTTTCTATTCCTTATTTGACGCCACGCACGATGACAGCCACACGGCGCTACGCTTACACGACGTGACGCAAACCAGCCGTGATACGACGCCGTGACGGGCTCGAAACTTTTTCGCGCAAGAATAAATCAAAATCGAATCAATCAAATCAAAACGACTACTTCTGATGTTTTTTCGCGCAAGAATAAATCAAAATCAAATCAATCAAATCAAAACGACTACTTCTGATGTGCAGCTATCCATAGGCCGCCTTGACGTAGTCCAACTAGTAGACATAGCAGCCAACTATTCTGTGGTGAGGGGATAATACCCGTCAAAATTGAACAAAGTGACGACAAGTTGAGACGGTCCGCACATACGCACAACTGGAGGTCATATCCTAATTCCTAGCTGAACCTGCACGCCCCGCATAACCATAGCCCTTACCCTGTGGTGTTATTCATACTACCTAACTGCTCCCCGACGTAATCCTGCGGATGGATGTTTTGACGATAGCTGTACTAATTTTCGTTTGCAGGCTAAGTCGATTAGTTTTTCCACCGATCGCGCCCTGACGCTGAAACCAAGCACTGAACAATGTGCTTCGTTATTAATGCTGATAACCACGCCACCCTGCCTGCCCGTGCAAGCCTGAGGATCGCTGTCTACTCTGAAGATGGAGCTCTTAACACCGAAGATATTGTCACGTGGCCAAAGACGAAGCAGTTGTCTTGAAGGAAAAACATGTTTATTGGAGGGAACTTGTGCTCCACTAATCGCTTAAAGAATACACAGGCGGCGAAGCACCAGTCAACAAAGTGACGTGCTGAAGCGACCGTCGCCGATTCGAATGCCGCGGCGTCTGCTCTACAGGCTTTTATCTTTCGGCGCGAGTGTTTCTGGAACCGTCGATTTACATCCAGAACATTGTAGATCAGAGAAGATTATTCAGGGCTAGTGACGTTAGGGCGAAACAGTCTGCTTATCTGAATGAGATAGCCCTTGCGCCATAAAAATAAAGAATGGAAGACGCACTACTCATGGGACACAGATAACAGAGCCGGGCGTGGCCGGGCAGTCAAAATAAACAATAAATAAACAAATCCATACATGGTTCGCGGCAATATTGTGGAGAGCGACGAGACCTTGTTTCTGGAGCGTGGTGTCTCCGTCGCCAGAGGTATTGTGCACGCGAAAAAAGGAAAATCCCACGTCCTCATAAGGAATCTCCCCGAGGAATATGAGCGCAAAAACGAAGACGCTTCTACTGCATACTTCGAAGAAATTCAAGAATAAAGTGACGTCATCGCCATCGCGGAGATTCAGAGCGCATCCGATGCCACCTTCAAGTCTGCTCACCTTTTTGACATCAACCCATCGCTACCTCAAGAAAATCAAGAAAACCGTACAGTGACTGCTTTTCGTCGACTTCGAAGCTACGTTAGACGCCTCTCGGATAGCACCGTGTATTCACCGAAGAGGATACTCGGCCAATGTGACATTCACCTAACCACGTGTCTTCAAATGAGCGCGGGGATATCCGGACGGAAGCTGATGACATGCTGAGTGACGACATCATACAACCCTCAAAAACTCCCAGGGCTGCTCTCGTTATGCCTGTGAAGGAAAAGGACAGCACATTAAGATTATGAGTTGACAACCGACGGCCCAACAAAAAAAAACGAGAGAAGCGTGTATCCTTCCCACGAATCGACGACGCCGTCGACCATCTTTGCTAGGCAAAGTACTCCTCGTCGATGGACCTGAAAACCGGGTACTAGAAAATTGAAGTGGACGAGAGAGACCGTCAGAAGACTGCCGTTACAACGGCGGACGGACAGTACGTGTTCAAGGTGCGGCCATTGCGTCTGTGGGCGGCATTAGAAACGTTTTCACGAGTTAGGGACATTGTGAAGTCCGGACTAAAAGGGCACACTGGCCTCGTCTTCCTCGACGATGCTGTCGTATTCGCCCTGTTCTTGGACGAGCATTTCGAAAGGTTGGAGGCGGTTTTTAAAGCAACCCGAACAGCAGGATTAAGATTGAGGCGTGAAAAGTACCGCTCCGGGTACGAGGAACTGAAGATTTTGAACCACGTCATCAGCGCCGAGGGATTCCTGCCTGAACCAGCGAAAGCCTCAGCCATAGCCAACTTCCCAAGGCCGAAGGACAAGAAAGGCGCGCAAAGACTTCTCGTATTTCACGCGTACTACCATATCTTTGAAAAAAACTACAGAAATTGGCCAGCCTCTCACGCGTCTAACCAAACACAGCGTTCAATTCTGCTAGGAGTAAGCGCAGCAGACTGCTTTTTGCGAGCTTCAAAATTGCCTTCAGCGCCCTACTGTACTTGCACATATCGACGCGTACGCAAGGACAGATATACACACCGACGCAAGTGATGCTGGCTTGGGTGGGTGCAGTCCTCATCCAAAAGCAGAATAGCTGCGAAAACTTCATCGCTTATGCCAGCCGCAGCCAATCAATAGAAGAGATAAACTATTCAGCCCATGAAAAATAGTGCCTCGCCATAATATGGGACATTTTTAAGTTTCGCCCGTATGTCTACGGCAGGCCGTTCAAGGTGTTAACGGACCACTATGCGCTTCGGACCACTAAGCCAGAACGGTCCTTCAAATTTTCTTGTCAACAGGCTCGCAAATATGTTAGATTAATTTATTTAATTTAATTTCGGAGGATTGAAGGAAAGGTAAAAATTGCGCCCACCTCCCCGCGAGGGGAACCCTGTGTAGATGCGACGCATCGTGGGGTTCACTTGGTGTTTCCGTTGGATTGTTCCTGAAATCGGGTGAAACGTGTCGGGAACGCGTATGATTATTATGTTTTATGATTATTATTACGTTTTATTGACCACTTTTGGTCAATCTCTCTAAGTGGTATGCTTGGGGCTTCGCTGTCGCAACGACCTTTACTCCATCACTGTTGCTGTAAGTGGGAGCTTCTTTTCTTTTATTGCAAGTGTTAATCACTGTCCCATCATGCGTTTTATCAGTAGCATCTTGACGTAGTTTGAATGAGTCAAGGATATAAGGCGCGTTCGTAGCATTTGATTCTGTCTCGGTTTTGTGGCGCAGTGGGAAGAGAACCATGTACCTCTCGTTCCGCCCACAGGGTCGTGGGATCGAAACCGGGTGCCGCTAACTATTATTTTTTATAGTGTAGGGGGAGGGGTGTGGACGGACAACGCCGTATGGAGGGACAAGGCGAGTGAATGAGATGCAGTCGCATCTAAAACGAAGCACACATAAAACGAGATACAAAAACGGTGTCATGATTCCCACTGTAACAGGTTTGCAGTGGCACACTCAGCAGTTCAGGGGAAGTAAAAGCCAATAAAAAACGGCAGCATCTCCATTCCGTGGATGATGGCGAGGGTGCGGAGTACGAGGACTCCAAATCACATCCAAGTTGACCCGGCCGTCCCTCGATCTGAGCCTTGGGTTGCATCTTGATATTACCTAAATGAATCTGCAACTCATGGCTCAAATCGAATTTCGCTTGATTTTCGCTTGATGGTGGAGCCCGCACGGATGGACGCGGGCGGACATTGGGAGGTCCTAAGGTACTCCGCACCGTTACACGCGAGGTAGTAAGCCGTTTGTCTCTCTGGTACTAACTCATGGTCGTAGCCATACGGGTAAGACGACTGACACTAACTCTGTCTGGTCTTCCAGACACAGGCTGGAATCCTGCCGGTGCCTATGTGATTTTTTGCGATTATAAATGCTATGCGGACGGACGCGGATTGACATTGTGCGGTGCTAAGGTGCTACGCACCTAAAATAGGACAAAACCACTCACACATATCCAGGTCCATTTGCACAGAAAGGGCTAACTATCCCGATGCGGTTAACAACAATTATTTAAAAAAGACAAAATGAAGGAAGCTCACGCTAACGCGTAACTTAAGAGTAGAGCAGCTGAACGCAATCTTCACGACCACCACGATGGTTTAAGTCCGCGTTTGCAATCGATTTGTTTCTTCTTCGCTGCCGTGACGACCTTCATCACTTGATAAGCGCGAGCTTCCTTCAGTTTTTAGATTCGAAGCATCTCATGCTCGTGGCTGTGTCCCTCCCTCCCTCGTTGTCGTTGTCCGCCGTCCGCACTGTACTGCGCATGCGTTCCTCTTCAGCCCCGTCAGCGTTCGGGCTGACGTCAGCGCAGTCCCCTATAAATGAAATAGGCGTCACCCGGTTTCGATCCCACGACTCTCGGGCCGCAACGGGAGATACGTGGCTCTCTTCCCACTGTGCTACAAACCGAGACGGGAGCATGAATGCACCTTATGTACTTCACTCATTCAAACTACGTCAAGAAGCTACTGATACAACGAAGGCCCGCCAAGCTGAACGTCAAAGGAAACGACGGACTGAAAACTAATGGGAACTTCAGTCGACCCCATGGCTGCTTCGCATACTACTCAGGGTTCCCCTACGGGAGGATGGTGTAATTTTGGGAAGTTATAATCATTGGACATATCCCTGGTAGGACTTACGTTATGACGTGTCTTTCTAGTTCTGAGCATGTGCTACCACGATTACAGCAAACGCTGCAGTTTCTTTTGGCCAATCTAGGCCAAACACCGTATGTGGGTTCACTGGTCTTCCCATGGCAACACATCCCCTGTTTTTCTTATCTCGCAAGGCCGTTTTGCTACCGCCAAAGGTAGCTACGCAGCGTGGGGCACAAAGTCGTTCAGATGCAGTGGCAGGGGGTGTACCAGTCTCAAGAAAACAGCGCAGCAGACGGCATTCATACGGCATATAGTCCTATGCGCGTGCGCGTACTCTCGCCTATTCCGCTGCTGAGCACCCTGATAACGCGCTGACATGCCGGTTGGTCGTCGCTCCTGCTATATTGTGAAACATTTGGGAGGCTATTCGTTCTTTGAAAGGTGGTCTAGTCCTCTGACCGAACACCGCTCTAAACGCTATTAAACACAGCAGCCCTGTTCCCTGTCACCACACCGTTCAGTACCGTGGTGAATTCGAAGAAAAATGACCCATTCGGTCCACCGTCCAATGGATTAGAAGGGAATGCCCACGGACAGTCCGGTGAATAGGGGGAACTCAAACTTTTTCAGGCGACGTGGGACTCCGTTCACGAAAAAATGATTCCGTTCACGAAAAAAAAATTCAAAATAGTGGAAGGCGCGCAAGGATCTACGGAGGTGTAATTTGTGCTATATAGCATATTCTCAACGAAGAGGTAACATGCTTTCTGCAAAGGACGTTATGAAAGTATGTTTTTGATCATAGCGCACGGACAGCTCGGGTTAGTGACACTGCAATTGTGTCCGCCCATTTTGCTGACCGACGAGAGCGTGCGTAAGCATTCCTGCTGGCATTTTCGCACGGCGCAGCATCAAAACAGTGGACAGCAATTTAGCTCTGTACAAACGAGCATTGACGTAAAAGCACGCATGACAACGACAAAACACCGCGCGACGAAAGGGCACATTTCAGACAGAGCACGCTCAGGCCAAAGCGACCAAACAGCTGCGTGTTATAGAGTTCTTGAAGGGGCAATTATCCTCTATTTTAACGAGCGTGCGAATGTTTTTTGGAGTGCTGTGTTATTTGTATTAGTGTGTATCTACCGTTTCCCAGGAAAACGTTTATTTTGTGAAATCCAGAACCTTGGGCTTATGCACCATCAGTATATGTATATATACGCCTCCTATAAATGCGCCTGGATATATTAACGAGGTATTAGGCAAACAGACTTTTGTCTTTTAAGTGTTTTTTAAAAAGATTGTAATTTTTAAGTTTTATTAAACAGCGATCTGTCATTGTTTCCTACGCAACCTAAAACGCGTTAGTTTTTGCTTCTTTCGGCGCCGCTTTGTAGGCTGACGGTCGTGTTCGGTTTTAACGCGATAGCGTTTAAGCTATTTCCCATTTCCCCGTGCCTCCAACCCGTGCACTATCAAAAGTGCATATCAAGCGTCCCCAGAAGTACGACACCGCTGCCTACCGAAACTCGTACTAGTGTTGCCAGATACGGGGACTCACCCGAACCTCTAATACGGCAGAGCGGCAACTGGGATGTGGAAAGGAGCAGAATGATACTATAGAATGACACCTGCGCCGTGAAGACTGTTCTACGCCCCGTCGCGGTAGCCGCGTCCTCAGCAGATACGGTGCACAACCGCTCCCGCAATTTACACCATTACTCCAAAGCGTTACCGCCACCGGAATTGATGCCGGTGCCAACATTGTGCCGATAACCAAAAAAGGGGGCAAGAAAACTATCGTCAAAGTCTGAAAACCAAGTAAAGCCCAGGTTAAGACAAGACTTTAACCATTTAAATGTCTCCACATGAGGAATGAAACTGGGTGTAGAGCGTGTAATTAGCCAATTTTAAATTATTGTTCCAATTTGCCGCCGCCCTGTCACCGCTGCAACCTATGTGCGAAAAACGATGGATGGCCTCACGCGGCAAATTTAAAAAAACACCCTAACATTGGTCAGGATATCCTCTACGGGGTGGTCATAAAAAAATCTCCGGGATGGTCCTACAGAAAAGTGCAGAGACGATCTCACAACAAGCAAAAAAAAAGCAAATCTCTAACCATTCGGACAACGTTGCAAATGCACGTAACGAAGGGAAAGCTAGTACGAGAAAAAAAGAAACAACATGACTTTTACAGGAAGTCACCACGAGATGAACATTGTACAGAATGGGGTTCCACAAATTTATCACAAAATGCTTTCGTTCCAAAAATTTATAGAACGAAATATACAGCATCCTCAGGTCAACATGTACGGCAGCCGTGCGCCCCCAACCACTTGCGATCACTTCAAAGGTCGGCGACCCGCCTATCGAGACTACCAAATAATAGCTGAAACATCAATATCGACTCTCAGGTTGCCACTACGCTTTTGCCTGCAGGCAGGGTACCTAATGCTTGAAAAATCTCCTTCCATCTACCATGATGACAGTTCACATCACATATACACCAGAATGCAACGGTCTAGAAAGTTCCGCTGCAGCCGACCAAAAAGCACGCGAACTGGCATAACACGATTCCAATCGTGGGTACCCAATTCCGCTCCGCGACAAATATGGAGAATGTCTCCTTATCGTTCGCCTAGGAATGCCATCCTTCCACATGCCAACTATGAATCTCAGCGCCAACGAATTGCAAGCTCAGCGCGGGATACAAACCAACACATATATCCACAAATCTGGATGGGCGAAGATATTGTCCACCGGTTGCGTGACACCACATAGGTGTCACGGAACACCTATGTGGACAATGCCTCATAGCGCCAAAACCCGTCACCGAAGACGACGAAGAGGATGCGGCTGGCCCGAGCGATCATGGCCGCTTGTAAATAGATCGCATCGCTCTGCGGCAACATCTTGTAAATACATCACTTCATCGTTGCCCATGGTTCGCCTCATCATTGTCCTGCTGCCACGTAACATTTTGGTGGAGCGTGCGGGGTACAGCCCCATCCCGGCCCCGAGCTTCACCCCGCCTCGACTCACGAAACGGTCTCATACTGGCTCTTGGAAAGCGTCGGCCCGCCCCAGCCCCGGTGAGCCAGAGACGCGACCATTCCCCAGCCCCATGTCCCCTGCCCATGCCCCGCCGAGATTAGATGAACTGACCAGCCACGACGAGACGTAGAGCCGACAGCGTTCCCCCGCCCAGATCTCTGGCGCTTCTCCGAGTGCTTTGGACGCTGACTCGTGGGGTCGGCGGTGGCCTCAGCTGTGCCGGGGCCGCTGCTTATCACGAACATCCCCATCATTTGTGGCGGCAAGGACTTCACTGTATATACTCACCCCATCTTGTCCTCACCGCAGATATCAACGTCAAAACTTTTCGACTGTGCGTCGACATCATCAAACTCGCACTGATTACTTCCGACGGATTCTCCGTGATGGGAAAAACTCTGCCGCGAAGAAATGGAGATACTGGTGCAACAGCTTGGGGACCAGGAGCTGCGTGGAGATGCCCGATCCAGAGTACCCAATAAGAAAGCTGAACTTCGTACAAGCGCCTCCAACCGCACCGCACCCATCTACTGCTATTGCGCCCAACCCACCAGCAGCCGCGTGAACCACTGCGGCGGGCATTCGAGCACTGCTAAGACAAGGTAGAGCTCCGACCCAGACCCTCGCAGGCGAAACGAATCAACGACACCGCCCTCGAGTCGTATCCCTATGGCCTCGACCGGGACGGTCGTCTTTGCCCGGGGGGTAGTGTCACGGGACCGGTGGACAATGCCCCACGGCGGCATAGCTCGGCGTGGAAGACGACGAGGAAGAGGGTGCGTGTTAAGTTCGGGCTCCGCATGTAATTAATTAAGGCCGCCGGGGGCTCATGTATCCGCGTCGCCTCCGCTGGTAGCTGCTTTCCCGGGTCCCTTTCATGTAGCCGCACGGACGCCAAGTTCTGAGACGCGGAGAGCGTGTGTTGTGCCCTTCCTTTTGTGTGTCAAAGGACGGGGGCGATTAGCCTGAGTATCTCTGTCGCGTCGGAGCTGGCGGGGTCATTCGGCATAGCAAGCTGACGGGAGGCCAGATTATCGTATCTCTTAGTGTTGAAAGCACGCGCGGTGTAAGTTTGAAAAATCTTCGACTCCGGCGGCGGCGTTGGTCATTGACGGGTCAATCGCCTCGGAGACCACCGAGTGGGCCTGAAGCGCGTCTTCCGGTGGGACTGGCGGCAGGCGGCGGCGCCCTTCGTCTGGGAGGGAATTAGCAACCCTCATTGTCCCGCCGCGCACGCAGACGCACGACGTCGCGGGAGGCGCCGCGCGGAGGGAGGTCAGCCGCGCGAGGACCGCTCCGGGCCCTCGGCTTGGCTTTTGTGCAGATGCCGCCCGCTGAACGTAACGTGTGTCCACTTAGGCCACAGATGTCCTGTATTTGCTTGTCGGGTGCTATGGCGTTCGTGGGAAACGCACGATGAGTGTGTAAGAGAGAGCGTTAGGTCACGTGACCGCAGGTGGGGAGATGTGTGTGATTGGCTGGTTCCTGTGGCCAATCAATGGTTTGTATTAATTGTTTTGAAAGGTTTTTCTCTCTTTCTTGAACGCCCTCTTTTTGGAGGCGGGGTTTTTGCTATCAAAACCGGAGTGTTGGGTTTTGTCGGGGGTCGGTCGCGAGGGGATCTAGTTCAGTATAGATCTCAGCCGAACAGGCTGCTGCTGTCAGAGCGACAATGTAACCGTCACTCTGACCTGATGTAAAGTTGGAGTAATGTAAATAGTGTAAATAAACCTAATATCCAGCAAGGAAGGCAGTTCTCATCCCTCACCTGCTCCAAGCATCGGTCGTCGGTCATCGGAGCGAGTCGAGATTGTCCTCTCGGCTCGCGCATCAAAAGAACATCACTATTTCGTCTCCATCAGTTCGCCAAGAAGATGGAGAGGCGAAATTTAACTGTGCGTGCAGACTGAGCGGATTCGGCCGTGGCCGCTTGTAAATACTGTAAATAGATCGTTCCTAATTCTTCGCCATGGTTCGTGTCATCTGTCCCGCTGCCTGGTTACATTTTTCTTACGGGGAAAATGGTACATTGCAGCGGTAATTAAATATGCCACACGGTGGGGTACACAGCAGCACACAGTCTCAAGGGGGTACAGCCAGAGCGAGATCGTTCGTCCTCTTTCTCCTCGTCGGTCAACCGTCCACCGCACCAGCTTTCCGGGCTGGGGCCAATCCCTCGGTGTCCATATTCCTTTAAGAGGGTGCATACCCAACCCGTGACAATATTTTGTAGTTTTTATAGCAACGTGACGCAGGAACGAAAACGCAGCACTAAAAAACATTAAACACTACGAACTCCAGTTTTTTTCGCCGAACCGTTTAGAACACATTTGGACAGGTTCAAACCGGTTCTAACCTGAACGGAATGGTGCTCCGGAACCGAACCGGAACTGAACCCGAAAGGCTTCAACCCGAACCCGAACCGAACCAGAAAAATTCCGGTTCGACATCCTGATTCAAAATGCGTACGCTTCTATAAAGTATATTTGAGATGCTCTAATGAGGACTAGACAGTTTAGTGCAACGCACCAAGTAGCGGGCACCCTATACATCATACACGAACATGACACAGCAGGAAACAAAACGGATATCTTATATTTCTTTCGTTGTTGTTGACTTGTATTAGATGAATTTTCTTTTATTTTCTGCGACCAACAAATTAATTTTTCTAAATCGACACAAGTGTTTTATTTGGCAGTTTGATTATGTTCGGGAGGCTCACAAAGTTTGTCTGGATATTTTCTTCGGGCTGTGAGGCATACATCACCTTCTTCACAAATTGGCTTTCGCTATGGCTGCGTGGAAGAAGGTGCACATCCGCAGCGTGCGTTATTTATTCACATGCAAAGGCTTGCGCTACGCTATTGAAACAGACCAGACAAACTGGTCCAAAGTATTTTAAGGCGGATTGTGTGCCCATAATTTATCCTTATAAATTGTCATAATGAACTCGCTCTTATCGCGAAAAGTTATGACAAGATTACGGTGTTGAGAGCTTGATATAGTCCAGTGAAATAATGCTTACAGCATGAACAATTAGAAGAAGGACGAAGAGGGTGGCACGCGGATAAGCGCTGCGCCTGGAATTTGCATTGGTCTTGCATTATCACTGTTGTCGCTTAATAGCAGCTGGCTATTCTCTCTGTTCGAAAGATTGCTGGATACAGGAGCTGGGGTTCAGCTCCGACTTTGGGCACTCCGCACAGGACCGGCTTCGCAAGGAACGCGGCGACGCTGGCATGGTTTTTTCGGGGTGGCATCAAAAATCGTACTTTAAATCACGCGTTCAGCTAGTTTATGTGATTTTAAATCTTTTATTGTGATAAAAAGTTACGCGCACGCAAAACCTGGTGCGGAAAAGCACCAAAAGTCAACCACGCGAAAATAAACTTCAGGAAGAGCGAGCCCGAGTATAGGAGATGACAAATGCGATAATGCCTAGCCGACGCCACTGAAACGCGCTTCGCAGCGACACCAGTGGTCGCGCTCACCGGCAATATTGTACGCCAGATCTTCTTCACAGACCACTTCATGGTATCTGTTTGCGTTGTAGGAACAAGACCGGTTATTTTGCCGCCTCAATGGCAACATTAGAAGCTTAATACCGCTTCATTGGCTGATGATATATTTTGGAGACATATGTCAGGATGCTTGATTTCAACTCCTGAAATATACAGTCTTTCTTTTTATCAGCAATTGGATCTCTTAAAACAGAAGGTAAGGAATTGCACAATATAACATTCCGTTCGCTTTTCATTTTTAGAACGTTTTATGTACGAGAACTCACTCATACATTGGTTGGGCTTCATGAACTTTAAGCGGTCAGTCCGGGATCAGGTGGAAAGAAAATTGCTATTGTTAAAGCACAACTTCAGCAATACGTTACCGAAAGATACCATGGCGATCGAATGTGGTCCAGAGCAGAAAGGTGCTTTGATAGCTACCCCACTCGCCGTTCAATTACCGATGAGCTAGAGTCAGCACTTGCTAAGGAAGCAGTTGAAATTCAACATGAACGTGCTAGGTTCACCGAAGCAGCTGAAATTGCCAGTGCTTTCTAGGACCAATAACGCACAGCATTTTCGTCGCTAAGTCCTTTGGCTCATGGGCCGGGATTAACTTCCCTTCTGGACCTAATTCCTAAGCTAACAGACGATGAATGTGCTCTGGGTTCTGGGCATGTTACACCTGAAGAAATTAAGACTGCGCCACAAAATAACTGCAGACGGCCCGGAGACAACCTAAATGCTACACTGAGACCCACACTTTTTTCGTATCAAAGTCTTCTGTCTGATTTCAAGGATGCCTGGCTGGTTAAATCAGGATTTTGTGAATAACAGTTCCGCAGTAAGCTTCCTTTAAGCCCCCTCCATAGCTGACCTCTAGCAACACCACTGTTTCAGCGTCGGCTGTGATTTCTCCTTGCAGGAATACTGCTCGCTGTACTTTTATTTACGCTTTGCGCTAAACTAATAGTTTGGTCGGTATCGATTCTTTATTATCACATGAACCTTCCGTAAATCCTCTTGTGCTCTTACCTGAGCCTATCTTTTCTACAAGCGTTGCTGGTCGCACACGAATAATCCGTTTGCACCTCCGGGAAACGAATTGTCACCAAAGCGAACGGCCGAAGCGTTGTAAGCAGAAATACAGAACGCATTATCGCTAGTGTCGAGCTGTTTGGACTTCATGGATCTTACTATATTTTTACACTCTAAGAGCTAACAGAACAGAGCCGCATTCATTTTGCCCGAATGTTGTTGGGCCGCAGTTTTCGCTTGTCGACCGATTCCCCACGACCGTTCTGCTAATAGGCATTGTCGGCCTCTTCGGTCAGCGAGTCAGTCACTCCACTCGGACTTTAGATCGGCCGACGTGTTCGTGTCACCGTGGGTGTCGTGTCACAAGGCGGTCTGCCAACTCGGAAGTCGGCGTCGCCGTCGTGTCATCGACATGTAGGCCATTCCAATGCTCCTTAACGAGAAGCATGGCAATAGAGTAAATTAGAGAAATATACACTAATAAAAAGATAAATATGGCTGCAAAATGCAAGCATCTTTTTTAGTCTTTGTGCCGTATTGTGCAAACCTTCGGTTGATTCTTGTTGCGATTATAACTGTTTAGGACCGATTAGATTAACGGAATAGAATACTACTAGTGCCTTTGTGCCCGCGTGCATGGCGTCACCACAACATGACCGCGCTTGGCATTTTCCCGAACGAGCGAACAAATAAGCAATACATGAACCGACGCCGGACCAAAACGCATGTTCGTGATCACTCTAGCAAATCTTGAGGCGATTCTTTAGTCATTCGCTCGCATATTGTAGACTCGCATATGTACCAAGACACGTCATCGCTGCGAACACGTGGTGACAGGGTCATTCTCTTTTCGCGCGATTTTTCAGCGTGGTGGGGAAGCGTAACAGTGCCGCCCCATTCCTTAAACCAGCTTTCCCAGCCGTGAGCGAAGTGCAGTATTTATAAGCAAACTGACATAAAAAAGCGGCCCAAACAGAACGCAGAATTAGAGAGGGCCACTACCCAGAGCGATACTGTGGCGCAGAATATTGCAGTAGCAGACGACACCCACTACCGCATGTTCTTGAAGGGGTCACCAAAAAGCAAGTCATCATAAACAGTGACGCTTGCACGGTGCGAGAAAGTGGACGAAATAAGGGAGAATCGCGGCGTGTGTAAAAATGTGCAGTTTTAATTTGCAATAATTACAATAATACACATCACGTTAACAAAATATTTTAAACAGCTGATTACTAGGAAATTGATTTACCTGAAAGTGCGAGCGCCTATGTATCAGCAAAAGCTATATCAGGGCTCCTTTAAGCTGATTTCAAAGATGCTCAGTGTATAGAAGAGTAGATTAGCCATTTATTCGACTATTCTCAGAACGGAATGAGGTATGAGTTACATGGGCCCACTCGGAGATTTAAAAGGATGTTTCAAGTTATTGGCACATTAGAATACGCACTGATGATTATGAAACTCCCTGTGGAGTAGCACATTCAACAACTTACGACAATTGCACGTAGTTTAGTTCTGTGCATGTAATAACAGATGTCAAGCAAGCTCCGACACTCTTATTTACTACTTTACTTTCAGACGACTGAGACATAATTCTTTAAGAAATAACTGATGAAGTTCAGTCAATTGTGAATATGACATCACAATAAAATTGATCCTGGTTTTATCAAAGGGATCTTTTTCTAAGAAAAAACGTGTGCAGTGATGTTTTGAAAGGCTATGTCTAATTCTGTTTCTGAGGTAGATAAAACAAGAGTTTCGCTCGTTTGTAGGGCGTCCCGCCCTGTTCGGCTATTTTCCTACAATCAGGGCCCGCGTATATGTGCAGGGACAAGAAGGGCAACAAAACCAAGGCGACAGTTCAAGCTTGTTGCTTTTTCTTCTCACCTTTGGGTACCATGGCTTCTGGCGCCCCACCTATCCACAATTTGTATTGCAGTGCTTGTTTCTTTGTATGCTACCATGAATTGGTCAGGTGTTAAAACCATAATTCTACTTACCACAGCAACTTCACAAGAGGAGGGCCTTCCTTGACTGCGAGTGCCAGGCATAACAGGCAAGAGGGCGGCCGGAATAATCTCGGAGGGGAGCGGTTAGCCCACCACGCATACGACGCTGAACGTGGCGCGACGGTTTTCTCGGCATTTACGGCTATTTACCTACAGAACATGTTTCCTAAAATATAAACCACGAATGGCTTGAATAAACTTTGTGCGTGTCTTAAAAAATTGGTATTCGCAGCAGAGCAAGCTTACGACTACAGTCAAACGCGGTTATAGCGAACGGCAATACGCGCCGCGATTAGTTCGATATATCCAATAGTTCGATATAGCGGAACCCGCCTATAACCAATTTATTGTTGCGAGTTCACAATACGCGGGAGTCCCCCCATCCATGCCGATATTCAGAAACGAACAAAATAAACTGTGTCATTAGCGTCCGCAAAACAATCGATTGATTGAAAATAATACAGCTACTTTCCGCCTTAGATGCCTACTTCCAAAAACACGTGTTCTACAGTCTCAGGTTTTCTACACGGGTAGCGGTCAACCCCACCCGGTAAAAACATTCCCTTTTCCTTCTGCGGCGTTTTCACATTAAGGACGCCTGAGTGAAATCTAAAAAAAACATCTTAACCCATGGGCCAATCGTCATACGTTTCACACGCTTAAGCACACGCTGTCCTTGCCCTACACGGTACAGCGATCTATAGAAAGGAACGGGAAGTACGGAATCAACGAGGTCATTATACAATCTTTTACGCGTCACACTAGATAAGTACTCTAGCGTGAAGCGTGCACGCAAAAACATGGTCGCTTGTACCACCTCACGGAAGTAGCCTTTCGTTGCGCCTAAAGAAAAAGAAGCTGACGTTACAACAAAATCAGGAAGCGCTCTGACCAACTTCACCTGACACACAGTGCGCAAAAAGGGGTCCTTCACATCCCTGAAGAAACAAAAAACGATTTACCACTTGACGCAAAAACCGATGCGATAATGACAGACCACCAAGACGCACGCGCCGAAACATTTTCGTACGGCTGGTCCTCTCCCGTGACGACTCCCAAATCAACACAGCAAAAACTCGGTTCAAGGCCCGTACATGTGCCCCCGAACAATGCAACACCTGTAGAACGTACCACAGCTTGCCAATTAAAAAATCCTGGCCAATCCCCTAAGTGGGTATGCGCCACAAACTGCGCAGGAGGCCGCCTGGTTCTTGCTGCGGCAGGAAACTAAACATCCCCCTCGCGAGGGACACGATCAAATGCAGAGCATTTCCGGGGGCGCACGACGTTAAGTAGTTTGCGTTACGTTAATGTTGTTGCACTTGTTGCTGTTGGTTGTTGTATTGTAATTAAATGAGGAGACGTAATTACGTGGTCACGTGACATCATTTATTAGCAGGTGGGTATGACATCATTTATTATTGTGGCGCAGTGGGAAGAGCACCATGTACCTCGCGTTCCGCCCACAGGTAGTGAATGCGTTGTATCAGCAGCTTCTTGACGTAGTTTGAATGAGTCAAGGATATAAGGCGGATTCGTAGCCCTCCATTCTGTGTCGGCTTTGTGGCGCGGTGGGTAGAGCACCATGTACCTTGCGTTCCGCCCGCAGGGTCGTGGGATCGAAACCAGGCGCCGGTAAGTATTATTTTTTTTCTATATAGTGTAGGGGGAGGGGTGCGCACTACGATGAACAACTAGAACGGGTGACATCGTGAGTTAAAGAAATGCTCTGCATTTAAAAAAACCGGTGATTTTTATTTTTTATTTCGTTTTGACAGCGTCAACTTGCACAGCATGCTGTACACGAGACATTGTTTCTACCAGTTTATGTCCGTAGCGATGAATATCGGAGAAATATTGGCCGAGGACATTGAACGCCGGAATCACTTTATTAAGCGTCAGACGGCTTTCACTCGCGACATCCTCTGCGTCCTCGGTGCTTTTCATTGGCATTCCAATGGCGCTGCTGACGGTGTCCGCGTCCGAGGGGCTTGCAGTGACGGCAACGTCGTCATTGACACTCAGGAAATCTTCGAAGGACACTACTTTCAGCAAAGCATTGGAAACGTTGGCGGGCTGCCGTCTTGGTTCGGACTCACTGACTGTGCCGATTCCGTCGTGAGTCCCGCGCGTCGGAAACAGTTATGGAAAGTGTCGGGCGTCATATCGCTCCATACGAGGCGCAGTTTCGCAGTCGCGGCCTTTTCTCAGCGGTAGCGGCCAATCAACATAATCTCCGCTCCGAGACCAGCAATTTTGGCGGCCATTCTGGCGCGCCGAGTTTGATATATCACATGTGAACTTCGTTATAAGGGATATGTTTCGCCTGTATTTCCGTAACTGATTTATTTTTGCTCGATATATAGCATAATTCGCGGTATCTGGGTTCGGAATATACGGCTTAGACTACATGTGAAACTCTGAATTATGAACTCGAAACATTACCGTTTTCAGTAGTTAAGGGGCGATGACTAGAACTAATTCAAAGAGAATATAAACAACTAAATTTACCAATCCACAGCGGTTTTCTACACTGCAATTCTCAACTACTAGCGACGCAGCCGCCTCCGGTATCCTCCCAATGACCCGCCTTTTAGGGGCGAAGCTCCTCTTGCTCGGTTCCTGTCCCGGCAGTACACGGCACATTGTACACGGCACATTGGTGATGATTGTGGCAGGATCCCCCTAGGGATTGGCCAACCAAAGATTGGCCGAAGAGGTCATAACGTTCAACGCGTTCCTTGCTACCCAACAAGGAGGAGAGGAAGAAGAAGAGGTTGTCGTTCATCACTTGCGAGCTCAAGACTCTTGCTCGGGCGCTGTCCCGTCCCTCGTTGCTGCCAAGCACGGCGGAATGATGATGATTGTGGAAGTATCCCCCTAGGGATTGGCCAACCAAAGATTGGCCGATGAGGTCAAAACGTTCAACGTGTTCGTTGCTACCCAACAAGGAGGAGAGGAAGAAGAAGAGGTTGTCGTTCGTCGCCTCCGAGCTGAAGAAGCGTACCGGGGGTACGCGACAATTGTCAATACGCTCTGCAGACGGCGACGGCCAAGGTGGATAAAATTTCACACACCGAATTCGCCAACTTACCCATGGAGATTCTCATCGTCCCAAACAAGCCTACATAATCACCACAAACATCGACGTCGTCGACGGGCTTGTCAACGGAGCGGTGGAAAGCTTGACGCGTCGAGTCTTTATATGATGTGTGGGCGAATATTTCAAGGTTTTACCGATAAGCTTGACGCGTCGAGTCTTTATATGAGGTGTGGGCGAATGTTTCAAGGTTTTACCGATAAAAAAAAAGCCCCTCTCATCATCATTCACTTCCTGGAGATGGCGGGATTTTTTTAAGCTCATTACGCCCGCCTTTGGGGCAGACTCCAAACACAAGCGTGCTTTAACCGCCCCATTCTATAAGCCATGTCTCTAACCACTTAACCCTCCAGACTCCCGGTACCATGCAGCACCTTTTGTGGGAATGCCATTCCATGCAATACCCTTTCCTTTCCGATCCCCGCAAGAGTGGTAGTTCGAACAGTCGTGGCCTGAAGTTCAACACTATAGAATCTCTAAAGACTAAGCACCGGTGACACTTTATAGAATAGAATTGAACTTTATTTTCACATCATTTGGATGATGCAGGAGAACTGCGGAAAACGCTGAAAGAACTCAGCTTGACAGAGCCACAGGCCCCCTTCATTGGCATGGTGCTTAAAGTTCGCGATAGCATGATATATGAAATTGGAATACATGAGCATGATACATAAAATTGGCATGACACAGAAACAGAGCAGTAAAACAGCCTGTTTCAGCAATAAAGAAAAACATGAAAGATCACTATATACATAGTGTAAGGCAGCTGCCAAAAAATAATGACTACGAGATTTATTTTATTACCTATTTGCGCCTTATAGCGAGCGACCACAACATGTGCATATTGACACATATCTAACACCTATTAAACACCTGGCGGCATATCAAACATCTCTGACATATCAAACACCTCGCGACTTTCTGCACGGAGGCAAAGTCACCCGCGTTTCTGTTTTTGTATTGATTTTTCTTTCGGCTCGAGTAAGCGTTTTTGCTCACTTACACTTCCTTGGAGCACTGGGAGGGCGACCGGCCCAGCTGCTTGCCAGGGACACAGGGTAACTGTGTGTCTTGAGCAAGAGTAGCTCCACGGCTGTCGGCTTCCCCGACTAGGAAGGCCATCCACAACACAATTTTCTGTTCTAGTAATCCTGTATTTCAACAGGAACAGCGCACCGGAAAAGCGGCATTTGAAAACGTGGACAATCCCTCCATGGGCAGGCAAAATGCCAATATTTTTTTAACTACAAAATTCTCCTCAGTTGAGCAAGGGGAGTATATTTTTTTCTCCACTATCAAAAACTGTAGTACTTTTTTTCCGTTCGTCTAACCGTGCGAAGAAACGGCACTACGAAAAAAAATTTCTCGAACAACCGCATCAAGTTCATCGCCAGTAACGTAGAGGCGCTGCATCTATTGCGGAGGGAAGAAGAAATGGCTGTCCGTCGTTCTACCTGCCCCAACTTACCGATTCGCGACGATGCTGTGGAACTGGGACGGGCCCAAAATGGCTGCTTTATCTCGCTTCCTTGCGTTCACGCCCGGCGACCTGTCATGACAGCTGCCAAAACGGCATCTACTCTTACTTGGTCATCAGAGTCTGTGTTCTCGGCGAGCACGGAAGCCATCTTAGAGCCACCACCTCGCCCCAAGACACGATGTGGAAGGAGACCTCCGGTGCCACTGCCACGGAAGAGGGCCGCTGTGACCCGTGAAAGAAGCCAGTTTCTACAAGGTGGGCCGGAGCAGGCAATCTTTCCAGAACAGCCCACAGCCCGCTTTCAGCGGTCTCCCACGGCAACCACCGCGGCTGAATTTTGGTCGGAGCAACCCTCGGGCGGTAGCCAGCCAGTGGCCAAGCCGAGAACACTGAAGCCCCCCTTCCGTGACGAACCGAGAGTTCTACCTCGAACATTCATCTTTCCGGCCTCTCGGGATGCACAGCACTTGGAGAAACTGCCCCATCAATCGGTCCGTGAGCCTAACTACTGCCATGTGGGTGCGTTCTTTCCCCCTCTTGGGAACTCGCTCGGCTATCACCAAGCATCTTGCAGTGCTGCTGCAGAAACAGACAAGGGCAAGGCCTTTTCTGGTTCCAGCCTGAATGTGGGACAGCAAGAACTAACGGATGTCTCGGTTCAATGCAAGGCGTTAGCGGGCAGCCACCAAAAGCAGGTGGCACCGAGTATTGCCTGCGAGACCAAGTTGCCAAGCAAGTTGTCAATGAACAGTCACGCGGGGATGCCCACAAAAGGAACGAAGCGGCTCCTCCTCGGGCTTTCTGCTGCCACTTTGTGCATTCTGTCACTCTCTGCTTTCTTTTCTTCGGGAGAAGTCAGTTTACGTCGCCGCCTTAGCCTTGGAAAAGATAGTGACGCTGATGTAGGTAATAGCTTGACGATATCACCACCGGACGATTACGACATCATCCTACAAGATTCTGCTCTGAATCAGCCGTACGAAGAGAGAAATTACGAAGACCATATGAACTCACCGTCCTACCATAGGCTTGAAGCTGCGGAAGAGGCTGGTGAGCATGACGAAAACGCAAGTGAAGCAGTTGCGACAGTTTAGTAAACATTTCTGCGTCCAGCAACAACTATACTGTGAAATTATCCCAAAGGCATTCTTTTATGCTCCTCCTGGAAACCTGCGAAAATGCTTCGCCTGAAAATAACAAATAAATTCGTACATGCAATGTCTTCTCGGATACGTCACTCATGTGCTAAGTATACTACAAAATTTTCAAATTCAAAGCATAATGGCAATAATCTCGCCTTGAAATGAAAATAAATACCAAAACCTGTTACACCCAATTTTGTGCCTCATCATGACATGTGCGGTGCATATGAATCCACGCATATTGAAATATGAATTCGTTGATAACACTGGGTGTAGCTGATTTTATCGTATATTCAGCCTTTGCGTAACATAAAAATATGACAATATTAATGTTTTCTTTTTCTGTGGGAAAGAAATGAAGGGTATAAACTGATTCCTAAAATCGCGTGTGTTCACGATGTACAGTCGTCAAAACTGTTAACAACGAACGATGTGTCAGTGCATGCACAGAGCGGCAGCTTACGATAGTGTCGGGGCTGCTAAGCCAGGGGTGTTCAAGCGCTAAATCACCCTATTGCAGTAGGGCAGCATCGTGAGTGCCGATAACAAGGCGCCAAAGATGCACCTGTAGCTATCGTGAGCTGCAACTGGGTGCGTCGACAGCCTCGTCGTGCTTTGTTGTTGATAACAGCTTTGACGACTGGACATGTACGACGTGATATGCATAAATTGTACGACTTGGCAAAGCGGAATGACGTCATGTTTTTCCAGAACTGAGTAATTATTAGGCGATCGGCAGATTGACTGCCACTCATACTTATGCATACCACTCCTACCACTCAGAGATTGAAAACTACCAATCATACTAATACTAAGACTCATACAACCACTCATACATGCACTTATGCCATGATGCGTTGATGTGTGAAATGTATCCAGGTCATGGGAAAAACAATCCGGTGTTGGTGTAACAAACATGTTTGGTTAAACTCCGAATAAGAGGGTTCGTAACAAATTGACCACGAAACTGAAGTCTACTTATGCACATTGACGGGGAAAACGCCTAGCGATGCTAAATAACTCCTTAGCAGCGAAGTTGATGAGCAGCTCGTTTGTGTATTGTGTCTGCTGTTAAAAATACCAAGAGAATGCCGAGCGCTGGTGCATGCTTGCGTCGAGCGCACATTCACCAATGTAAGCGTACCCACTTACGGCGATTGGCCAATACTGACCAAAAAACATTCGTCGCCGTCCCGCCCTGAGAACGTGGATGTCCAGTACAGCTGTTATGAACCACTAGAAATAGTGATAGAGGAGTGTATGACATGCTCCTTGTCGTCTCGGAGTGCTAGTCGATTGCGCTCGGCTAGTGCTTCTAGAAAAGGGTACAGAGCATCGGAACTCTGTACTCCTGCCGTGCCGCAACCATGATCGTCGGTTAGCTGGCACTGTGGCATTTGTTTACACTGCGATTAAAGCCTGCTATGGTTCATGGGCGCCCCCTTTTTTGTTGTTTATGACTTTTATACGGTCCACTCTGGTAGGCTTAGCTTGCCTTTCCTGTACCTACTCACGTTGCGCGCGAATGTAGTCGTTGCGAATGAGAATCAAACATAACGCGTGTAGCAGCCTTTCAGCAGTGAAAGTGTGTCAAAAGATGCCGTTTTGCTGCTTCTTCGGTACTGGTGTCAACAAACGACCTGCACGAAATTAACGGCGAGGTCGTAGATGCGGCAATGTCGTAACACTGATAAATGTAAAAATGGCCGCCGTTGCTGACTTGCCGCTGTGACCTTGTAGCGGTATTCAAATACCTCATATACTAACACTACCCTCGGCTTCTCTAGGAGGAAGGGCTGGGTCCTCCGTTAACTCACGCATGCACTGGGCGTCTTCGGCAAGAACTGCTGTATTTAGTGACTCTAGTCCTGCCTATAGCCATCAAAGATAATCTGCAAACATATACTTTACCGCGAACACATGTTGCGGGGTCCCATTGTTGACAGGTGCCTTATCATCTATAATGTGATTTCGATGCTTGTGTTGCGATTTTCTTAAACAATTTATGAGCACTATTCTGTATGTCTGGTTAGCCTGACGAATGTGCTCCACGTCTTAGGCCATTGGCGCCTTGGCGTTTTTGCTCACGGAGCTAAAACCGTTGGGCGGCAGAGGTATACGCAAAAACTCCGGCGTTCGCCGCATCCCTCGAGCGCACATTCGTCAAGCCAAGCATACCCGCGTAGAAAGATTGCCCAACATTGGCCACAGAAAACTCTAGCGATCGCCGTATCGTAGCAACACTTTCTCGCCACTAGTAAGACACGCCATATCATACGCCCCCCGTTCGTTCTTTGTCGCGTCGTCGTAGTAGAACCCCTACTTCAACGTCGAAGCTGCTGTGGGGAATCATTGACTTCAACATGGCCCGGTCGCGGATAGTTCACGCTTCCCAGGGATAGGCAGCCCTTCGAGAGGCACGGCGAACAAAACATCTGCTAGACACGATAAGTCGTGCTTTCAGAGTGGCATACGAAAACTGCGACCGAAACGACGAGCTGACTGTGACTTTGCTCAACATAAGGTCATTGAAATGTCATGCCACTGACGTCAACCAAACCACAGCGATACTAAAACTCAACTTTGTGTCCATGGATAATTCTGTGTCTCGGATGGAGGTCTCGAATGGTCTCGGATGGAGGTCTCGGATGGCCTATAGTATATTCGTGCAACACCTTGCATGCCATCCTCCACCTATTTAATAAGTTTGGTGGTACCCGCCAGCAGGCTTTTACAATGCTTGGCGTGCAATGGCACATCGGCACCTCACTTACGGCTTTCCGGTATATGAGCTTCACCCAGCTCATGTAAAAAATCTCCACGTTTAAATCGGCGCCTTCTCTGTACAATTAGTGGTCTTCCTCCATTCACCCCCGTACACATTCTTCAACAAATTGCATCCCTTTTCTTCCTTGATACCGTTATCGAAGAGACCAAGCTACGTCTTAAGGAACAACTTGAGCAGTCTCCCCAAGCCAAGGCTATGGGCTCATGGGACTGTATGGAGAGTACATTCGACCCCAAGCAATACCCTTTATCCTTTCCGCCCTGGGAGAGCCCCGCGATTGGCATCCCTCAGCCTCGCCCTATACCTCGGCGGAAGGTGAGAGCACGCGAGTTAAACATTCGCACAATCCAGAAGGACGAGATGGAAAATGGAGTCGACATCTTCGCGCAGGCCGCCGTGCACGTCAATGAGGCTGCGATTGCATGGACATCTTCGAGCGCACATGGAAGGTCATTCGTCCAATGTTAAGCTCCGTCTGAAGTGTGGTAAAACCATGGCTTAAGTCCACGCTGAATATTGCTGCGCTGGCCGGCATTCTTGCGGAATTTCGGCTAAATTTGGTCGATAATTCACTGCCGCTCTTTTTCTTCTACGCTTTACTCTCTCTTTCTTGACAAGTTGCCGCTGATAACGGCCGTTTTGTCATATCTCGCAAAGACGGCTTAATTGTTCATTGACAATTTTCGCAGTATATCAATTTAAATCTGACTGGTAATATCCCATAACCGCTGGCAAATGGCATACATTATGAACCGTTGTATTTCCAAGGAGTCATTCCAGTAATCATCATTAACCCGCATCATCGAACAAGCGTAAGAACGAAGATCGCATCTAGCTCGATCCTTTCACAAACGCGAAACATCGTCGCTATGCTCATCTACCGTGCTGCAGTAACTCGCCACCCCCACGGCAGCAGCTCGGCCCCTGGCCTCTCGCCATACTATTGGCTTCCTGCCACCTCTGTTTCATGCGGAGGCGTCTCAGAAGTGCAAGCCATGCTGAAGCCCTTGGCAGCGGCCACACGAATGCAACAACAGGCGTCAACAAGGCAAGGCAACGACGAAGATTCCTTAGCAGCTGCGTCTGCATCAGAACATTCTATGACGGTTGGTTCCTTTAACAGTATGGCCCCGCTAGAGCAACGACCAGCGGTGTCTTCGACATCGTGCTTCCTATTGGCCTTTGCTGCCACCGTTTTTCTCTGTGGCTGCGTGGCCATATTAACGGTGAGCCAGCTCGTCGACTCGGTACAGCCCACAGACAACGAGGACGTAGCTCCTGCCAGGCTGTTGCAGCCAATCGAAGAGGAGGGGCCCGTTGAGTTACGAAAAGCGATCGGCGGTGACGTCGGAGAGGCTGCTACGAACTACACTGTTGCTCCGTCTACAGTCGTGAACTCGAAAGCCACGCGTACGAAGCACCCACGGCCATCACAAGCCGCAAAAACGGTTTACCGACACCGCAGAAATCCTACCTGGAGTTCTAACACCATCGGATCAAGCCGGGGTGTCGCCAGTTCGGCTCGCCGTAAGGAAAGCCACCCCGTCAATGGAGGCACCGGGGCCCCATATTTCATTAATGGAACACAGCGCATGTCACCAAGGCGTTCCACTCATGAGCAACATTTTTGGAGCGTAAAAATGTTTCCATCAATTTACAGTGCAACTGGTGGCCATTCAGATGAATACAACGAAATATCCGGTGGACATGCGGACAGTGGAACTCGACAACCGCGTGCGCGACTGGATATGTTTGCAGCGATAGCCGAAACTGCTTCCACTCCTCGTTCTGTTACAGGAAAGAAGATTGCAAACACAGAACGTGTTCAGAAAGCAACAAACACTTCAGTATGAAAGAGAGGGCATAGGCCGAGTTGTCCAGGATGACTACAGCTCACTCTGTTTATTCGCACTAATTCTTTATAAATACGAAATTCAAAGTTCTTCCGCAAACTTGTCGTTCTTTGGACGCGACTTACAGCTGATATCTTATGCTAATATCACTATTAAACGGCTGTTACTTTTCCGTTCTCGTAAGCTTGTCTTCCTATAAAAAATCTTGCACCGCTAAACGTACGCTATTGAAGAACGGTGAAACCCAGCCTTAAAGACGCGTACACGGGGAGAGAGTAGACAACACAAAAGCTGGGACTAGCAACTGTTCAATGAATAAAATTCTGAAGGAAAATCAAGATCAGGGCATCCGTCGCAAAAACTAAAGAAAGAAGGACAGCTGATGACGCAATTCAAAATCGGCTCTTTTTCAAATGTTCAGATTCTTTGCGTGATACTGTTCGTGAGAGAAAACGCACGCACTTATCCAAACTATGCTTCCGCATTTGATAAGCTTCGTTAAGCTCCCGCGCCCACTTTGTGGTTCCCCTACCGATTATTTGTGTTTTGTCAAAGGGGGGTGCTTCCCACACTTCGGCAATGGGCAGGCAAGTTTGCCCCTCCGCCTGACGTGACCGAGAGAGAGAGAGAGAAATGACCTTTATTGCGTTGTCCGGCGGGGGGTGCGGGTCAGGCCACGCAGGGCTTCGCCGTCACCCCTGTCTATCTACCTATTCTAGGTATCGGGCTGAAGTTTCATTGTCTTTTAAACGACCGTTCAGACAACGTCTCGTCTGCCCAATATACACTTTAGCGCACTTCAGC
Source organism: Haemaphysalis longicornis (assembly GCF_048455015.1). Taxonomy (NCBI): domain Eukaryota; kingdom Metazoa; phylum Arthropoda; class Arachnida; order Ixodida; family Ixodidae; genus Haemaphysalis; species Haemaphysalis longicornis. The sequence continues at coordinate 93,326,551 of NW_027526295.1, forward strand.
GGTATGCGGTAGATAACAGTTGTCGTGCACTTCGGGAATTGTGTGGCATGGTGGGTTGTGCACATGTCCTTTGGTTTGTGCTTTTCAATTTTGGCACAAATGCTCTACAAATGAACGAAAAATATTATCTACCGCATACCGATGAAGTGCGATAAAGTGTCTATTGTGGAGACGGGATGCCGTCTGAACGTTCATTTAAAAGAACACGAAACTTCGGTCACGTCAGGCGGAGGGGCAAACTTGCTTGCCCATTGCCGAGGTTGTGAACCGAAGGTTGTGGCCCGAGGTTGTGGCCCCCCTCTTTGACAAAACACAAATAATTGGTAGGGGAACCACAAAGTGCGACTGGGAGCTTATCGAAGCTTATCAAATGCGTACGTATGGTTAGGATAAGTGCGTGAGTGTTCTCTCCCTAACAGTATCAGGCAATGTATCTGAAGATTTCAAAAAGAAACGATTTTGAATTGCGTCATCAGCTGACCTTCTTTCTTTATTTTTTACGGCGCATGCCCTGAACTTGCTTTACTTTCGGAATTTTATTAATTAAACTGTTGCTAGTGCCGGCGTGTGTGTTGTCTAATCTCCCCTTGTGTATGCGTCTTTAAGGCTGGGTTTCACCTTTCTTCAAAGTATGTACCAACAGGCCCAACACCAAACTCTTGTACGTTATTTTAAATTCCGGAATAGTTTACCTGATCTTCTGGTGCAAGGTCTTCTTTCAAGCACGTCTTTAACGGTACGTACACTACATCTTCCCTAAACACTGCTGTGAAAATGTAGTGTAGCTCTATAACACCTCAACATAGATATATCTGGCCCCACTTGTATCGTAACTAACGCTGACACCGATCTAATTGTAGTAAGGTCAATGGTTGTCAAGTGCCTAAATTATGGCCTCATTTCAGATTTAATAGTATTTTTGATTGCTTCTCTCAACACTACCTTGATACCTAAACCCAGCGACTACACCAACGCAAGGTTCTCATATTGACAAAAGTTTCTGAGAATAACCGATGAAGCCACAAAACTCCTGGTGCTCTTTAGAGTGTTTGTTTTGTAAGGAGATCATTTTCACGAGAAATAAATAAACTCCTCAAGACAAACGGAAGGCAAGAATGCCAAGAACTTCTGTAAATCGTTATAGTTTTGTGACAGGTGGAGTTGTCATCATAGTTGTCATCATAGTTTTCGTCATTGTCATAGTCATCATAGTTGTCATCAGTCATCTCTTAGTCGAATTGAATGAGCTTCGTTAAGAAACCGGTGGCTTTCACATCACAGCGAACACACGAGTGCACTAGTCCACAATTCTCCAAGCCGGGTTCCGCTGGCTGCATACAGTTCTGCTCGCAGCAGTAGCTGGCGCTACGAGTTGGTGGCACTACTACGGCACTGCAATGCACTAGGAATAGTCACACTCCTCCGTCGCTAGTTCTTTTTTCATAGAGAATCGACGTGCCGAACCATTTTGCGAAAAAAAAACAGAAAATCATGCACCCTTCAAACTAACAACGACGTTCGTCGGACGCCAAGCTTTCTCGTGATGGATTCTTAGGTTGGTCAATCCCCCACTCCAAGTACGTGATACACTAGAGGTAAGCACCACTTTTCTGCAATACCCACAGCAACCCTCGGGTGTGCACCCCGCATGCCTAATGTTTGTGTTTTGGGCGTACGTCGCGAATCAGTACTTGCTGCATGGTCTTCGCTTCGGCCATTTCGAAATGGAGCACAATAAAGCGAAAAAACATCAAACTGGAACAATCGGATAGACGCCAGTTTCATAACACGAGGAAGCCAGGTCGATTCAGGCCATGGGAAGTGTTTTTTTTCTTGCACTTCACCCTCGACGACTTTTCATCATAGTCAGAGAAAGTTGGCTTTCCTGCAGGGCGTATGGGCTTGCAACGGCATCAGTGAGGACACTAGAGCTTCGCTTTGTTAAACGTAGAAAAAAAGTTGTATTTAGAGCAATCATGACGACAAAATGGAAATGCGGTTTTTAAAAGACCGCTTGGTTGAAATAAAACTCATGCAGTGAGATTACGCCTGTTGTAACTCTAAAGCAGTCGGCAACACCTAAGAGAAAAAAATTAGTAGTGAACTTTTAACAGCCAGATTCTATGGCAGCGCTAATCCAGTCTCTGGAGGAAGCATGTATGACCGGCGGCTGCCGAATAACGCCAGGGCCAGTGAAAACAATTTTGTGACTAAGTGGCGCCACTTTAACTCGATCGCTCCGTTTTAAAGCTGAAAAGCAGGTACCACAGTGATAACTGCTTCCTGTTTCACAGAATATGGCACCGCTAATGTTGCGCAACGCAAAGTCTGGAAGTTTTTTGTTTAATTTTTTTTTTTTTTTGCTAAAAGATGCTACCGGATGGCACAAGACATTTGAGCAAGTTGCCGAAGGCTAGTTCTTTGAAATACCGTGACGTCGTATTTCGTCTCACCGTTATCGCGACACACCGAAGCCAAGGGGGTAAGTAGACGCATTGGAGAAATAGCGCCGAACCAAGGTCTGTGGTGACGTCGGTATCGAGCGGCCTAGCCCGTGTAGCAAGCGGGAATTCTATTTACCTCCATAAACCGTACACAATATAGAAAGAATCACACACGCTTAGGCTCCCTATGTGTAAAGACGAAAGCATTACATTGCAGTTCAAGCTTTATACTCAGTTAGGTCTTATGGTAGGTCTGTCGCGATTATGTGTTTCGGTTAATCTGTCCTTTCTAGTATTGTGGCTGATCGCGAAGGCAGAAGTGCGTGCGAGATAGCGCAGTCGATGCTACCTGAAACAGTGACATCGATATGTATTGACCACACAGTACTACCAAAAAAATGGTCGTACGATTCTGCCGTGAACCCGTAGCCGTTGTTTCTTTTTCGGCTTTGTCCCTGTTCAGGTTCTACATGCTCAAAAATAACGGTACGCGTTAGGGTTCCATGCTGTGAAAGCAAATTCTTGTGCATGTAAGTCGGTTTACGTGCTGTAAAGATTGAAGTCTGGTGTACTAATCTAATGGGCACCCTTTATATAATCTCCGAATGCCGACAGCAGGAAGTACATTTGCCGCCCTTATCCTATCTTAATCAGCCTTAACCCATCCCACTCTGTGATATCACTCTTAATCAACCTTAATATAACTTTGGTAATGTTTACTATGGCCACATGACGGTTACCAGTGCCGAGAGACTCAGATGCGTAAAGTGCAGTCCCCCCCGCAACCCCCCCCCCCCTCCCCCCCCCCCCTAAACGCGGTTATGTGGCATGGTTTTGCAAGCAGCCTGGAAGCACTCGAAGAAGCAGAAGGCGCTCTTGCGGTCTAGCAATTTTAATTTTTATCTACACCGCGCACGCATAGCGCCATCGGTCATGTACGGCTTCTATCAAGACGAGGAATAAATAGACCATTTCCTGTTTACTTGTGAGCGGTTCTTCTCCCCCTGAAGCCGTTACCTGTAGGTTCCCCTCCGGCGCCTGGGTCTCAGTTTGTCTGTGCCTAATTTATTGTCATTTGGGGCAGTCGGGCTCGGATGGTGAAACGGGGACGTTTGCCGCGCTCTTCACTCTTTTATTGCCGATTCAGGTCGCTTGCCCTGTGTTGCGGATCGGCCACCTCGTTGCGGGTGCGCCGCCAGGAAACGAAGCCGTGGGACCCCTGATCGAACGACCCTTTTAATGGCGATGACTTTGTTACAATGATAATGATAGTAATGCACGCTCCGCTCGAGCGCTGGATCTCTTCTTCGTCGCCCGCTAGTCTCCAACATCCTCCGGGGCCTCAAGTGTGGACTGCGCCGTTGAATTGCTCCCAAAACGACGTCCAGCTACACACGTCTCCATGAAAGGGCTGGATGGTGAGCATGGGCAGGCGGGGTCCAGAGATCTGAGATGGAACCGTCGTTGGGGCCTGTGGCGTGCTAACCGCAGCCGAGGGGGCAGGTTGCGCCGTGTCGCTGTCGCCGAGTTCCTCGAGCCGGTACATAAGGCGAGTCAGAGCCTCGAACGTCTGATCGTTGTAATGGACCGCCGACTCGTACTCCCTTTCCAGCTCCTCGACTGGAACCGCGTGCTCGACCTGGGCGTCGATCTTGCTAAGCTCCTCGCGGCTAGCCATGAGCTTGTCCAACACCTTCCGGAGCGCGAGCCGGTCGGAGCAGCCGCTCTCGATGAGTGCTGTCGCCTCTGTCGAAATTTTCGTCGCTTGGGCTCGCCTTGCAGCGCGTTTCGCCTTCAGCCGGTCCATCGTTCAGCGAAAAAGTCCGGCTTACTCGCTTGGTAGGCACCCCGGTCCGCGCGTTGTCTCTCTGGGTGCGGTTCCGAGAAGGACGAAGTTCTGCGGCGGCCGTTTTTCGGTGAAACTCGTCGTCGCCGTCGCTCGTTGTCCACGTCGTTGGGAGCCGCTCGTTTTCCCTTGGGATTCGGCACCAAATGTTGCGGATCGGACACCTCGTTGCGGGTGCGCCGCCAGGAAACGAAGCCGTGGGACCCCTGATCCAACGACCCTTTTAATGGCGATGACTTGGTTACAATGATAATGATAGTAATGCACGCTCCGCTCGAATGCTGGGTCTCTTCTTCGTCGCCCGCTAGTCTCCAACACCCTGTTAATTCAATTGCATCAATTAATTTTTAATCGTTTATTAAAATACCTCTGGTGAGGCAGTGTTTAATTTCACTTTGGTTCTCAAATTGTTTATCATCACTGTACCCACTATTATTTCTGTTCTGTTTTCACTTAGTTTCGATTCTTCAATCTTCTTCAACAATGAAACCACAATCAGACCTTGCCAATCCCTCGGAGTGGGTATTCTTGTTACGGCTCGAACTAACCAAGGAAGTTCATGAGCACAACGACTAATGTGCTCGTGAGCTTCATACCTATTCAACAAGATGTACAAACGTATGTTTATTTTTATTTATTTTTATTTCAAAAAAACCCTAAAGGCCCTCTGGTGAGGGTATTTATTAGGGTAGGGGGTTACACAGGTGTCACATAAACTACAACAGGAACAAAATAAACACAAGAACTAAAAAATGGCCGAAATAATTAACATTGCTTGAGTGCAAACAAATAGAAAAAATTTGGTCCCTACACGGCGTGCAGGACACCAGAGCAGCACCAGAGATCCAGGTGCAAAGTGGCGGGTGCTGTGGCCGCAGTCGTAGCGATCCTTTTGAGAGCGCTGGGACGAAGCGAGCCTGACGCGAGCAATGTTGCGGGAAAAGTCAGCGCAGGCGATGGCGTCTTGTGCATATACGGAAGGTGGCAGAGGGTGTTGAAATAGAGTGTCCAGTGGTAACGTCGGCTCTCGGTCGAATAGTAGGTAGAAGGGAGAGAATCCGGCAGTATCAAGGCGTGACGAATTGTAGGCAAACGTTGTGTAAGGCGAGACAATGTCCCAATCAACATGGTCGTCAGAAACGCACATTGAAAGCATATCTGTTAAAGTCCGGTTAAGGCGCTCTGTGAGGCCGTTGGTTTGAGGCTGGTAGGCGGTAGTAACCTTGTGAACGGTTGCGCTTGAGCGGAGGATGTCGTCGACTACTCGGGAAAGGAAGTATCGTCGGCGGTCTGTCAGGAGCTGGCGAGGAGAACCGTGGTGTAAGATGACGTCGTGCAGGAGGAAATCGGCTACATCAGTTGCGCAGCTGGTTGGAAGACCCCGCGTGATTACGTATCGTGTCGCATAATCGGTGGTCACTGCAATCCACTTGCCGTTCGCAGACCGGGGAAACGGACCGAGGAGATCTAAACCAACTCGGAAGAATGGCTCAATAGGTATGTCTAGCGGCTGAAGAAGACCGGCGGGTAGCGTGGTAGGCACTTTTCTGCGTTGGCACATGTCACAGGCGCCGACGTAACGGCGAACCGAGCGGTAGAGCCCCGGCCAGAAGAAACGACGTCGCACGCGGTCATAGGTCCGGGAAACCCCTAGATGGCCAGCTGTTGGAAGGTCGTGGAGCTGCCGCAGTACATCTGTACGAAGGTGCTCAGGTACTACAGGAAGCATATCAGGACCATCCGGGCGGACATTGCGGCGATAGAGGACGCCATCCTTCATTCGGAACAACCGCAGTTAAGGGGCGGAGGGGCAGCGGCTAAGCGGTTGATGATCCTGCTCAAGGAGACGTCAAGGCGCTGCTCAGCAGCAAGCTGTTGAAAGGAGGAAATAGACAAGACCGAGGTGGCGAGTGAGCCGCAACTTGTAGGATCGGGAGGCTCGACTGGGTACCGCAATAGATAGTCAGCGTCTTGATGGAGACGGCCGGATTTATAAACTACAGAATAGGAGAACTCCTGCAGCCGCAGAGACCGGCGCCCGAGGCGTCTGGTCCGGTCTTTCAGGGACGCAAGCCAGCATAGCGCGTGGGGATATGTCACGACGGAAAATTGTCGACCGTAGAGGTATGGACGTAATTTGGCGACAGCCCACACTAGGGAAAGGCATTCCCGTTCAGTAATGCAAAAATTTCGTTCAGCTGGAGTTAGCAGGCGGCTGGCGTAGGCAATAACGCAGTTGTGGCCGGTTTGGCGTTCGAGGGCCCAGGTAGGCGAGGGGAAATGCCTACAGGACAGCTGAGGAAGCCATGCCGTGGACCACCCACTGCAGCACCTGGTTTGAGCGCCACCTAGAGTGAGCTACCGTTGCATCGAGCCAGAAGCTGCCCCACCCCTTGGAGCACCCGTGAACTGTGTTCCCAGAGAGCCTTGAGGGCCCCCCGCCATGTGAGCCCGAAGTCAAGGAGCAGCCCTAGGAGCAGCCCTAGCAGCCCTAGTCAAGGAGCAGCCCTAGGAGCAGCCCATCACACTCCATTCGTGGAGTGTGATGGGTGATGTTGCCTGTCGAGCCCTGTAGCCTCCCGTGTGAAGCATTAGGGCCTGCGTTTCAGCCACCGAAAGCTGTGGGCAACGGCTCTTGAGGAATGCTGCAACTGCTCCTAGAGCCTCCTGGAGGCACGCCTTAACTGCATGGCTGTCTGTGGTGGGGCCGGATTTGAACATGGGTCCCTGTCGTTATGAATCGGACTTCCATCAGATTACTCCAATTGTTAGTTTCTTTTTACTGTGCACCATATGAACATGTTCGAAATAAATACCAAGCAGCAAACACCGATTCCCGCAATTCACCCCAAAACCTAAACGATGGGCCTTCGAAGTGCACACCCCATAGTTCCTGTGGGTATGCTGGAAAAGTGGTGACGACCCCCAGAGAAGCATTGGGGTATTGACCAACCAAAGATTTCATCACGAGAAAGCTTCTGGCTCAACCATCGTCGTCATTAAACGCGGGATGCATGTTGATCTTGGCGAAACAGTTCGGCACTTCGATTCCCTCTGAAAAGAACTAACGGCGGAGGAATATGACCATTCCCAGTGCATTGCAATGCCGTAATAGCGCCACCAACTCCTAGGGACAGCTAATGGTTCGAGCAGAACTGGATGTAGTCAGGGAGCCGGGCTTGCAAAATATAGACTACTGCACTTATGGGTTTGCTCCGACGTGAACTTTGTTAACAAAGTTCATTATATATTCGACGTAGAGACATCAATGATGGCAACTCCAGAGGTCACTAAACTGCAAAGCCTATGTTACAATAATTTCTCGGCCTTCCATTTTTCCTTTTGACGTGAACAGTTTATTGGCTTGTGTTTAGAAATTCTCCATACGAAACAAGGTCAATAAAGAACGCCCAGATTTTTGTGGCTGGAGCGGCTGCTTTCAGAACCTTTGCCCGGAATGAGAACCCTGCTTTAAAGCAGCCGCTGTATTTAGGTATCAATATACTGTTTACACAATCAATCAAGGCGACTATAAATATCTGAAATGAGGCCGTAACTTAGGCAGCTGCCAACCGGGGACCTATTACAACAAGATCAGTGTCAGCGTTAGTTACGACACAAGTGTTGCCAAAAAATGGCCGCGTATCTGCTCCTTTCACAGCAAATTTCGGCGAAAGACGATAGTCGACTGGCGCCCCTGCAGATTAGATGTCTTTCTTGTCTTTCCCGTTCACCTCTCATGCTGTTTCTGTCCTGTCTCTTCCTTCCCAAGATAACACGCTAAATGTTTGCTCAAGTCAATTTAAATTTGCCGCGTTCCCCTGCTTCAAGTTGGGTGCCTCGGGGCCAGTGCTACCGTACAGTGGATACGCGCGTGAATCGAGGCACCCTGCTAAAACGTTTATAGAACCAACCTACCCCATCCACGAGCGCTTCGAACGAAACTGGGAACATATCCAGTGAAACCTTTCGTTGCTGTTGCCGTTTGATTCCTTAAACTCCGACTCCGCCAGCAACTACAGTGGCGCGCGCAACAGCAGGCAACGGTTTCGTGCAGTTGATGAAGTATCTCCTTTGCTCTCGCAAAAATCAAGCATCCGTGAATTTTTAATAAAGGAACACTGCAAATATTCCTTATAAAATGATTTTCTGCCTTATATTGGCGTAATGTCCTGCTGTTCTTCAACAATGTTTACAACTACGAACATTGACACCGGAATTACACCTTTAGATTTGGCTGTGGTTACATAAGACTCTTGCGGAGCTTCTGTTTCTCTTTGGCCGGGTGCCTGAATTCAGTCCAAGACAGACAGACAGACTGACAGACCAAATTTTCTGCCTGTAAATAGCATAAAAAGACCATCATCTTTATTATCTCTAGCTTAAGGTCTTAAAGAGCAACACTATATTATCACACAAGAGTTTAGGGATGGTTCAAGAAAAAAGACGTTGCACCAGGGGTCACATGCAATATTCCGGCATTTATAATAGCGAAAGTTTAGCGTTGCGAAATTTTTTATAGAAAGGCAGGCTTAGGAGAAAGTAAAAGTGACTGTAGTTTAACAGCAATATTCGCATAAGATAAGAGCTATACTTCACGTCTAAAGAACGATAAGTTTGCGGACGAGCTTTGAGTTTCATGTTACTTAAAAATTAGTGCCAGTAAGCAGAGTGAGCTGTAGTTCATCCCGCACTTGTCAATTGCGGTCTCTTTCATACTGAACCGTTTCTTGCGTAATGCACTCGCTTTGTCATTGCATTCTTCTTTCCCTGAACAGGACGGGAAGTCTAAGCGGTTCCGGCCTTCGCTGCGGACTTATCCAGCTGGACACCCGGACTTCGGCTTCTGTTCGTCGCATGTCCGCCATCTATTTCATTATCTTCATCTGAATGGGCACGAGTTGCGCTGTAAATTGATGAAAACATTTTTACACTCCAAAATTTACGTTGTTGGCTGGAATGTCTTAATAACATGCGTTGTGTTCTATTAAGGAAATATGGAACCCTGGTGCCTCCCTGGATAGCGTGGCTTTCCTTGTGGCGAGCCGAAGTGAACACACCTCTGCTCGAACCCATGGGGTCCGAACCCCACGTATAGTCTCTGCGGTGTCGTTCAACCGTTGTTGCGACTTGTGCCGGCCGGGGGTGCTTCTTACGCCTGGCATTCGAGTTCACGACTGTTGACGTAGTAACAGTGTAGTTCGTACCAGCCTCCCCGACGTCGCGGTCAATGTTTTCTAGAAACCCAAATGGCACCTCCTTCTCGGTTGACTGTGCCATCTGGGCAGGGGCTGCGTTCTCGTTGTCACTGCTCTCAACCGAGTGGAAGACCTGACTCACAGCTAAGATTGCCACGCAGCCGCCGAAAAAAACGCCGGTAGCAATGGCCAATGATAAGCACGATGACCAAGATACCGGTGGTCGTGGCTGAGGAGGGGTGATGCTGTCAAAGGAACCACCCGCCACAGAATCCCCTGATGCAGTCGGGGCTGGTGGGCAATGTTGGTCGTTGTCTTGAACTGTTGACGCGTGTTGTTGCATTCGCTTGGCCACTGCCAGGGGCGCCAGCATGGCTTGCGCTTCTGAGATGCCTCCGGATGACACCGAGGTGGCTGGAAGCAAGTAGTAAGGCGAGAGGCCAGGGGCCGAGCTGCTGCCGTGGGGGTGACGAGTTACAGAACAACGGTAGATGAGCATACCGACGACGTTTCTTGTTCATGGATGGATGGAGCTACTCACGATCTTCGTTCTTACACTTATTCGATGATGTGGGTTAATGATGATAACTCTAATGATCCCTTGTAAATACAACAGCTTGCAATGTTTTAGGCCATTTTTCCCAGTGGTTACGTCATATTACCAGTCAGCTTCCACTGATGCGCAGCGAAAATGTCAATGTATAAACGATAAAGTCGAATTTGCGTGTTATGACGATAAGGGCTGTCTTCAGCTGCAAGTAGCACAGAACGAAGAAAATGTGGAAGAAAAAGAGCGGAAGTGAATAATCGACCAAATGGCCGACTGCAATGACTTTATCGATAACACTTATATTATCTATTGGCGCATCAAAGCTGGGGTTTGCAAGAAGGGATATATATAATTGCATTCAAAATTTTCTTTCTGCCTCAGGTCGTTTGAATTGCTAAGCGGTGCTGATTAATGGGTAATTCGGGTTTCATTCACAACTAAGTTTCCTTTTACAGCCTCTTTCCGGAAATAAGTATTTTGAAGTCCCCACGTTTTTAACCGGTTTAGCCTTGGCCAATCCCCCCTTGTGGGTACGTGCCAAAAAATTTGAGGACATCATCATCATCATCAACAATGTTCAACCTGGACATCAACCATGGTTTTACTGCCTTTCACAGGGAGGTTAACATTGGAAGAATAACCTTCCATGTGTGCTCAAGAGAGTACAAGCCTACGCATTGAGAAAACATTTATTCGGTAGCTTAAAGCACCTGAAACTCCAAATCCTGTCCTTCCACACATCCGATTAGTCATGAACCCGACCACCTTATACCATGATATATGACTCGGATCAGGCGTCCGCTTGTTTGGTGTATCAAAATGCAAAATTGTGTGGCCTGTGTCATGAGCTCTTCAGAACATCAGGTGCGTCCCACAGGAACGCAGCAAAATTGTTCGGTAACAACGATGTTTCGCATGCCGAAATTGATCACTCTAAATTCTAACATACCTTGATGGCCCTGTAAAAACATCTGGGACTAATCATCATTTTTTTCTGCCCAAAAGATTACGCTAACAGCTTCCTTCTCTCGTTAAGTTCGTGAAGCCTTCATTTGAAATATTACCGAAAGCGAAGCAGGCCATTCTTTTTTATAGTAGCATTGCCAGCCAAAATTTCAGAACATAAACGTACGATATACAAATTAACATAAAGAGATAACACTGTCAAGAAATGCTTTAGACCACGTAGACAAAAACACAGGTTCGGTTCACCCGAAAGATTGCCTCGCTAGAATAATCATATCACCACTTTTAACGCACACTTCGCTCAAAAATTGCGCCCACCTCCCCGTGAGGGGAACCCTGTGTAGATGCGACGCATCGTGGGGTTCACTTGGTGTTTCCGTTGGATTGATTCTGAAATCGCGTGAAACGCGTCGGGAACGCGTATGATTATTATGTTTTATGATTATTATTATGTTTTATTGGCCAATCTTGGTCAATCTCTCTAAGTGGTATGCTTGGGGCTTCGCTGTCGCAACGACCTTTACTCCATCATTGTTGCTGTAATTGGGAGCTTCTTTTCTTTTATTGCAAGTGTTAATCATTGCCCCATCATGCGCTGTATCAGAAGCTTCTTGACGTAGTTTGAATGAGTCAAGGATATAAGGCGCGTTCGTAGCATTTCATTCTGTCTCGGTTTTGTGGCGCAGTGGGAAGAGCACCATGTACCTCGCGTTCCGCCCACAGGTCGTGGGATCGAAACCGGGCGCGGCTAACTATTATTTTTTTTATAGTGTAGGGGAGGGGTGTGGACGGACAACAACGCCGTATGGAGGGACAAGGCGAGTGAATGAGATGCAGTCGCATCTAAAAAGCTTCACAATTAGGAAACAAGGCAATGGCCATGCGGCCCACTAACTCATTTCCAGCAACAGTATCCATGATGTCATATGTGCTCAGCTCTGCGATTGTCTGAGGCCGACGAAAGCTAACGCAAATTAGGCACGCCTTATGAGCTCGCAAAACGAGCTATTTGTACTTAAATGTAATGCATATTCATTTTACAGCAGTAATAATGGTCCTGCAAACAGTGAAAGTTACGAAAATACACTTAAGCAGAAAAGTATCGATGCGCCCTGCTGTAAGCGCATTATGCTTGTTTTAGCAACACAGCAGTCCGCCGCTTTGGAGTTGTCTTACACGACACTGGCCCATTGGCGTAAGCAACGTTGTCTGACGTGACCCTGTTTGTCGAGGATATTCCATGTTTCACGGAAAGATAACCTTCTACAGTAACAAAAACAGGCCAGGTCCAAATACGGTCAAAAACAAAGCAACGGCGGACAACGGTCCATGGCTGAGTATGGTAGCGCCATCTGGGAGGACTGACGGTAAGCAAGGCTGCACAGCAGAATGACGTCGTGGAAGTTCGTTTGAATGCGTGAACTTATGGCTTGATTGCTGACGTCGCGAAGACACACGATTTGACGGGAGAATCAAACTTTTACCTAAATTGATTAATTTCTCAGTGAACACGGCATCATTTGCAATCGGACAAGCGCTGGGGGACTATAAAACACTAAATCTTTCAAATAAAACAAACTTGCATTTTTTGTACATGGACCCTTTAACGAGCAATCAATTTTCGAGATTTCCGCCTCCTTTTTCCAAAACCATTAGTGCAAGTGTCCGCGTTGTCTTCTGGGCAATGTCATCACCTAATTGGACAACGTCATTTCGGTGGGTTATCGTTCTTGGCCAATCTGCTGGGCAGATGAAGACAGCTAGGTGATTTCCAATTATTGTTGTCTTCAATATGTGGACGGGTGGGTGGCTACTGGCTATACCTTCTGGCGCTGTAATATTGCACCCCATATATTGTAGCAAGGGTCCTCTAGTGAAGCTCAATTGCCTTGCAATAGCCTCCGGATCTCGGTGAATAGTGGCGATGCATGGACAATTATGGCTAAAATCCCTTCGCATAACGACTGTAGCAGCAACGTTCACTGCGTCGGCCTCCCGGCAGACCCATGCGGAAATTTGCGCGTTTCTCCGTAGGGCATCTTTGTGCTAACCATAAAAGGCTTGCTATGCGGCGGTGCGCCAAACCCCGTAGTCAGCGCGCTCACATCTGCGCGTCACGCGCATGCATTCATACCGTTCGCTGTGGCGGCTAATCGATGGGTGGGCGACCATAAGTAAGAGCTGTCTGCGCGAACTTCACGTCATCAGATATGCAGGAGGTAGCCTCCCAAGGAAGAGAGACGCCTAGGTTTTATAACTCTGTGCTACTGCGTTGAAAACAACTCTCGTCTCAGCTTGGGTGCTAGGCGGATGCCGGAGGTAAGTGAATTCTCACTCGATGTTAGGAGACAAATTTATGTATCATAGCTTGTTGTACACTTGGCATATGTCGGTTTGCATCGGACGTTAAAAGGGTACTGCACACCAAGCCACTACACCGATCCTTAGGTAAAAAAATATTCCCGGACAACGTCGATAAATGATTTATGGGAACTCGGAGCTAACAGAGCTACACTTTGCAGCTTGAAGTTTATATTTACTTACTCCTGTACTGGAAAATATAAGTAAATATCTGTACCATGCATTCAATTCTATTCAACGTGTCAACCACACTCGAACACCTCGATTCGACCCAATCTTCGAGGACCCACCCCATGAGAGGAAGGTACGGCCATCACACGCCAGCAGATTTCCGACGCGTAACATTACAGTTTTCAGTTGCAGCTGCTACTTCGGACGGGGCGCCCCAAATCGGCGACGGCTCCAGCATCTCTGTGCAGCTTCCTACGGAAGCTATACGTTAACTTTAGTGACGGGAACCGCAGCGATGGCGCCAGCTGCGGAGCCCCTTGGAGTAACGGCGATCATCGTCTATGACGCGACTTTCACTCCCGCACTAACTCACGTATGTGGAAGCAGATCGTACAGCAAATGGCCGGAAACAAAACTCTACAGTCTGAAAAAATTGAACTGATTGAATACAGTCAGCAATTATTACGCTGCGATTACGTGCTGTTACGCTGCCAAACTCCACCCGTGTACTGACCACAGTGTTGCTTGGAAAATGGCTGTATAGCATGTTGCAATACTGCTTTTCTTAAACATCGTATCAGACGTATTCTCTGAACATAAATTGTACCTGCTGTCCTTCATTACGCAGGTTTAACCGAAAATGCTGCCAAACACAATTTAAAAACGTCCCTATTTTAACTTGATTTACATACTAGGTTCACACTGTTACGTCTCCATAGGAAGGTAAAGTACTAAAACTATAGGGGACATACAATGTAGTATTCACCTCAGGAATGGCCGGCTTAACAGTGCTGAGGGACCCTTTAAAAAAAAGAAGCCCCCCCCCCCCCCCCCCTTCATGTCGCGTTACCATCTCATCATTCTTGAGACTTGATACAGTTTTAAATTCGCTACAGAGAACACACGCCGTATTTACTCGAAGAAACTCCGGAGTGTTTATTAACATCGCCTGGGCATCTACTTTCTCGTAGAGCGCATGAAGAGCTTCTCATCGGAATGGAAATATACCAGGATACGAAGAGACGTTGACAGCATTAAACTTTTTCGGGCTTGTTGCTTCATACTGAAAAAAGGGTAAACTGCTCGAAGTTAAGATGAAACTAAGGAATACTTACGACCCTAAGAAGTGCAGTCTGAGTGGCATGTGTTTCTTCAAATCGCCTATAGTGTCTCGCAGATTACAATTGTTTCAAGAGAGCACATTTTTTTCTCCAAAATGTGGAAGCGCATTCGTGAAAAAAGGGTTTTCTCACTCTGCTTCACTAATTCTGCAGCCCACTCTTTGGTTGCCTGCATGTGAGCTGTGCCTAAGTAGACAGGTGGTCCTTTTTTAGAAACTGTTCCTTCATTCCTAAAGTACTTACGCTACCAATCGTCTTGCTATTTTGTGCTTCCATCCAGCAACAGCAGTTTAAGCTTTCCTGGGGGCAGCGTTTTCATACAAACTGTGGCATTAGTATATTGTAAATGCCGGCTGAGCACAAGAAATAGTTTAAAAGCTTTATTATTGAAATGGTTTCATCATGCGGTGACTTAACTCTTTTTGAAAAGCTGGCGCCTGTAAAAGAACAGGTCGATGTCGAACTTTCACAGAAATAGTTTTACAACACTATCGAATAAACAATCATACATATTTTCATTTATGCACAGATTGTTCATTTTGAAACAGGAGCGTTGGCATTCTTGCAGGCAATATCCACTTTCATAAGAGCACGAAACGCATTCATATTGCACACGACATCTCTGCTATTAAATTGCAGAATAAATTTACTTCTTAACAATATTCTTCTACTTTACCACAGGGTATAAAATAGGTACAAATTCAATCTTGAAATGGGGCGTGCACACTTAGTACCAGGTTTCTCTTTTTATTCATGTTTTCAGAACAGAAAGAAAGGTATGTACGTTTCTGCAAACGTTTTCCTGCCTTTTCTTGGGATAGTTTGTTCATGAACTCTTGACTATCCAAAAAAATACCGGTCCGGCTGCTCTTTCTGTACATCAGCTGGGACAGCTCCATCGCTGTACGTGATTCATAGTTTTAGGCGAGGGCAACGTTTCTACCCCATACTGAAGAACTGTTAGCTGACCAGTATTATGCACTGTATGCAACGTACAGCCGGTAAAAGGCTTGTCTATAACACAGCGTTCGTACTCTCAGCCCTATCCTGCCCCGCCGGAGCGGGATTTGAATAAAACTACTGCGGAAGTCTGAAGTCTTAGCCTTTCGCTTCTGCCTCCGACATGTTTGCGACGGGTATGTTTCGGCAGTTTTTGGATGTAGCGGTTGAAGTTGAAATCGCTGTTATAGACAAGCGTTTTACCGGCTGTACATCCTTTGGAAAACATTCATTCTTGTAATAGATATTCTCTGTTTCATTCAGGAGAAATCAGCAGGACGCTTAAACTTTTTCGAACCAAACCACGAAGTTATTGTCGTGAACGTTTATTTAAAAAAAAGAAGGGTAAGGAAGTTGCGTCATAGTGCGCAGCAATCGGTGGCCATCCTATTAGGTAGACCGCGGGCCTCGCACTCCACGGATGGCCTCTTTCCTGGCGGCTGACCGTGAAGTTCCTGGGGATGCTCATTCAATGCCGGCTCACATCGCTGCCAGCAGTCAAGGTCCTCCTTCAATGAAGGGCCCTGGAGCGTGGGTGCTCCAAGGGTTGCGGCAACTCCTGGCTCGAGGCAACAGCTGCTCACATCAGGCGGCGTAGCGCGTGTTTCACTGCATGGCCTCCTCAGATGGGCTGTACCCGCTTGCCCTCGCATACGTGCGGCTTCGACGCTTTAAGGAGCTGGAGATGGACCAGAGCCGCGCCATCCGCCTCCGCCTTAAGGTTACCTCCACGCCCCCATTGGCGGCAACTTGCACCGAGCCCGCAACCTGGAATATCGAAATGAGGGCCTTTCAGATTCGGCTGCGGCACATCGAGCGCCTCCTGATCGCACGCGAAGGGCTTCCCTCCGGCAGAGATTCTGTAGCCGGCGCAACTCGCGAGTGGGAGCGCTGCTCACTAACTTCGAGGAGGGCATCGATGTTCCAAACCCACCCTGCATGGATCAGCCACCACCAGACACCGGGGTAGACCTACGGATCATCGCGATCATCATCGGGGTACAAGCGGACCCCACCACCCCAGACCATCTGCCACGAGGCGGCCGCCCTGCTCCTGGACGAGCTGAGCAACTGCGTGTGTCTCATCACGAACAGCTCCTTCAAGAACAGCACGGGCGAGGTAGCGCCTGCACGCGTGGTGCCCGAGCTGCGATTCAGCCGGAGCTGCCGCCTGCCCTTCCCTGCCTGTCCCCTCGGGTGAAGCTGGCCGGGTTGCACCTAGCGGACGAACTTAGAGGGCCTAAGGGCCACCCCGGGGCGCTCATCTTCAAGGACTCCAAACTTGCCCTGCTACTCCTGCATGCGACCGACCAGCCCACCAACAGCAGCGGCTACCCGGAGCGGTCCTTTGCGGCCAAGCTGCATACGGTGTCCTCCCGACGCTGTGACCGGTGCCTCCACTGGCTGCAGGGCCACAGTGGCATCCGCGGCGACAAGTTCACCGACGCCCGAGCCAGGGAGCCTAGCCAGGAGGGTACCCCAGCTTCTCGCAACGTCCGGCCAGAGTCCGTCAATGCTTTTCCGGCCTTCGATGAGGCCCGCACTGTCCTTGCCCGCATAGTGCACCCAATATACCCCGGCCCTGATGATCTTATTGGCTTGACTCCGGGGCCGCTACCTGAACGCGTCAGTGGAGAAACCCGCTGCCAGCTGCTCGCATGCGGCTCGACTACTGCAATGTGCCGGAGCGCCTGCGCCGACTCAGGCGCAAGGACTCCCCTACATGTGCGGACTGTTTGGAACCGGAGACTCCCGAGCACCTACTCTCCTCCTTTCCCCACCACGTAGCGCCGAGAGCAGAGCAGGCATGGAGGACCTTCTGTACCCGAAGGTCCACGCCCATCTTCTCTATTACCTGAAGACGACCGGCCTCAAGCAGCAGCTATACCCCGGACTGCAGTGGCTTACTGATGGGCCCAAACGGACACCCCTATCTCTTATATTGTACATCCTCTCTTTATACCTTTCTCTCTCTCTCTACTTTATCCTTTCACTCCCACTATACTTCCCTCATCCGCACTGGATTCTATACAGGTGAGCTCCCTGACGAACTGAAAAATATCAGCAGTGCACTTCCTTTCCTTTTTCTTTCCTGCGAACCACAACCAATTAGGGACCGGAACCTGGAGTTTGCCTCGCGGCACTAGCGCCATTTTTTTGCCGTAGTGGCAGGAAACGGAAGTTATGGACGAAAAAAAAAGAAGGTGCCGCAGCTGTGGGCGCGATGCCCACAGCAGCGGCACGTTGTTATTTTTTTTTTTTTTTTTTTTTGAGCGCGAGCACTGTCTTTTCTTGCAACGAGTTTTTCCCCAGGCGCTAGGGCCCGAACGTTAATTACCTAATTTAGCTTTATTAGTTAATTATTGATTTGTCAGATTGGCTTAAAAGTCAAAGTGCTGTCAATAGACCCTTTGCAAAAAGGCGGACAACACTGAGAATTCAGCGGTGGTAACACTGGTGGTGAACGCGACGACGCCATTAGAAAGGAAGCAGGTCGTACCAACGCCGTTGCGGTTGCACGTTTTCGCCCACAGCTTCACGAGTCTGTTGCCCCGTAGTCATATTTCTCTCCTAAAGTGGTGTTTTGCGCTACCTTATGAAGATTAACGCTGGTAAAAGCGCTTCCGCTTATCCACCCCGCTGCACAACGGCTCGTCTGGGGCGAGTCGAGACGTGCCCTTCTTTTGTCCTATTTCTTGTGTGTTGACGCACGCGTGCGACCTATCGCTCCCGCATTAGAACCGCATTCACCGAAGGAAAAATTAAGCGCCGCGAACATGACCTCTAGCAAACATCTCTAGCAATCGTAAACATGACCTCTAGCCGAGACATCAAAATCAGTTTCATTATGCATGCTTTGGTCATTTTCACGAATAGTTTTGAAAGTTTGAACATACGCGAAGTGAGCGCTCAGCAGAGACGGACCCTTCATAGCCCGTTCATAGCGGCCAGCCGCCGCTACCACGGGGCAAGGGCGCATCGATTAAACACAATTAAAACTCGACAACCAAACAAGGAGGCAGCGCTAAGGCTATTCTTTATTAGCAACGAATCCTACCTTTGCTTGCTGCTGTTTGTCAACACTGATGATGGCGTAACCTAGGACTCCACGCTGACGTATGTCGCTCGTACTCGTACGACCTTTCAGTGGTCGACCTCGAAGAATAAAAATCCTGAATATGCCGCTCTTCTATCGAAAGAAGGGCGGCAAAGTTATTTTCCCATCCTGCAGTGGGACACCACTTTGCGGGACGCGTATGCAATTACACGGACGATGGACGGTAGCTACCCCATAGAAACTCTGTGCTCGCAGCCTTTGCGCTTCCTTTCTAATGGCGGCGCAGTGGATGCACAGTGTTGCCAGAGTGGCTTGCTGCTTTTTCGCCAACGATTTGGCCATTTTAAGTGCGGATGCAGTTTATAAGCGCCCTGAATTCCGGTGACCGCCGTCCGTCCACATAGCAACCGCTGCGGGTGCGCGCGCTCCTCGTCTTCCTTGGCAACGGGGGGAGATGGGCGCGCGCTGCCTGGCCGCTGACATGGCACATACCCACGTGGGGGATTGGCCAGGAATCCGGCGTGAGAAGGGCTAATGCACCCGCTTAAAGGAGTACTGACACGAAATTTCAAAGCTGAGATCCGCTCTAGCAATCAAGTACAACGACAACACAAATAGGTGTCTGTGCATGGCACATACCCACGTGGGGGATTGGCCAGGAATCGGGCGTGAGGCTAATGCACCCGCTTAAAGGAGTACTGACACGAAATTTCAAAGCTGAGATCCGCTCTAGCAATCAAGTACAACGACAACACAAATAGGTGTCTGTGAATACATGCATCTTTCTTTCTTTGTAGTTGTGTGTGTGTGTGTGATCTCTCTTTCGCGAACATTACCGAACCGCGCAAATTCAACTCATGCATTCGCACTTTCACATTCTTCCCCTCGGGGAAATGGGGGAAATTTTTGCAAAGGGTCTATTCGCCCCGAGCGCGAACACAGTCGGCCCCTGGCGGCGGCGGGACGAACCGCTCCTAGTGTGGATGGCGCTCTCGCGTCGTCTGCTTTTTCACGTTGCGTGCGGCGCAAGACGCGTGCTGCACACGATGAAACAGCCAATATGTGTACTCGTTTGGCAGTAAGCAATGACATAGTTACCCCTGCTTGCGCATTTCCTCTAGAAACGCAATAATCAGCGGGCGTTGCGGCTTAATGCGATGGTTTAATTCCACGAAACATCTTCGCCGTGGTCACCGCTTGAGTGTGAAACGTGTTATAAACATTGCTTCCACACATTGCACTTTTCGTATTGTTGAGTGCAGTCGTCTGCCGTTTCGGGAACGTCGAAGGGTGCTTTTTGAAGGTGGCGCGGTGATTATTTAAAGGATAAAAGTTTAGTACGCGAAACGGGTAAGAAGACCTGAGCATACGCGTGCAAATTCCACACCCTTGTAAAATTCCTCTGTGTCCTTATAGTAAAAGAAGAAACAAACAAAAACATTTACACTGCACATGACCCGTGCTCTATCGCCCATACATTACCGGACACGTATTTTACACCCGCAAGCGCCTGTGTGATCGTGTCCTTCCCGTACCTTTTCTAAAATAAATACCATTTTTGGACAGTCGTTGTTTATACTGAGGAGGAGGAATAAACATTTATTCAACTGTATCGAGTTGCTAATTTTATGTATTATTTAAAATACGTTTGTATGGATGCGCAAAAGTATTTAGGGGGATTTTTCGGTAAAATTAAGCAGTTGTGAGTTTGCGTCTGTCATGTGGCATTTCGTGTGTAATTTTCATATATATCATTTTCAAATCCGACATGAATCACCTTCTCCAGAAACGTGTCTCACTCAGCATAATCGAATGCATAATATGGTCACGTCTTAACCTCTTAAGGTGGACCTAAGTTTAAAGAAAGAGGAAAAAACGCGTAATATAATGCACGTTGTTGCCCACATGTGTGAGGAATGTGTGCCATGACTCGCTGTTATTTTTTTCTTTAATTTTTCCCACAATGCTTGCTTCAATACAATTTTGAAAAAGGCGAGCCACAATTCCTGGACAATCCCGGACCAAAGGGGGGTTAATCAGTTTTGAAAATACGTACTGCTTTTTCACCGCTACAGAACACGACGCCTAGTGTAGTTTCGATTGTAAGTAATACTGATAACCATAGTTTTTTGGATTTTAGCGTTACATGCGTTCTCTTCTCGCTGCTCTTTCAACGTTGGCAGGACTCCCCCCCCCCCCCCTATTTCCCGAAAAAAAAAACTAAATGCACAGAATTTTATTTTTTAACCAATCCTCAAGAATTAAATGCCAAGACAAAGGCGCTATTCAGTTTACAAAACAAAGTAGTTACCGGCCGGGAACCCGTTGCGCTGATTCGCAACGAGAAGTAATAAGGAAATGTTTGCAACAGCGCAACTTCATTTATTGCCATCTTTAGGGTTTGTAAGCGACCTTATACGCAAGAATGCAAACACATCTCGCTGTTGCAGGCACCTGTTAGGTTTTAAAAGGAACGCAAATGGTCAACAGAGCAGCCGTAACAGAAAATTTGTGCTCACTGTGAGGTCCCAGAAGCTTGTTGTGCACACTGTAAACGTGCTTGTGACTTTGCGAAAACCTAGCTAAACATGAGATGTTGATTGTACTGCGTGCGTTGACAATTCAATTCGCAAGTTCACTTGCGACGAAAGCCGTAAATAAGTGATCCGAAACCGTTATTCATCAAACCTTCCTTCAGAGTCATTAAAATTTCATTTAAAAGACCCGTTAGAGCTGTTACATTTATATCTCTGCGCTGATCAAAATTCAGTAATTTTATGTTGCCTTTTGAACACACACAAAAATATCGTAAGCTCTTACAAGGAATTTCGGGGCAGTTAAGTAGTGTTACCATTTCAGGGCATCCCAAAAATGCAAGAATGCGTAATGCTACCAGTGAAAGCGATTGCCGCTGAGATTGCCGCTGTAAACTGAATTTCAGAGATCGAGGCTTCCTGATTTGTTTTTATTTATGCTTTTATTGAAGGCTCAAAGCCATAGTCTGGAAAGATCGAGCTTGCTACGAGCCACAGCGTACAAGTTCATTGTCAGAATTACGGCCATTCTGAGATTCCCGATGAGTCGTCGCTTTTTTTGGAGTAGTAATGAAAACTGACTGCCGCTTCCATGCTATACATTGAACGTTGAGGAACCGAACTACAGCATAGCACTCTTGTTTGCACCTTTCGTGCGCACATAAAGGCACATTCCCACTGGCGATGCGCCTCGTCGCGCGACTAAAAGCGACGTCGCAAAGCGACGAGCCGGCCGTCGCTTTTCGGCGTTTTGCGACGGCGGAGCCGATCGCTCTCGGTCCGAATTCCCTCGTCGCGCGACGGCCCCGCAAAACCGGTAAGCCAATCATGGCCGCGGAGTAGGCTGACGTAGCCGGAAACGAAACGTTTCTTTACATCCGGTATGCAAACGCTGCGGGCGGGCGAGGACGAGCCGCCACCGCCACCGCCGCTGGCTCGCTCGGCTGGCTCGGCCAGGCGGCCAGGCGCTTGGACTGCTTGGCCCCGCTATCGCTGTACCCGCCGGGTCGGGCCGGCAAGCAACTTCCCGTGTGCATCGGTTCTTTGGTCAGTGGCTTCAGCGTGCGCGTGCACTAATCAACGAATAGCGTGGAACTCATCAGTGTGGAGAAGCGTGTATGGATTGTAAATAGAGCTAGGTGGACAGCGAGACGGTAGGTTGACTTGCAGCCTCTTCGTCTATCGGCGACTGGTAAACACGCGTAGAGTTCGGAGGCGTCAGAACGTTGCGCATGTGAAAAGAAGCGACATTTGTGGGCCGTGATGCGGGTGTTGTGGCGTGAAAGCAAGCGTGTGCATTTCTTCGTGCAATAATATGTTGAAAAGAGCCTTCGTGAGTTTGTTATTTTCTGCTCCTCCCGCAACCCGCAAATGCTTTCGGCATTGCTCCAGGTTAGTAGCATGTGTTTTAGTTTGATTTCTACCTGCTTTTGTCGCGTATTCTTTGACTTCGAATGGTTGACGCACCAACGAGGTCGTATGTACAAGTCGGGAAGCAGCTGCGCTGAACGCAGTCGCATCATCGCTCATCGCAAGTGCGAACACCACCTCAACGCCTCATCGCGCGACGCGCGCCGTCGCGCGACGAGACAAATCGCCAGTGGGAATGTGCCTTAAGGCGGGAAAAAGGCACGAAGCGCGCCCACAGTGTGCATTCTTACGGGCCGCTCAGCGGAGCATCCACACTAGCAGCGCGACGCTGTCGCCACCTACATGTCGAGCTCGCGGCGAATAGGGGTTGTGAGGTATCAAATTAAAGGTCTTGATGAGGGGAATCACGTGGGCGAAATTAAAAATTGATTCCTTGTAATAGTCATGAGATAATCACGTGAGTCATAGATTGGGTTAGCAGTGAAAGTGATGCCAGTAGGGCTTGTGAGGTATCAAATTAAAGGTCTCGATGACGGGAATCATGGACGACGCATTAAAAATTGCTTCCTGGTTATAGTCATGAGGTCGTCACATGAGTCATAGATTGGAATAAAGGTCAAAGTGATGCGACTAGGGCTTGTGAGGTATCAAATTAAATGTCTCGATTAGCGGAATCACGTGGGAGAAATTAAAAACTGCTTCCTGGTAATAGTCATGAGATAATCATGTGAGTCATAGATTGGGTTAGCAGTGAAAGTGATACCAGTAGGGCTTGTGAGGCATCAAATTAAAGGTCTCGATGAGGGGAATCATGGGGGACACATTAAAAATCGCTTCCTGGTTATAGTCACGAGATAGTCACGTGAGTGACAAATTGGGTTAAAAGTCAAAGTGACGCGACTAGGGCTTGTGAGGTATCAAATTAAAGGTCTCGATGAGGGTAACACGTGGCAGAAATTAAAAACTGCTTCCTGGTAACAGTCATGAGATAGTAACGTGAGTCATAGATTGGGTTAGCAGTGAAAGTGATACCAGTAGGGCTTGTGAGGTATCAAATTAAAGGTCTCGATGAGGGGAATCATGGACGACGCATTAAAAATTGCTTCCTGGTTATAGTCATGAGATCGTCACATGAGTCATAGATTGGAATAAAAGTCAAAGTGATGCGACTAGGGCTTGTGAGGTATCAAATTAAAGGTCTCGATGAGAGGAATTACGTGGGAGAAATTAAAAACAGCTTCCTGGTTATAAATATGAGATAGCACGTGAGTCACGAATTGGGTTAAAAGTCAAAGTGATGCCACTAGGGTTTGTGAGCTATCAAATTAAAGGTCTCGATGAGGGGAATCATGGGATACAAATTAGAAATCGCTTACTGGTTATAGTCATGAGATAATCATGGAGTCATAGAATGGGTTAAAAGTCAAATTGATGCGACTAGGGCTTGTAGGGTATCAAATTAAAGGTCTCGATGAGTGGAATCATGGGGGACAACTTAGAAATAGCTTCCTGGTTATAGTCATGCGATACTCCCGTGGGTCATAGAATGGATTAAAGTCAAAGTGATGTGACTAGGGCTTGTGGGGTATCAAATTAAAGGTCTCGATGAGTGGAATCATGGGAGACAAATTACAAATAGCTTCCTGGTTATAGTCATGAGATAGTCACGTGGGTCATAGAATGGGTTAAAAGTCAAGGTGATGCGACTAGGGCTTGTGGGGCTTGTGGGGTATCAAATTAAACGTCTCGGTGAATGGAATCATGGTTGAGAAATTAAAAATAGGTTCCTGGATATAGTCATGAGATAGTCACGTGGGTCATAGAATGGTTTAAAAGTCAAAGTGATGCGACTAGGGCTTGTGGGGTATCAAATTTAGGGTCTCGATAAGTGGAATCATGGGAGGCAAATTAGAAATCGCTTCCTGGTTATAGTTACGAGACAGTCATGGAGTCAAATAATGGGTTAAAAGTCAGAGTGATGCGCCTAGGGCATGTAGGGTATCATATTAAAGGTCTCGATGAGTGGAATCATGCGAGACAATTTCGAAATAGCTTCCTGGTTAGTCATGAGATAGTCACGTGGGTCATAGAATGAGTTAAAAGTCAAAGTGATGCGACTAGGGCTTGTGAGGTATCAAATTAAAGGTATCGATGAGGGGAATCATGGGGGAAAAATTAGAAATCTCTTCCTGGGTATAGTCATGAGATAGTCACATGAGTCCCGAATTGGGTTAAATGTCAATGTGCGACTAGGTTGTTGTGAGGTATCAAATTAAAGGTCTCGATGAGGGGACACATGGGAGACAAATTAGAAATCGCTTCCTTGTAATAGTCATGAGATAATCACGTGAGTCATAGATTGGGTTAGCAGTGAAAGTGATGCCACTAGGGCTTGTGAGGCATCGAATTAAAGGTCTCGACGAGGGGAATCACGTGGGACAAATTAGAAATCGCTTCCTCGTTATAGTCATGAGTCACGAATTGGGTTAAAAGTCAAAATGATGCCACGAGGGCTTGTGAGGTATCAAATTAGAGGTCTCGCTGAGTGGAATCATGGGGGACAATTTAAAAATCGCTTCCTGGTTATAATCATGAGATAGTCACGTGAGTCATAGATTGGGCTAAAAGTCAATGTGATGCCACTAAGGCTTGTGAGGCATCAAATTAAAGGTCGCGATGAGGGCAATCATGGGGACAAATTAATAATCGCTTCCTGGTTATAGTCTTGAGATAGTCACGTGAGTCATAGATTGGGTTAAAAGTCAAATTGATGCCACTCGGCTTGTGAGGTTTCAAATTAAAGGTCTTGACGAGGGGAATCACATGGGACAAATTAGAAATTGCATCCTGGTTATAGTCACGAGCTAGTCACGTGAGTCATAGATTGGGTGAGAAGCCAAAGTGGAGCCACTAGGGCTTGTGAGGTATCAAATTAGTGTCGATGAGAAGAATTACGTGGGACAAATAAATATTGCTTTCTGCTTATAGTCATGAGATAGTGACGTGAGTCATAGATTGGGTGAAAAGTCAAAATGATGTTCTGGCCCTCGCGAATGCAAAAAGAAAGTTGCACATGCGAGAAAGGGGTTGATGGGGTGAAAATTGTGCTAGGAATGTGTGTTCGCGCTGGTAGTAAAAGCGACAATCCCATATCTGCACAAGATCCCTGCATCCCGAAATCCAAAGTCGGCCATGAGTCGTTCGGGGAAAATTTGTTTTTTAAGCTCGCCGCGAGCAGACTTGTTCAGTTTGTGCTTCCTTCAAGCTCCCCTATTCTAAGGGAAGATTTTGTGCGTCTTCAATTTTACTGGCGACTTTCTGACCCGTTTCTGAATGAGAACAGAATGAGCTCTGCAGGCTGAGTGGTCGACGCAGCTCGGGCGCTTCGGAATAGGACGTTATCTACCGGGGCCCGATCGCGAAAGGCAGCCACTGCTCCTACCGCACAATGGGCAGGGGTCGTTTGCTTTCGCGAAAAAAAAGGCTGTTTGGGTGTATTTTCACAAGCAATAAACACCTTTTCCTGATTCAGCGCCAAGAAAAGTATAAAGGAATGCCACCAACAAATGTTTTGAAAAGCTATTCAGCAGCCCATGAAAAGCATGTCGAGCTTTTAATATGTTTGGAATCGTGTTTTTTTATTTTCGATATTTTTCTAAAAAAACGTGAAAAGAAAATTTTTTTCACGCCCTTCACTATTGATGGAAACTTACCACTCTACTGAGGTGGCATCTCCTTGCAATTCGAAATGACGCTTTTGTCTTATATATAAAAAATAAATATATTCATTTGTTTTGTTTCGTTATTGATACTTTGTTACTTGTGGCTGATATGCCATTTGGAGCAGCGTACGTAGCACCAACGAAATAATGTACCAGGATGGGAAACATATCTACGGCGCTTTACGTTTGTATGGTAGTAAACAAATATACACATGACGAACCAGCGCGCTTCGGAAGCCGTTTTACATCCCCTGTCAGTTTTACAGCCGTAACAGAAAATACCACCCGCTGCAGTGGATCAGTTATGCTGCTGAGCCCAAGACGCGGGTTTGATCCCCTTCGCGATCTCTGCTTTTCATATGGAGGAGAAAAAAAGACGATCGTATGTCGAGATTTCGTCGCGCGTTAAAGGTGCCCAGGTGCTCAAAAGTAATCCAGAGCCCTCGTGGCCCAGGTGCACAGCCGCGCTGCGTAAACTCCTATAACTTGAATTTAAAAAGGCCCTATATCTCCGTCCTTTGCTGCAAATACCATCGAAAGACAGTAGTCTTCTGCCATCCGAGCCTGTAAAACCCCCTTGTGTCCCCCCCACCCTGTTTGCTCAATTCGATGCGACTATCCTGTGTTCTCTCCATCTGTTCAAAGCTCTTTTTTCTATGGCTTTTTGCCACGAATTAACAGCCCCCCAAAAACACAACACACAGTGCCTCAAGAAAGCAAGCAGTGCTTGCTCCAAAGTAGTGGATAGGGAGCGTCGTGCTGCTAGGGGGAAAAGAAACTCGAGCCAACGTCGGGAAAAGAGTTGTCAATCACGAAGCTGAGGAATTTGAAAGGCCGGTGAAGAAAAAATATAATCTTTTCCAGAAGTCCCATGACGGCACCTGATGGCAGTGCCAGACTTTCCTGTAGTGATATTTGTTATAAACGACTTCATGCTCTCGAGAGTACGTTGCAAGCCACCGACGGAACGAGTAACGCCAGTCACGTGATCCACCGTTCAGGATGACTGTCACCAAGAATACTCGCGGTGACGTCACCCTTTTCTTAGGGAATGCGCGGCGCAACAGCGCCATGTTGCGCCCTGCAAGACATTTCGCAGGGTTACTCTTTTAACGTGACAGCACTATACTGTCTTTTATGCTCCTTAAGAGTGCAATGAATAAATCGACATGCATGTATGCCAATATACAGATACCTGTTTGTGTCGTCTCGGTACAACTATACACAACTATCTGAATACTGGCACCACCAGTTGTAAACTATTCCACGACGAAAATAAGGAAAGTTTAGGAGAGGCTGTGACCACCTCTTTCGTGCAACTGGTAACGCCATCTTAGGAGTGTTCACTTGTTCTTCTATTTTGAGCCCATTCTGCCTTAGGTTCTCCTTAAGTCGCTTCTCGCTTCGTCTTCTCCAACTGTGCCTCTGAACTTGTGGAAGGAATTTTGTAGCTTCGGCAGCAACGAAAATCGATCGCTTGGATTGTTTTAGCTTGTGCAGCAAAACGACATATTGCCGCACTAGCGACGCCGCAGCTGCGAATTCGTTTGTAAATTCGCACCAAATACAGCGGGCTTATGGCACCCTACTTGCATTTACGCTTAGGGCAATAGATTCATTTTTGCCACATGTGTGGTTCCAGAACATGAATACTCATTTGCCCACTTTCATTCCAATACCGTATGAATTCGAGGCGTAGACAAAGAAGTGGTTATGATTATCATTGTAACGATCGCTCTTCTGCAGCTCCACTAGACATCTTGTACCTCATCACATAACTTAGCTTTGAGGCTCACTTCATTCGACTGTTACAGTATATATGCCCAAATCCGACTAACGGTTTTTTCAGTGGCTCAGAAAAATCAGCCCGTATTTAGAAAGAACCCCGTACAAATATTTTCCGGGGTGGGCTGACAGCAACACATGTGAAGTTCTCACTGCGTTCCCTCATCACCCTTGTGTTACTTCACCATCGCGCCCCGCTTGGGCCAACTACATTATGCAAGCGGCCAGCTCGAACGGTGTGCAAGCCATGTATTGGCACGGATGGTTCTGCGAAGGCCGCATTACCTTGGGTACACAAGCGGCTGCCATAAAAATGCTTCACCTTATCAATATTATTTTATTTTATGTTCAATAATATGGATTACGGTCGAAACTGCGTAGCATGTTATACAACCCCCAGACGGCAGATCAAATTATCCTTCGAGCGAATGACATTTGCTTTAAATGTCAATGTTTCAGCGCTACACGACAACACCGAAGGACGTTTGAGGTGAATTATATTTAGCGGCGAACCGAGGTTCGGGAGCTCATTCAGCGCCGAATAGAGTGGCCTCGAACGCAGTGCCGCATCAACAGTGAAGAAAGTTCACTAATGCACCAAAAAATACGGTTCCTAAAAACTGTCAGCACACATATTTCCAATTCATATTGTTTTTAAAATAAAGAAAGGCAAACAAGTACTATGTAAAGAGAAAATCGCGCCCACAATGTGCGCTCTACCCAAATACAGCTTTTTTGCGGACTTGTGTCGGCTTGTGATATCAACTGATGTCACCTAAACTGGTGATCGTTCTTACTTCATTTACAAATATTCCTTCGTTATCTTTTCAAAAAACAGATTGTATGAAAACATTCTCGCTCGAGATCTTTCATTTGATCTCCCCCAAGCCCCAGTAGCCTCAAACTCACATTTAACCCAACCTATGACTCACATGACTATCTCATGAGTATAACTAGAAAGCAATTTTTAACATGTCACATGCGATTCCGCTCATCGAGACCTTTAATTTGATACCTCACAAGCCCTAGTGGCACCACTTTGACTTTTAACCCAATTTGTGACTCACGTGACTATCTCATGACTATAACAAGAAAGCAATTTTTAATTTTTCCCACGCAATTTCCCTCATCGAGACCTTTAATTTGATACCTCACAAGCCCAAGTGGCACCACTTTCACTTTTAAGTGAATACATGACTCACTTGACTATCTCGGGACTATAACCAGAAAGCAATTTTTAATTTGTCCCACGTGATTCCCCTCATCAAGACCTTTATTTGATACCTCAGACGCCCTCGTGGCACCACTTTCACTTTTAACCGAATCCATGACTCACGTGACTATCTCATGACTATAACCAGAAAGCAATTTTTAATTTGTCCCACATGATTCCCCTCATTGAGACCTTTAATTTGATACCTCACAAGACATAGTGGCACCACCTTGACTTTTAACCCAATTCGTGACTCACGTGACTGTCTCATATTTGTAATCAGGAAGCGATTTTTAATGTGTCCCCCATGATTCCCCTCATCGAGACCTTTAATTTGATACCTCACAAGCCCTAGTGGCACTACTTTTACTTTTAACCCAATTCGTGACTCACGTGACTATCTCGTGACTATAACCAGAAAGCAATTTTTAATTTGTTTCCCGTGATTTCCCTCATCAAGACCTTTAATTTGATACCTCACACGCCCTAGTGGCACCACTTTCACTTTTAACCGAATCCAGGACTCACGGGACTATCTCATGACTGTAAGCAGAAAGCAAATTTTAATTTGTCCCACGTGATTCCCCTCATTGACACCTCTAATTTGACACCTCACAAGACATAGTGGCATCACTTTGACTTTTAACCCAATTTATGACTCACGTGACTATCTCGTAACCATAACCAGTAAGCAATTTTTAATTTCTCCCACGTGATTCCCCTCATCGAAGCCTCTAATTTGATGCCTCACAAGCCCTAGTCGCATCACTTTGGTTTTTGACCGAATTCATGACTCACTGACTATATCTTGACTCTAACCAGGAAGCAACTTTTAATTTGTCCCATGTCATTCCCCTCATCAAAACCTTTAATTTGATACCTCACATACCCTAGTGCATTAATTTGACTTTTAACCCAATCAATGGATAATGAATAATTAATAAATAACATGAATTAGGTAATTAATAAAATGAACAACGTCGCCCGCACCTAATTTCTGACAAAAAATTGTGTGTCATATGACTAACATTATCAGGGTAACGAGCGGTTGCACTTTTTAACAACACAGAAACACGCGTGCTCCACATTTACACGCCAGGGAATACCCAGTTCATTTTTGCGATTTTTTTCCTCGGGTGGCGCTGTTGAACAGCGCCAGCAGCGCCACCTGTCCCACGTTCGGGCCCCTTATGTAGTCACGATACAAAAACACCGCGGCACTGGTTTACATATGGCGCTAGAACGTAATGCGTACTTGAAAAACACCGGGGCACTCGATAAAGCCTTGCGCAGAACGCTTCGTAACGCGTACTAAAAAACACTGGGAGACTCGTTTACGCCTCGCGCTAGAATGCTACGTGCTTAAATACACGAGACCTTTACAGTAAAGCTGTATACTTCTCCCCCAAAAGTTTCATCATCTCCGTTGGCAAAAACGCCAAAGCGCCAAAAATACGCTTGTGCACTGCATGCAACGCCCCTCCCAGGCTTCACATTAGTGGAAATGGCCACAGGTTTTTTTCGATGCAAAGCATACCTTGCTCTCGCTCCGTCATCTGTCGTCCGTCGTCCGTTCATCCACCGGCCCAGGAAGACACCAGCAACACTGCCACTCCAGCAGCCCTTTAAGGGGAAGCGTGATTTGTCTCCTGCCGGCCCAAGAAGACACCGGCAACACTGTCGCTCCAGCATCTCATGGCCGAATCTATGTCCACCCACTGCGCATGCTCGGCTCATCTCGGACCGGCCCAGGAAGACACCGATAACACTGTCGCTCCAGGAGCCACTAAAGGGTAAGACACCACCGGGCGTTGAGCAAGCCGAGCATGCGCAGTTGAGGTGTGGACGGCGCAACAACGACAATGAAGGGACATAGCCCCGTCGCATCTAATAAAATTACACCATATTCCGTAGGGGAACCCTGAGTAGTATGCGAAACAGCCATGGGCTCAACGCAATTTCCCATTTCGTAGTTCCGGTAAGTGAAAATTGTGGTAGTTGTCATGGAAACCAAACTGTAAATATAATGGTAGCTACGTACCTCAACCAAACGTAAACGACGAACTGAAAACTAATGGGCACTTGAATCGACCCCATGGCTGATTTGCATACTACTCAGGGTTCCCCTACGCGAAGATGGTGTCATTTTTAGGTCCTTTACACAATGAAGGCCTCTCCCATCTATGTTTACCCGCTCCTGTCCTCTGCTCCTCGAGCCCATTCTTTGCCTTCAAGTTTTTTTTTATTTCGTCCCTCCGTCGAATTAATTCCTTCCCCTAACAGACCCACCTTTGGGTATCGGGTTTCTTACCCCGGTGGACCACCGTTTGTCAGTTCGTCTCACGGTAGAAATTGCTTAGTTGCTGGCTACCCTAAATGCGGTCCTGATGATGTTATTTAGTTGGTTTTCTCAGGGGCTTAAAAATTTGTGTTATGCCAAGTTCTACGATATCCGGCTTATGACCCGCTTGTACAAATCATCGTTTCTTCTGTTTTACTCCTCTTCTCTTGGTTGAGCATTTCATAATCAAGGCAATTCGTTTTTTCTCGGTTTTTCTTTTTTTGAAATGGGCCCTTCCGCTTTAATCTAGAGCCATGTCAAGCCTTTTTAGGTGACATACCTCCGACCGGGTGGCGCCATTCGTTATTTGCCAAACAGAGCTTGCGGCGAAGACGAAACCGAGAGAGTATCGAACAGAAGATTAAAAATTTGTGTAATTAGACCCTCTAAACTTGGCTTTATTTCATCTCGTTTCAGCTTATAAAATATGCCCCCATAATTTTTTACATACTGCCGTTAACCTTTTTTCCACATTTATATTGGTGACCCAACCTTTGTGCCGGCAGTATTTCCGGTGAAAAACATGCCGTAGTGGATCAGTGCAAAGGCGTTGCGCTTCTGAGGACAAGGACGTGGTTTGGATTACCGGCTTCGCCGCCCTTCCTGATTGAAGCAGAAACCAGGAGCGCCCGGTTGCACGTTTTAGAGTCGAAGTTATGCCGGGGCTCTTCACTACAGCAAGCCTCATATCCCAGGCATGGTTTTAGCCAGTTAGTTACCGAAAGTTTGAATATTTTAACTTTCTCTTTTAACTGAACTTTCCCTCCATAAATTCACACTTTGTCGTGATGGCTTCGGGTGCGTGCGCGGCTGGCGACTGTGTCTGCCGAACGGGCTAAGACCGAAAGGGCGGAGAACGAGCCTCACTGCGCAGGCACGACTCCTGCTGCTAATGCCTGTGGTTTCTTTTGTCTCCACCGTAGTATCATTGCCCCCTTTCCATGCATCAATTGCCGCTGCGCCATATTATAAATTCAGGTGAGCCCTCGCATCTGTCTACCTCACTCCTAGCTTCCGGGAGTTCAGAGATGCCGTATTTTTATAGACGCTTGATGGGCATGGCTGCTAGCAGATGGCCATTAGCCACGGAAAAATCGATAAATGAGCTTAATAACGCTATCGCGTTAAAACGCTTCCCGTTGCATGAATCGTACCCTGTTCGCTCGCGTTATGAAGCCGATGTCTGTCCGATTGCGCACTCCGACACGATCGAGGAAATTTGATTTGGGGAGGGGTGCATGGACACGCAAAATTACACAGACAGATCATGGGCCTCTCCGCTTAAAAACGACGGTAGATGAACGCGACGCATTGCTTGTTCGAAATCATATGGTGAAGGGACAACGTCGAAGACTCTGCTATCAGCAAATCCAAACTGCTTGCGAGCGAAAATCAAAGCTCAACGAGTCAATGACCCGGCCGCCTGGGAGTCAAAGTCCAAACTCAGACCTCCGCTCTAAACTCAAACCTTCACTTAGTCAGCTGGTCCGGTGGTGGTGGCCCGAAAAACAGCGCATACCCAGTTAGGGCGATTGGGCAAGAAGAGTTAAGTTTCCATTGTAATCAATCATGCGAATTAAAACAATGGAGCAGAAGGAAGAATTTGGTCAAAGTTCAAGAGAGAGAGCAAAACCTGAAAAACGAGAGAGAGAGAGAGAGAGAGAGAGAGAGAGAGAGAGAGAGAGAGAAGAGTAGAAAAACTAGGTAAAAGTCAACCTTAGCGGAATGTTTTTGGTTTTTGACACTGCAGACGAGCTGTCTCCAAAATGAAGGAGTGGATGGCGTTGCACACGTCCCTATGGCAGCGGCCCAGCCTAATCCCCCCAAATAACAAAAGCTCCGGTACAGTCAAAGGCAGTCCAAGACGTAACAGGAGAATCTCCAGCAGCCTTCTCCGATGGTTAGAAAATCGGCGGCAGAAAAGAAAGACATGTTCTTCGGATTCAATTTCTTGGCAAAAGTGGCACAAGGGGGAGGTTAGTAGATGTCAGTGATATTTCGCACAAGCCAGTTTGGCAGAACCTTCTCTTCCAGCGGTACCTGAGGTGTTCAAGTTCACCAGAAGTTTTCAGACCATGATCGGAGGCATCTTGATTCAACAGATATTGGCGATAAAAAGCCGAAAACGCACAAGAAAACGGGGTAAGTACCTCTACGATCCGTAAAGCCAGAGCTGTTTTACCTAATATGTCAGCGGTTTCATTGAGAGTTAACCCGCCGAGGCCACGCAGCCAAACGAGCCGAATATCCCCCACGTGAACGCGGACGCAGGAATAAAAGGTTTTAAGAACAGGATGCAAACTTTCTGAGGAGAGAGCTATGCACACTGACAGGGAGTCGGTGAGTAACTTCGCGGAAGAATTCGTCGAATCAATTTTCAGGATTGCAAAGAATAGGCCAAGATACGTGCATAAAAATGAGGATAAAATCTGTAATCCCAATGAAAAAGACAAGTTCAATGCGGAAGAGAAAATACCCAGCCCAACCTTCTCGTCTTTTTTTTTCGAAGCGTCAGTTGCAATGACCACGTGGGATGTGTATTCGTACTGGTGCGCCAGGATTATGTTATTGAATATGTTAGGCGGGAGAAATCTAGCGTTGTTCGGGAAAATACTATCAAACAAAATCCTTACTACTGTGGATGGTAACTGCAAGGCGGGAACTGAAAGGGGGTGGTGTTTAATACAGTAAGCAACGAATTGGCAAAAATAACTTCTGGGCACCGGGGACGAGACCAATATGAACCAAAACACGACATTGCTTGTGGAAAATAACAGCCTGTGGTCTGGGCAGCGGGGACTCAAAGAACTTTAGGAATGCATTGCCTGTTAGGTATTTGAACCTGGAGGTATTTGAACACTCTCTCGCGAGGTGCATTGGATTGGATTCGATTGGATTGGCTTGGATTGGCTTGGATTGGCTTGGCTTGGATTGGATTGGATTGGATTTGGATTGGATTGGATTAAAGTGGATTGTGTTGGACTGTGTTGCGTCATAGCCGCGGCAGACGCACTGGCGCCGGCGCGTCCCCTCACCGTTATGCGCGCTATAAAACGCGGTGCCTGCGCCGCTCCGCTCCATCGTTCCAGCGCCGTTCCTCCGCTGTCTAACGCTGTAACGTGAACCCCCTATGCGTCGCATCTACACAGGGGATCCCGCGAGGGGAGGTGGGAGTTTTTTCCACTAAACGTGACGCATTTTCTTTTTCTTTTCTAGCAGTCGCTTTGTTTACCAGAGATTATTTCTGAAAAATTGGGGCTTCTTCCAAAATTCGGAGGTTATTTCGCTATATTCCAATTACTCCGATTCTCCGACGAAATTATATCTAAAGATGAATACACCAAAATACACAAGGCGTGCCTTAATTGTCTGAAATGTAATATAGCACAAGCACTTATACATGCTACAGAACACGTAGGTTTCTGCTTGTGCAATCACAGCGCTTGTTGTGACGGTCGCAAACATAATTTACGAGGTATTTGTCACTGAATGCTCTTACAATGTTCCACTGGAAACAGAAACAGCGGGAAGCCTCAGGGCGCTGGGACAAAGCTCCGGACATTGGACAAATACATACAGGGCTTCCACAATGTTAGCGACGTCATAACTGTGATAGTTACCCAATCAGTGGTCAGCTCGCTCATGTCGCCACCTTATTATAAAACACTGATTCGAAACGTTGGCACATACTCTTCGAACGAACACTGCAGAACGAGACACACCTTAGGTTGAAAATGTCTAGAGAGCACCATGATGCGTATATGAGTTAAATAGTCAGCACAGCCAGCCGTCACCTGAGCTGGCTTATGGGGGTTATATCACAGCATAAACGTACCTAAAGCATGCAAAACCACCCGAACTGAAATAAATAACAGCCAAAACATGCTTGAAAACCACGTTGTAGAAATATAATCAACAGAAATAGCTGAAGCCTACCTAAAATTGGAAAACCCACAAAAAAGTATAGAAGCAGTAGCAGAAACTGAAGGAAAGGCAACAATAAATACCCGAAATCCCATTTATAATGTATAAATATCCCATAAGTAGATTATATGCGTGATAACAAGTGTTAATATTCAAATATGATGAACTCTTGAAAATGAAAATGAAGCGGTAACGGGATTTGACCCCTGGTTAGGATGTTCGCTTAGGATGTTCTACGAGACCTTTTTTTTTCTTTATTGCAATATTTCATACGAAACAACCGCCAACAAATGAAACACTGCAACGATAAAACTGGTAGTCATCACCTTGCCAGCACGAAAACACTACACTACGAGACCAAGTGGTTTTGGGAGATCAAATTGAATGCCACATGCACATGGACATAGCTTCAAATATGCCCCTACATGGCGCCATCCGTCGCCTTGCTGTGCTGACTAGGAAACGCTTATACGCTACCATGACAGTTGCTTGGTTGTTTGGTTGGTTGGTTGATTGGACCTTTGAATCTTTCCGCACACCCGCGTGGGGGATTGACCAAGAAACTGTCTGTAATTATTAGGCTGTGACAGGGTTTATTTTAAAGAAAAAAAGAATTAAGAGAAAAGTATTGAGACAAGGAAAAAGAAATCTTGGGATACAACACAGGAAAAAAATAAGAATGAAGAAATATTTGCCTGGGTGGGCAGTCGGCGTGTCGCCGCAACAAAGGAGTGAAAGTCGAGCGCAACATCTCTGTAGCAAACTCCCAGGACCGAACCACCAAGGTAAAGAACAACGGTGGAAGATAACTGGAGATTAAGCCGGTTAAACGTGTAGTCAAGAGCGTGCGGCGCATCGACGACAGGCTACGCAATTTAAAAAAAAGTTTTCACTAGTTTCGGGCGCCTTGCCAAACGGACATTGAGGAGATAAAGCCTGACCCGATTTGTGCAGATAAAATTTTAAAGGAATTATTCTGCATCAAACTTTTGTGATTGCCACCTCAAATATACGAGATTCGCAGAATTTAGGCTTCCATAAGTAAGAAAGGTGAGTAATGTCGGAGCATAAACGAAGGGCATCCTGCCGATTAATTTGTAAAACTTCTAGAGGCCTGAACCTTCCCCCAACCAGAAAACTGTCAATTGGACAATTCACAACAATAAGACCACCAAGAGCCAAACTGGCTAATTGGTCTACAAGTTCATTTAAGATTATGCCTGCTTGTCAGGGACCCACACTAACCGGACCTCGCGAAGCTGGTAACGAACGACTGAACGAAATGACCGGAGAATGAAAGAAGCTTTGTCATTGGTTAAAGCGGCGCACGCGGAAAGAGAATCTGAAAGGATGCCCGCACCCGCAAATCTTTGCTGTCATTTTTGACGGGCCATAATTATCGCCAGTAATTTCACCTGAAAAATCGCGGTATCGTCTTCCAGCCACATTGAGCAGGACCACTCTAGAGACTGAGAATATATTCCTACCCCAACGTTCTCATCACTTTGCGAGGTGTATGTGGCAATGACGACATGAGTATGCAGAGTAGACAAATTATCTTGAAGTAAACTCTTAAAAATTGCGCTGGCAATTATTTCGCATGCGGAATCAAATGTTGTCCACGCATATTTCGACAGGCGACAAGCTATCAGGATAGGAGCGGAGTAGCAAAAAAATCTGCATGAAGAGCCTGCAGCCATGCTTGTGCGCAATCCAATTGAGGACGCTCAAACTGGGGCCATGTTAATTCTCAAAAAGGCCAGGCCTCAAGAGGAAAATGGATTGAGTCTCGTACAATAGAGATTCAAACAGTTTTAGAAATGTTGATACAGTTAGCCCAGGCCTCAGGAGGAAAATGGGTTGAGCTTCGTAAAATGGAGATTCAAACAGTTTTAGCAATGTTGACACAGTTAGCGGTTTAAATCGAGATCGAAGTAAAGGCTATCGCTCCTCAAAGTACAATACAGAGTTAGCTACGTACTTTGGCAACCGTAAACACAAACGCAAAACCAATATGTAAATCAGAAATAGGGGGAGCTTCGTAAAATGGAGATTCAAACAGTTTTAGAAATTTCGATACAGTTAGCAGTTTAAATCGAGGCCAAAGTAAAGGCTATCGTGCCTCAAAGTACAATACAGAGTTAGCTACGTACTTCGGCAACAGTAAACGTAAACGCAAAGCCAATATGTAAATCAGAATAGGGAGTAGAGTTTGTATGTCGCACCCTCACAAAATAACACGCAACCAAATTTCAATGCAGGGCGAGCATAGCAACAATAAATCATTAGCAGGGCGTCTCTAGGCATACCCAATCTCTGATTACGTACCCAGCCTACGCAGCACTCCAGCTGCTTTTTTATCTTTGGCAGGAAGTTGCGAAATATCAGGACGTCATGGGAGGTGGTCGTAATAAATTACACCCAGAAATTTCATTTCCATAACAAGAGGGATGGACAACCGGTATGTTAGACATAATCATACAGGGTTATTGCAGGAAAATACTATAACGGCCAATTTTATGACATTTGGCGAGAGGTATAACATGCTGAGCCAATTGTGCAGGACAATCACATAGTTTTGCGGCCGCTGATACAACCCTTGGATGTACCGATCCGACGAGAAAATGCAATATCATCGGCATACACAAAAGCATACACAAAAGTAACGTGCTGTACTCCACGCTGTCGTACGCCTTTGCTATATCGAGGTTACAAGTGCACTGACATGTTTTAGTCGACAAGCTACTCTAATAGGCTCTCCATGTTGACGTGTGCCTTCCAAATACAATTCCCGAATCTAGAGCCAATCTGGGCGAACCTGAGACTATGTCACTGTTCAGAATCCCCATAAGCTGACAATGCCGTAACATTTCAACCAGCTTTAAAAGGTTGCTAGTCACACAAATCGGCCTAATATTGTCTTGGATGAAACCCAAACTTTTGTTTTTAACAATGGTACTACCTTAGCAAGTTTCCATTCCGAAGGTATCCAGCTATTTTTAACAACATGTTGACTATGTTTAGCAAATTGTCAGGGGACTCCTGAAACAGAAATTGTATCGCTGGCACCAGAATGTCGTCTGCCCCTGGAGGAGACTCAGACAGCAGCAAAACGATATCACCTGATTCCGCCTCTAAAGAAAGCGACGTGCGAAGAGAAGACAGAGACTGTAGGCGGCAGTTCCGAGCTGCTACTTCTTCTTTCTCACTTCGCCTTCATCATCTTTTTTTACATTCTCCCCAAAGGAAGATGCAAGCAACATCCTCCCCCCTGGGACACAGGTCGTTTCCTGTGTCAATACCTGCGAGGAGATGAACACGGCCGAGATTTTGTGGATACGGCATACCCAAAGTGAACCTTCACCAGCGAAATCAATCAACTTTTGAGTACTCAGGACGGGGCGGGGCCCCTTGAGTAATCTTGGCGAAGGTATTGGCGACACCGCGGACCCGGAGCCCCCCAACATAAGCTGTAACCTAGTGGTGTGTTTAGAGGTGAATGATAAGAAACCACAAACGGTGGCCGTCGGAGCCCAGGTCATGCAACGGCAGATGGGATCCCTGTCTGTTTACCAGGCAGGAAGCTCTTTTTTTTTTAGGGTTTAACGCGCCGACGCAACGCAGGCGATGAGGCGCGCCGTAGTGGAGGGCTCCGGATTAATTTTGACCACCTGGGAATCTTTAACGTGCGCCGAAATCTCGTACACACGGGCGTTTTTGCTTTTCGCCTCCATCAGAAAAGCGGCCGCCGCGGCCGGGAATCGAACCCGCGACCTCGTGCTCAGCAGCGCAACGCCTTAGCCACTGAGCCACCGCGGCGGGTAGGCAGGAAGCTCCGGCACCTCTTCAGCTATCAGGGTGCAGACGCTTCATTTTGTAGAAATGGGGCCTGCATTTTCCGGGAGGAGAAAATGTCAAAAATGTAGAAGAGGCCGAGGACTAAAGTAGAGAAAGAAGAAGTAGAAGTTAGGAACAGTGGCCTCCAGCCTGTTTTCTTTTCGCCCGTCCCTTTACACTGACTTTGTCACAGGAGTGAAGCCGTTATTTCGACACTGGCACACAAAAGAAAAGGCCCACCCAGAAGAAAAACGAGATTCCACATCCTACTCAATTCGCGCCAATGCTTCCTTAGATTCCTTTGTTCACTGAACAACTGAGTTGCCGTCACGGTGATCTTGTACGACCTTTCTTGAACAAAGAAATTTATGCAGCATGCGTCTATTTTTCGGCTTTGATAGAGAGGTAAACTTTTCGGTGTTATAATTGTCTTTTGTTTAGATACAATCCGCTTAAATATTGCGGCCGCAAACTTGTAACTGCACCCATTGGATGGACATTGTTTTCTAAGAACTTTCTTTCAAACTCCTTCTCTCTTTCTATAAGCACGAGCACATTCCTTACTCCACCATGGACTGGAACCACCATCTTCTTGCGAGCAAACAATAAGTTGTGCTTTTTTAACAGATTCAGAAAGGATTGATGACACTTCATCTGCCTTGCGTTCCTGTCTCCCGAAGGAATAGAGCTAACTACTGTTTTTATTTCCTCTTTAACGCAATGAAAATTGATATGCCGAACTATATGCGGTCGCGGGGACCTGGAAGTGTATAGAACCTCATATACATTTGAGATGTGACGACTAATTGTAGCTTCGTCCCAAGTAAACCACGAAGATATATTTCTCGGGGTGGAGAAGATCGAATCAAGAACATAACTGCTATGCCATCGAAAAAATGTCGCACATCCTGAGTTAAAGCTAGATATTGTCGTCCTGCATCCAGCCGCAACGACGCCTGACACAGTAATTTGTGCGGAAAGCCTACCATACGCGGCGCGAATTCAAATCCCCAAAAAGAGCATCTAGCTTTTCACACGCCGACAAGATATCATCGACTGAAGTGGTGGACGTTAGTCCACCCAGAACGTACGCGTTCACTACAGAAAATTCAACGCTACCTGGAACGTCGAATGTCACTAAGGGAATTTCCGATTCCATGGACATTAATTGAAATGAAAGATTCCCTTTATGACAAAATTGATAGCATACCAAAGTTAGATATCCCATCCTTTAGTTGTACGGTCTAAACGGAACGTTCAGTAATTCTTGGATTTAAATTGCCGACCAGGAGCCAGCCAAGTGTCCCCCATTAAAATAACGTCCAGACGGGTTTTAGATACCATATAGTGAAGGTCTTTTAGAGCTGATTATACTGAACGAAAATTCTATTGCAGTACCCGAACAGACATTAGAGGAAGTGATGGCCGCCACAGCCGCCTCCAAAATATCACCCGCTTGTCCTTTCGCTTGACATTTCTTTGTCTTTTGTTTCGGGCACGAATCACGTGAACCCAAAATAGGCGATCCCGTTCTTCTACAGGCAACCGATAGACACTCCCTGTCGTTTAAATGGTACCCAGAATTGAACTTAGCCTTGTTAGCAGGACGACTGTAAGATGTGGGGTGAAAGACAGACAGGCCAGTTACGGCTGTGGATGCATGACGAACATTCGAGGACGCACGAGAGGCCGGCAGGCCAGATGCCACTTTGGAGGGAATAGAAGGACCTCCACATTGGAACTGAGACGACAGGTCCACAGAAGAAGTGGATGGTAGCGATTGGCTAACACGGCTTGAAGATTGAGCGGATCAGCCTCATCCAAAGGATGTTGGTTGAGTGACTCAACAGCCTAAGTATTAAAACGCACGTTCCAAATCCGTTTGCACAGCGACGCCACACAACGCGGACATAGACTGGGTTATGTGGGCTGTATGAGCTGTTACGAACTCCGTCATGGCATGCAAGTAGCGATCTATCATTTAGGTCTGACTTTCTTCAATTCCCGACGCGACCACATCAACAAGAGATTACTCCACGGTACTGGAGCCACGGGCCACAATTAAGGCATAGCCTGACGATGTATCTTTAACTATAACCATCGCCTCACTCCGCGTGCACGGCCGCTTTTCAATTACCTCTAGCATCTTTACCTCTTGTGCTCGAACCCGACCGTTGGAGTAGTACGCACGGTGTGAGTTTCCACGTGGGCATCAAGTTTCCTCACCTGTCTGGCATGAAGCAGCGGGGTGATCTCCTCCCTAAGTACAACAACGAGCGGACCACTCACAGCCCCCGGCACTGTGGCCGAATCACCAACATATTCACCACTGCAGTAGACGAGCGGAAAGCGGCTCAACCTGGAAGATTAGGGGCCACTTCTTCACGCATGTCTTGCATGGCCATTTCAGGGTGTACTCTGCGAATGATGACCCTTAGAGCAGGCAACGTGGGCTGGAAAAGTGGGCTCACCGGTGAAAAGTGAAAGGTTGTACACTGCAGCGTCTTCCACACATGCTTGGTCAGGCGATCGGATCACAACGCCGGCTTTCTCGAAGGTACGCACGCTGGAGATTTTCTGGTAGCGCTCTCTAGGAGCACGAAGCGCGCTTGGCTTTTTTCCAGGATTGTTCCGCGGTATTGCGCACCCATTCGTGGGCATAAAGCCACAAGGGTGTCGGTAACCTCGTTGTAGAGGAAAGCTTGCAAAGAGTGCTCCCATAGTGAAAAACTGCCCGACCTTGGTGAATCCCCCCCGGCCAGGAGAGTTAGTCGCCATTCGGCGCAACAGCTCCAACCCTCACTACATTCTGAAAGAAACAGGTCGCAAAAAGAAAGAGATGAGAAAATTACCAAAAACTTGGTCATAACCCCGTGTAGGAAGCGAGAGCCTTGATGAGACGTCAGAAAAAAGAGAGTGACACCGTACATAAGATAACCCCTTCTTTGTCCGTTGTCTTCAAAGAGACCAAAACGGCCATAATCAAAACTGCTTCCTGATCGAACTTATCACCGATAACTGTAGACAGCCAGCGGTATGCAGAAGTTGCGTAAATTCTAAAATGCAAACTTCAGCCGTCATTGCTTTGCCACAGTGCCCTCTCAAATCGGAGTTATTCGGGTGAATTCTAATCCTCTAGAATGTGGCAGGGGAGAGTTTTTCGATTTTTTGCATTCGTCACAAAACCTGGAGGAGCACTGCTTGCGTTTAAGACGGATCGAAGGAAATATGCAGAATATCCTCGGCTTTGTTGCACAATTTAAAGAGTTGAAACGGATCTCAGGCTATTGAAGCTCAGAAACATCACCAAGAGTTTATATACATTATTTATGACATAAATGTAACTAAATAAGAGTATACCATAGACACCAAATGCAGCCGCACTGCAATAGCGACGATTGCTGAACTTTGCAATATTGGTAGCGAAGCAAACGCACTTACATCATCTAAGTCTGGTGGTTTTCTTGTCAGTATTCTCTGAGGAAGACGTTGCAGGGAATAGGTCATTCCTTGCAGTGATGACATTCGCTACGTAGATGCAAATTATGCGGAAATAAAAAGGTGGATCGTATCATATCGGTTCTTCT
The DNA here is from genome assembly GCF_048455015.1 of Haemaphysalis longicornis. NCBI lineage: Eukaryota > Metazoa > Arthropoda > Arachnida > Ixodida > Ixodidae > Haemaphysalis > Haemaphysalis longicornis. Next base: position 93,369,579 of record NW_027526295.1, read on the forward strand.
TTCCTCCCACACCCCGCATAACGTTTATTCCCATCCGGTTCCCCGCCGAAACAGCAACGAAACCCCCGTTCCCTAATCCACCGGCATGACTAACACAGATGTTGAAAACCGCAACAGAAGGTCACAACTGCTCAGCAGTCTCTTAACCAGACGAACGTTTTGTTCCCTGAACTCAAGTTATCGTAAATAGCCCTACCTGCAGCAACTGCATTAGCTGACGCTGCTCATTCTCGATCGTACAGCCAGATGTCTAAAGAGGCGATAGAAAGTTTAAGGATTTTGATAGCGCATTATCTCACACAGGCGGAAAGTGGACACCTGGTATACCAGCCATTTTTACGTGCGGAGCTGAATTCGTATCGGGTTTCGGGACAACAGTCGGAAGCATCACACGTCACCTTTGTACAGGACCGTCCTCCGTGTCAGCACTTTCAGAAGCTGTCTATCAACAAGTTCGCTGCAGAACCGATCTCCCGCTGTTTTCGACGTGTGCATGCATGCCCAGCTCAGTGAGTTCAGTATGCTCAGGAAGCTCACAGACTTGGTCCGCACTCGAGCGCATAACCGATCTTCACGTCCTGTGTTTCCATGAGTACTTCAACACTGCCAGTACAGGTCAGTGAGAGAGGAAGGGAACGGAAAGTGTTCGCCGTTAATTTGGGGCTTATTTTCAACCGGAGGCGAAGAGCGGAACACGAATGTAGCTTCCGCTGCGTTGTTTACAGGCACCTCCGGAGGAGTGCTTTGTTCCTGACGCTGCGACAATGCTTAGAAGAACTATAAGAACAACAATAAGGCGCTGCAGTTGCGCTAACCACATATGGAACCTTTTAGAATTTCCTGACGCGGGCTACCTTATGTCGCATTCTGAAGCTTTCTCGCACAAGTGGCCAGGTAGGCCTTACTGGAATGGACGTGCCTGCGACGCTCGTAACAGCGCGCTTTTATACATTGTCAACACGCCTAAGCAACGTTGTTACATCACAGATGCAGTGAGGGTCTGCCAAAACCACCACGTGGGACATGATCCCGCACCTCCAAATAAGGTGAGATATTAACGGATTTGTTCTCACCAAGCGTACCAGTGCACGTGTACAGTTGGGCACCAGTGCACGTGTGCTCCATGCCTTAGCCCGGTCCAATCTTTGGGTTGATTCCGTGGTACCGAAACGTCCTAGAGCCTCAAAATCAACCTTGGTATGAAGAAGCCGAGATATCCGCAGCAGCGTCCGCTTCATGTCCCTTCACGCTTGCTCCGTGTCGAGAACGTCGAGGTCCTTTACACGCACCTCATCTCAAAGGAGCAGCATCCCCTCTGTAAAATGATTAACGCGCGCCACCATCTACAAGTGACCCACGAAAGTCGGATTCTGCGAAACTCAGATCGTGATTTATGTGACCGCAGGGCAGGCTTACCAGAACAATCAGATTCTCATCCGTAGTGTAATCAGGAAGTCCTCTTGAATATCAGTCTAAATCCTCTGTAGTGTCTACCACAACCAATTATTAAATCTATCGGAAAGAAGGTGAACCCGGTGAAGACTTTGGGGCCGTCGGATTTGATACGTGTGACATAAACAAGCTATAAGGCCAACAGGCATAATTTAGAATGGTAATTAAATGGGCTTCAAAGCGCATTCACGCTTACGGTGTCAACGTACGGCCAATTAGGGAGAAAAAAGTATCGTGAAGGAGAGAACGACGCAAAAAAATTATTCTTGTAACGATAATAACAGGGCAAATTTACCTTCTAACCACTGGAGGCCTCAAAAGTAACGTAGTGTAGTTATGTCTAACCCAACCGGTTGGCAAGCCTCTCTGTCGTTATAGCAGGAAGAGGAAGACGACGCAATTATTCTGATGACAAAGATGGTACTACCGCGACCCAGTCGGGCTACTAGACACGTTTCTGCTGGGCTGCATGACTCTGAAACATCTACTCAATAGTAGCTGTGTTGCGGGGTCGTCAACAGAAACACGGTTCAGAAAATGAAGGAAAGCCCAAAAATGCAAGCGCAGGGTGAAGAGAAGAACTTTCAATGCTGCAGATAAATCCACCATGAGCTGCTTTCACCAGGCAATATTAGATTCCAGATATATATGCCACTACAATTAAGGTTCCGTCGAAACAGAAGATCACTAACTGCGGCATTACTTAAATTTCACGTAGATGATCGCATATCTAGTAATACAATGTGATAGTTTCGCAGCCCAACACAAAAAGCAGTAAATTTTCTCTGAATTGTTTTTTCGAGTAAGCACATAACAATAAGGGGGAAAATGAGCTTTTCACGTACAAATACTTTTTTTTCTATTCATACAGTTGTATGAACATTCCAATGTATGCCCGCCAAAATCTTGATGCTAAACCGTCGGGGATGCAACGGCGGAAACGTTTATGTATACTGTAGTTTGTCAATCTCAGATCTCCTCTTTCAAAAACCGCAAATATTCTCTGATTCTTGGCGATTACTCTGTTCCTACTGCTGTTTTAATCCTCGCGAATCTGTGATTATAAATAACACCGAAAGGTATCACGGCAAACAAATAATACCAGATAGAAATTTTATTGTAATTTTTGCGCGGTACTTTTAAAAGATTCTGGGAGTCGCTGTAGAGGCGCGATGCCTCGTATTTCCAAAGTATCGCTATGATACCTAATATCTCCCTAAATTATCACAAGCGTCTCACTGGACCGCTACACACTTCTTCCCCACGGTATCAGCTTCGTCTAATTACGGCACCCGGAACCAGTCGTCGACATTTCTTCGTACAAGTTACTGAAAGCCGAATCTTGCAGGACAAGGTCATCATTATCTTATGGTGATATGCGCAGGTTTTTCACCGGAATGGAGTCCATTTTTTTTCGAATCTACTACGGCAACAAAACTCAGACTCTGAAACCAAACCAAAAAGGCTGCAAATAGGTATAGACTGAATAAACTGCCCGAAAAAAACACATGGCGTCGAGACTTCGTTGCGGTTGGAGCAGTTCCCGCAGGACCCTCCTATGACAAGTCGCCTTGTACTCTTGGTCCCGTTGCCGTTCGTCCCTACAGTCTTATTTATGTGGCTGTCAAGTGGCGGTCTGCTGTTACTTGTGACCCCTCTATTTTATGCTCCACCGTACACAGGTTGGAATCAAGGAATGTGCACTTGGACACAACACCGCATGCTTCTCCTTGCAGTTTGAAAGAATTACCAACAGGAGTGAAGGAAGTACGCACGTGGCGGAATTTTCTTTTAATAATCAATTCAAGATGGTATACTTTCAAGCGCGCGCGGTCCACGGAGGCAGAAATGACGAAATATGCCGAGATAACGGTTGGTGTTGAAAAATGGGTCTCAGCGTTCTCGGAACGCCCGTTGCTGGCTACAGCCTGCTGGCTGCCGCAACACAAATTCACTGAGGGTGCTCGACGGCGCGTATTCCTGCAAGTGCGGTGGTGGCTGTTTTCTGAAAGTTGCTTGATCAGATCCATATGGTACGAGTCGGATTCTCCTAGGCGTTTCTTTCACGGCACTACCACCTCACCCCTCCTTCCACGGCGTGTCTTTGGGTGCGCGGTGGCTCAAAGATGGCTATCGCTATCGTTCTAACTGTGACTCAGAAACCGAGTTGTAGTAGGTGTTATTTTGGCAGTGGTCAGAATAGCTTGCCTCCCACGTATGTACGTAAGCTTGCGAAATAGATAAGCTATTCGTCGCTGTCACCATTTTCACGGCACCATCTCGCATCCGCAGAATACGGGAAGTTATTCGACAGAGAGCCATTTCTTTTAAACCTCTCAGTGACTACACCGCAGCCACACTATCGGCAACGGCCGTTTTGGAGCCGTTCAGTGCATTTTTAAACACGGCAGTGTCTTTGAGGTCGGAACACAGGGATGTAAATGACCAACTTTTTACGGTATTCGAAAAAATCGCATGGCTGGAAGGTTGTACCTGTACATTAAAGATATAATTTGTAGTTCAAACAATCAGGAACAATAATCCGCAAAACATACAAAACTGTTCTTGGAAAACCAGCATTCACTCCTACCACACGCACCTACTCCGACTCTGCCTCCACAATTCACTATCTGAGCACCTAGAACAGCAAGTCGACCAACTCGCTTGCATATCCTTTACCTGCACCGGCCGCACCACTTTTACACACCTGGGTCATTCTGTTCCTACTTCGTTGCACGTAACCCAACGCATGTTCCCCAAAATCGGCGCACACATCAATGCGTCACCTATACCGGCCCGCGTGCACCCTACTTACAATGTCGGTCGAAGACAAGCATGCGTTCGTCTCCTAGAGAAACAATGTTCCGGAAACCACAACACCCGATCCACGAACGTCGCCACCGCCTCGCACAGAAGAGAACATGCAATAATTGCCCTCATTTCTCAAGGCTTCATTATGACACCCGCCACCATCACCGATTCCAACATCAATACCGGCGAAAAGACAGCCATAGCCCCGCATCCACCCCAGCCCCCATCGGCTCTGTAACCCTCCTTACCTACACGGAGCAATCTCGCCGGGACCTTCTGATCGGATGCACTTCTCCTCCAGTACTTAAGCTTCTCGAGACAATCAAGACCCCGCCCCACATGCAAATCGCGTTGACCCCAGGTCATGCCTCACTCCAAGGGAATAAATTGGTCCACCCCTCTGCACGCGATATCCTACTCCGGGCATTCCCATTGGGTACAGGTGACTTTGAAGAAGCCCCTCCACCCATCCCATTCACAGAAGCTGCACCGATATATTACCCCACCACCTTCAGAGCGGACGCCATTACTAACCCTCCCTCCACGCTTACAACGCCCAAATACGATGCAGACTCCAGACCCAAACATATATCAAGACACCTATCCTTCTAAAAAAAAATCCCCCACTGGATACCCTTACCACTGCCCAACATGTCATGCTACCAGTATGATGTACAATCTCGTCTGGGCACGCGCCGACCAACGCAACCCCCTTTCTCCCCCCTCCGGAGCTGTGGGGATGTTGGCTGACCAGATATCACCTCGAGACTCAGCTCGTTGCTCGAGGCTCAGAGAGCCACCGAATCATTGACGGACACAAAGTTGAGGTTTAGTATCGTTGTGGTGTGGTTGACGTCAGTGGCATGACAATTCAATGACCTTATGTCTTCCGAGTTAGCTTGTCGTTTCGGTGGCTGTGTTAGTACACCACTCTGCAAGCACAACTTATCGTGTCTAGCGAATGCTTTGCACGCCGAGCCTCTCGACGCGCGGTGTCTTCTTTGGCGGTGCGAACTATCTGCGACCAGGCCATGAGGACTCAATGATCACCTACAGCAGCTTCGACATTAAAGTCACGATTATAGAACTTTACAAAGCGAATGCGCATGGCGACACCAGGACGAATGAAAAAGGGGCGTAGACTATGACATGAGTTTCTAGTTTCGAAATAAACTTTTGCCACTACACGGCGAACGCTGGAGTTTTTTTGTGGCCACATTGGCCAACCTTTCCATACGGGTACGCTTGGCTTGACGAAAGTGCGCTCGAGGCATGCGGCGAATGCCGGAATTTTTAAGTACACCTACAACCCACCACGGTTTCATCTCCGCGTGCAAAAACGCCGAGGCGCCAATGGCCTAAGACGACGAGCGCATGCGTCACCCTCATCAGGCATACAGTATAGCACTGAGAATTTCTTTAAGGAAATCACAAGATAAGCATCGATAGTGCATTATGGATGATAAGGCACCTGTCAACAATGGGACCCACCCCCCATGTGTTGCCGGTAAAGATTGTGTTTCCAGATTATCTTCGATGGCTATAGGCAGGACGACAATCGCCACATAGAGCAGTTCTTGCCCAAGACACCGAGCGCATGCTTCAGGCTATGCAGGACACAGTATTTGCTGACAGAAACCGAGTGTAGTATCAGTAGATGAGGTATTAGAGTACCGAAACGAAGGGACGTAAGACAGCAACGGCGGCCATTTTGCCGTTTATCAGTGTTGCGAGATTGCCGTAACTAAGAACTCGCCTTTAAATGCGACCGGGTCGTTTGATAACAACACTACCACGCATGCTCATTGATTGATTGATTGATTGATTGATTGATTGATTGATTGATTGATTGATTGATTGATTGATTGATTGATTGATTGATTGATTGATTGATTGATTGATTGATTGATTGATTGATTGATTGTAGGGTTTACCGCGCCGACGCAGCGCAGGCGATGAGGCGCGCCATAGTGGAGGGCTCCGGATTAATTTTGACCACCCGGGGATCTTTAACGTGCGCCGAAATCTCGTACACACGGGCGTTTTTGCCTTTCACCTCCATCAGAAAAACGGCCCCCGTGGCGAGGGGGCGAACCCGCGGCCTTGTGCTCAGCAGCGCAACGCCTTAACCACTGAGCCACCGCGGCGGGTACTACCACGGATGCAGCCAAATAGCAACTTTAGACACACTTCTACTGCTTAAATGCTATTACATGCAGTATCTCTGATTCTCATACGGAACGACGTCAGTCGCCCGTAGCCGTAAAAATGGAAAGGCAAGCTAAGCCTACCAGAGTTGACTGACTAACACGCATTAACAACATAATAGCTCGCTCATAAACCATCACAGTGTAAACAGATGCCCGTAATGAGAATTGACCGATTATCGTGCTGGCAGCACAGAACAGCAGGAAAAAAAGAGTGGCGATGCTCTGTACCCTCATCTAGTGGCACCAGCCGAGCGCAAGCACTAGCCCGCCAAGACGACGAGAAACATTTCATATCCTCATCCATCACCATTAATAGTGGTTTACAACCGCTGCGCTGGATATAAACTTTAGCAGAAAGGGATGGCGATGAATTTTTTTCGTCAGTATTAGCCAATGTCTTGAAGCGGGTGTGCTTAGCTTGGCGAACGTGCGTCGAGGCACGCGTGCACGAGCGCTGGGCATTTTCTGGGTATTTATAACTGCGGAAATCATGCACAAACGATCTGCTCAACACCATCCCTGTTTAAAAGTTAGTGTTGCAAGGTTGTTCCCTTTATTGTACGTAAGTAGACTTCAGTTCTCCCAAGAATTCGTTATCAACCCTCGTAATAGGACTTTAACAAGGCATGATTGTTACATCAAGATTAGATTGCTTAGTGACACGACATGGATAGATTTTACACATAACCCCATCTTAGTGATCCTATTGTATCACAGGGAATTTTTAAGCTCCCAATGACCTAATTCTTACTTATCTTTTAAAAACCATGACGACATTGTGCTTTGCACAGCCTTATTAATTATGCATTTCACATCGTATATATACATAGTGTGCGCATACAATTTTCCGCAATAATATCACACCCTACATTTCTTGGCCACAGAGAATAGAATAGTTATTCATATCCTTCTATTTTTATGTTAGGCAAAGGATATACACCATGTTATAAACGAAGTCACTGTGCATAGAATTTTATGCACACCACCAATTATGCACATCCACACAATCTGGTGTAACAGCGTTAAGGCGCTACAAGCGGGAAATAAGATTGTACATTGTACTGCGCCTATGGCACCGACACTCATATCAAATACTAAATTTCTTTCGTATTCTTTGCCACGAGATTATTTGCATTCCTCCATTGCATTTGAAGATTTTGCAGTAGTATACTTACGCATACCTGAAGTACCCGAGAAGATATTTCATGTACGAATTTATTTGTCATTTTTAGGCAAAGCATTTCCTCTGGTTTCCAGAAGGACCAGAAATTCTTTCTGGTAATTTAAGAACAGAAGTGTTTTTGGAAATAGGAATTTTTACTAAACTATCGCAACTACCTCACTTGCGTTTTCATCATGCTAACCAGTCTCTTCCGCAGCTTCATGCTCATAATACGACGGTGAGTTCATCTGGTCTTCATAATTTTTCTCTTCGTACGGCTGGCGCAGAGCAGAGTCCTGTAGAATGAGACCGTAATCGTCCGGTGGTGATACCGTCAGGCTGTTACCTGGATCGGCGTCCCTATCTTTTACAAAGCCAAGGCGGCGAGGTAAACTGGATTCTCCGGACGGAAAGAAAGCAGAGATTAACAGAATGCACAAAGTGGCAGCAGAAAGCGCGAGAAGAAGCCGCTCCGTTCCTTTTGTGGGCATTCCCGCGTGACTGTTCATTGGCGACTCGCTTGGCAACTTGGTCTTGCAGCCAATATTCGCTGCCACCTGGCTTTGGTGGCTGCCCCCTAGTGGTCTGCATTGCGCAGGAACATCCGTTAGTTCGTGCTGTCCCACATTCAGGCTGGAACCGGAAAAGGTCTTGCCCTTGTCTGTTTCCGCCGCAGCACTGCATGATGCTTGGTGCTGGTCGAGCGAGTTCCCAAGAGGGGAAGAGAACGCACCCACATGGCAGTAATTTGGCTCACAGAGCGATTGCTGGTTCAGTTTCTCCACGTTCTGTGCATTACGAGAGGCTGAAAAGTCGAATGTTCGAGGAAGAACTCTCGGTTCGTCAGGGAAGGGGGGCTTCAGCGATCTCGGCTTGGCTATTGGCTGGCTACCGCCCGAGGGTTGCTCCGACCAATATTCAGCCGCGGTGGTCGGTGCGGGAGACCGCTGAAAGCGCGCTGTGGGCTGTTCTGGGAAGACCGCCTGCTCGGGCCCACCTTGTAAAAACTGGCTCCTTTTACGGGCCACAGCGGCCCTCTTCCGTGGCAGTGGCACCGGAGGTCTCCTTCCACGTCGTGTCTTGGGGCGAGGTGGTTGCTCTAAGGTGGCTTCCGTGCTCACGGAGAACATGGACTCCGACGGCAAAGTAAGAGTAGATACCGTTTTGGCAGCTGTCGTGACAGGTCGCCTGGCGTGCACGCAAGGTAATGAGATAAAGCAGCCATTTGGGGCCCTCCCCACTTCCTCGGCGTCGTTGCGAATCGGTAAACTGGGGTAGGTAGTACGACGTACAGCCATTTCTTCTTCCCTCCTTGGTGGATGCAGCGCCGCCACGTTACTGGCGATGAATGTGATGCTCTTGTTCGGGCATTTTTTTTTTCATAGTGCGATTTCATCCTATGGTCAGAGGCTAAAAAGCAGTACAGTTTTTGATATCGGAGAAAAATATCCCCCCCCCCCTCATTCAACTGATGAGAATTTTTTAGCTAAAAAATTATTCGCGTTTTGCCTGCCCAAGGAGGGATTGGCCACGTTTTAAATTGCCGCTTTTCTGGTGCGCTGTTGATGTTGATAATACACGATTTCTGGAGCAGAAACTTGTGTTGTGGGTTGCCTTCCTAGTCAGGGAAGGCGCCAGCCATGGAGCCGCTCTTGCTCTAGACATACACTTCGCCTGCGTCTCTTGGAGGCAGCTGGTCAGCTCGCCCTCCCACTGCGCCAAGCAGGTGTAAGTGAGAAAAACGGTTTAACCGAGCCGATAGAACAATCAATAGAAAAAACAAACATGTGTGACTTTACCACCGTCCAAAAAATCGCGAGCTGTCACCACTGGTCGGCCCCTCGAAATTAAATATTCTCGAAATTCAGGCCCCGACCTGGACCGTTAGCCTCACCACTCTTCCGGGAAGGGGGTATTAGATGGTAAGGGCATTATCACACAAGGTACTGCGTGGGGCAAGGAGTCTGGAGGGATAATTGGTGTGAGAAATGGGGTTTAGAAAAGAAGTCCTAATGCACGCTTGGGTTTGAAGTTTGCCCAAAATGCGGGCGTCGTGAGCTTAAACGACGGGTGATTCGGAGGATAGTGGAGGCGGGTGCGTCGCTAGTAGGGAGAATTGCACTATAGAAAGCAGCTGCAGGTTGGTAAATGTAGTTATTTATATTGTCTTTGAATTTTTTCTTGTCCACATCCATTTACTGCTCAAACTGGTATAGTTCCTAAACAGAGTTTGACATAGTCGTAAGCTTTCACTGGTGTAAATACGAATTCTTAAGGACACGCACAAAGTTTTTTTTTAACCGTACCTGGTTAATATTTTAGCAAACATATTTTCTAGGTAAACAGTCGTAAATGCCGAAAGAACTCTCGCAAAGCGTTCAGTGCTGTATTCGGTGGGCTAACCGCTCCCCTCCGAGATTATTCCGGCCGCCCTCTTGCCTTTTATGCCTGGCACTCGCAGTCAAGGAAGGCGCTCCTCTTGTGAACTTGCTGTTGTAAATAGCATTATGGTCTTAACACCTGGTCGTTGCCTGGTATCTTACAAAGAAACAAGCACTGGAATATATATGCTTGTGAATAGGTGGGGCCCCAGAATCAATGGTACCCTCGATGAGAAGAAAAAGCAACAAGCTTGAACTGTACCCTTGGTTTCGATGCTCTTCTTGTTCCTGCAGATATACGTAATGCTCCGTCTAGCTACCACCACAGCATTAGGTGTGTTCAGCATTCATTCAGAGCAAAAATTCCAGTCATTCAAAGCAAAAATGCCTCAGGAGTGTATGGCCTGCCCAGCGCTCTGCTTCTGCTATGCTTTGTACTCTTAGCTACCATTGAAAAGAGCGCGCTGTGTGTGTATAGAGGAAAACAAGGAAAAAGCGAAGTTACTTCAATTTCTCAAAGTCGAAATGGCGTTATGGGCGTGTGACGGGGTCAATGTTTCGTGTGCTTTTTACTTCAAACTGCGGTTTTTACGTTCTGTGAAGTGAGTGTAATTTCCCCTTTAAACTGCTTTTGTCCACATCACATTCAAGTTACTCTTTGTACGATTGTGTTTGTAACTGAATATGGCCTAAACTTTGCGCTTCTTTGAAGTTTTTTTCCTCAAGAATCTCAATGCCATTTTGAACACAAACATTTCAAGAACATTGTTTAGACCTTGTTTACCTGAATATGGTGTTGTGATCACATATATTCCGCTACATGCATCCAGGTTTGCACTATGTTTTCCCTGCTATTGTACGTTCCTCTAAATCATCCTGTTCCTATGAAGGTTGTTCTCGTTGGACATTGTCAGCAGGAAGTTTGCCTGCTTCCATTACGCATTTTTTTCTGAACACAATTCGTAACATTGTGTTTCTTTTATTTATGTTGTGTATACTAACATATTCTGAATGGTTATGACATCCCCGTCCCCAAATCAGCTAAGACTCTTTACAGGCGTCCTACTTCACTTTTTTCGTTTTTGAGCGTGATCTTCCAAATGTATCAGTTAATATTTTATGGCAACACAGAATGTCTACAGGGAGGCAGCTATTAGTTGTCTTCGTTTACAAAGCTTGCGCTTCGAGCGCGCCCTGATTTTCTGAAAATAGACGACCAGTGTTGGATGCCCTACAAACTGGTGCAACCTTCCTTTATCTACCCGTAGGAAAGCCCCGCAAACTGAATTAGAGATATACTTTCAAGCGAACACTGAACATGTTTTTTTACAAAAACATCCCATAGTTAAAACCAGCATCAATATACTTGTGATGTCGTGTTACAATTTACCAAACTGCATCAGTTATTTCCTAAACTACTATGTGTCAGTTATCTGAAAATAAGGTAGCCACACAGAATATCGGAGCTTGCTTGGCGTGTGTTATTACATTCACGGAACTAAGCTACGTGCAATTGTCATAAGTTGTTGATTTTACTACTACACGTGGAATTTCATAATCATCAGAGGGTATTCTAATGCACCGATAACTGGAAACATCCTTTTAAATGTCCGAGTGGGCACATGCAACTCATACCTCATTACCGTTCGAGAATAGTCGAACAAATGGTTCATCCACTCTTCTGTACACCGAGCCTCTTTAAAATCGGTTTAAAGGGGCCATGAAATAGGGTTGCTGATACATGGGTGCTCGCATTTTAAGGTAAATCAATGCCCTAGAAATCACCTGCATCCATATTTTGTTAAAGCGATGAGTATTAGTGGAGTAATTGCAAATTAAAACGGCGCGTTTTTACCCACGCCGGGATTCTCCCTCGCTTCGTCGATTTTCTCGCACTTCGCAAGCGTAACTGTTTATGATGCCTCACTTTTCGGTGACGTCTGCGAGAGCATCCGGTAGTGGGCGCGGTCTGCTACTCTCTCTACCACTCTGGTGGACAGGGGCCGTCTCACATTCTGTGTTCCGTTTGGGCCGCATTTTTGTCATTTTGCTTTTAAATCCTGCACTTCGCTCACAGCTGGAAAAGCTGACGGAAGGAATGGGGCGGCACTGTTACGCTTCCACACCACGCCGAGAGATCGCGCAAAAAGAGAACGACGCGGTCACAACGCGTTTGCGGCGACGACGTGTCTGCTACATATGCGAAGATAATGTGTGAGCGAATGACTAAAGAATCGCCTGCAAATTTGTTAGAGTGATCATGTACATGCGTTCTGAACCGGTGTCAGTTAATATATTTCTCAATTGGCTGCTGCGCCCCTAAACTACTCCCCGACAACATTCGGGCCCTAATGAATGCGGCTCTTCTCTTAGTTCCTACAGTGTAATAAACACAGTAAGATCCATGAAATTCAAACTGCTCTACACTAGCGATAACGCGATCCGTATTTCTCCTTACGACGCTTCGGCCGTTCGCTTTGGTGGCAATTCGTTCCCTCGAGTTACAAACTCCATATTCGTCTGCGACGAGCAATGCTTGCAGAAAATATAAGCTCAGGTAAGAGCAGAAGAGGAATTACATAATACGCAATTGATACCGACCAAACTTTTTAGTTTTAGCTCGGCCAGCACTATTTCCGCAAGGCGAAATACCAGTCGAGCTGAAACAGTGGTGTTGCTTGGAGGTCAGCTATGGAGGGGGCTTCACGGAACTTTACTGCACAACTGTTCTTCAACAAATGCTGCGTTAACCAGCCAGGAAGCCTTGAAATCAGATAGAAGAGTTTGATACGAAACAAAGTGTGGGTCTCAATGTAGTATTCAGGATATTTCTGATACCTCTCCAGTTACTTCGGGGTGCAGTCTTATCTTCTCCAGGTGTATTAGGCCCAGAACCCAGAGCGCATTCATCGCCGGTTAGCTTAGGAATTAAGTCGAGGAGGGGAAAAAAATCCGTTTCTCCGAGCCAAGGAACTTGAACCCGCAAATGCAGTGCCGTAATGGTCATGGAAAGCACTGGCAATTTCAGCTGCTTCGGTGTAGCTAACACCTTTATGTTGAAGTCCAAGTACTTGCTTTGCAAGTGCTAATTCTACCTTATCGCTAAGCTAACGGCGAGTGGTGGTGTAGCTATCAAAGACCCTTTCAGTTCTCGACCGCATTCGACGCCATGGTATTTTTTGGTAACATACTGTACTTGAACGATACCAATTTCCCCTCCAAATCATCCCGGACTGACTGCTTCGAGTTCATGAAGCCCAACCAATGTACGAGTAAGTTCCCGTAGATAAAACGTTCTAAAAATGAAAGGCCAGCGGACTCTTCTATTGCGCAATTCCTTACCTCCTGTTTGAATAGATCCCGTCTATGATATGAAGAAAGACTGTGTTTCAAGAATACAAATCAAGCAATCTGATATATGTTTACAGAATATTTCATCAGCCAATGAATTGGTATTAAGCTTCCAAAGTTCCCCTTGAGGTGGCGCAATACGCCGTCATGTGCCTCTTGCGTAAACAGATACCATGCAATGGTCTGTGAAGATCGGGGGTACAAAATTGGCGGTGGAGCGCGACCACGGGCGGCGCTGCGAAGCGCGTGTCAGTGGCGTCTCCTTGGAGATTCTCGCACTTGTCGTCTGCTTTACTCGGTCTCCCTCTCCCTGACGTTTCTTTCCGCTTGACTGACTTTTGGTGCTCGTCCGCACCAGATTTCGCGTTTCCGCTACTTTTTGCCACAATAAAAGTCTTGAAATCTCATACACCAGCTCAAGCCGTGATTTAAAGTACAGTTTTAATTACCACTCCGAAAAAACTTCGCCAGTGCCACCCGATTTCTTGCGAAGCCGGCCCTGTGCGGAGCGCGAAAGTCGGAGCTAGGTGCGAGCATCTGTATCCAGCAATCTTTCGAATAGAGAGAATAGCCAGATTCCAATTACCGACAACAGCGAAAATGCAAAACAAATACAAATTCCACGCGCAGCGCTTGTCCGTGTGCCACTCTGTTCGTCCGTCATCTAATTGTTCGTGGTGTAAGCATTATTTCAATGGAGTATATCAAGCCTTCAACACCGTAATCATGTCATAACTCTTCGGGTTGAGAGCCAGTTCGTTATGATAACTTATTAGGATAAATTAGTGGTACAAAAGCCGCCTTCAAGTACTTTTGGCAACGTTGTCTGCGCCGTTTCGGTGGCGTAGCTCAAACCGTCTGATTGCATTTGCATGTGAATAAATAACGCAAGCTGCGGATATTCACCTTCTTGCACGCAGCCATAGCAAAAGGCAAGTTGTAAATAAGGTGCTGTATGGCTTATAGCCTGTCGAAAATATCCACACGAACATTGTGGGCTTCCCGAACAGCCGCAAACCTCCTAAGAAGACGTTTTTGTCGCCGCAGAAAAATTAACTTCTTGTTCACAGAAAAAACACTCATCTTATTCAAGTCTACAACAACGAAAGAAATAGAAGTCGTTTTATTTCCTCATGTGTGATGTGCTTGTATGATGCGAAGGGTGCCCTCCACTTGATGCGTAGCATTAAACTGTTGAGCCTTCATTAGAGCATCTCAAAAATACTTTCGGAATATTTATCGAGGAGCTCTGAGCACTGGATCTCGTAAATAAGCTCGAAAGGATGAGTTACACACGATCATCTTGCCGTTTTCCTGGAGAAAGTCGCTGTCTCTCTGCTTGAGTGTGGCACACTTGTGCGGGATACAGTTTGAAATTGTTCAGAGGTGGCAGAAGCTGGTAAAATGACTTAATTGATGGAAATATGCTTTTTAATGCACGAAAGCTTCAAAACAGACGATTCTTGCTCAGGCACTGTTTCCCCTACTAGCGGAGTGTAGCAGACGACAGCGGTGCGAGTCCCTAAGCCGACGTCAGAGACAGGGGACGCCACTCAAATATCTCACCGCCAATAGTTAAACGCTATGAATGTCTTCTTCTGAAAAATACATATGCGGTCAAGAAGTGCGTTCCAAGTGCACAGAGAGTGACAAAAGTACTGCCACCTCTAACATTAAGACTAACAAGCCACCCGGGCTAGATGGTCTGAGTGGAAAGTTTTTTCAAAAGTTCTCTGATATACCGTAATTACCCGATTCTAACGCGCGCCCGATTCTAACGCGCACCAGATTTTCCTGGCAAAAAAAAACGAAAAAACTTGCACCTCCGATTGTAACGCGCACGGAACTTTGTGAGCAAGAAAAACGAATGCGAGAGAAACGGGCGATTTATTTCTCGAAGTAATCTCACTCATCTCACTCCTCGTCGCTCTCCGCTGACCACAACATCTCGCCCTTGGTGCCGTCAAGCGCGTTCGCGATGCCACACTTCTGAACGAACGTTCAACCATGGTCGATGGGACCGTGGCCCACGCCTCGCACGCCCATCCCGCGAACTTCTCCAGAGGCGCACGCTTCAGCCGACCGCTCGTTTTTAACGCGCGAGCCGCTGCTGCCATTGCTGTTATCAAGCGCGCAAGTGGAACGATTTGACGATTTGTATGAACGCCGATAGAAAGGCCTAGGCGCCTATGCTTCCTGCGTCCGAAAAATCGTTGATAAAAGCTTTGGCGCCATCTTGAGATGATGATGGCGATGGGTGGGACGAAATTTCCGCTGTTTCGACAGTTTCGGTTTCGTATCTGATTCTAACGCGCATGCGATTTTTCGACCTATTTTTCCGGAAAAAGAGTGCGCGTTAGAATCGGGTAATTACGGTACCTGCTCCTGTTCTGTTACACATATTTACAGCAGCATATGACCATATTTTTTGCCGCCAACTTTTTATTGACGAAGTACAGTGTTAATTTTGAAAACACAAGATGAACAAAAGCTGAAATCTGTAGAAGGCTATCAGCCAGTATATCTGTCTGCAATGCAGATTATAAAATGTTCGCAAAACTTTTTCCTAGGCGGCATCAACTTATCATCACTAGTTTAGCAGGACCTTACCAAACTTGGTATTCGAGAAAGGAGCATTCAAACAAACATACATATTTCTTGTTCAATATTGGAGTGGGCGTCTAGTCGGTAGGGCAGGTGGCCGTTATCCACATTGACGTTTCAAAGGTATTTGTTCGAGTTTCTCATGATTTCTATTTGCACTATTTCAAGTGATAAAATGGGTGATATATTGTATAAATTGTTGCTTGTATAAATATTGTATAAATTGATATATTGTTGCTTTATTACAAAACAGTGAACCAAAGAACTTGTCGACCGCGTTCTGTCTACGCCAGTTGAGATTAAGTCGTCTGTAAGATAGGGCTGCCCCTTTCAACGTTGTTCCTTCTACATTGAACCACTTTGCCTTAGTATTCAGCAGAGTCAAGGGAGGGTACGGGGTGTTTTCTTATTATCCTGCGAAGTTATAGTATTTACTTACGCGGATGACAGTGGCTATTTTTGCGTTTATGATAATGAACAAGCTTATGATAATTATGATCATGGCGGTGACCAAAAGTATTCAAGAAGCCCTTAATTTGAACCGGCAGTTTTGTGACGCGTCTCGGGCGACTGCGAATACGGAAAAAACAAAGGAATTTTGGTTTGATTAATGGAGTATGAAACCCTCCCTACTTGCTGGAATTACTTGGGATAACGACCACGTTCAAATCCTAGGTGTGCATTTGCACCAAATAGGAAACACCGGGCCGCATTGAGCAATGGCATTTCAAAAAAGTCAAGCAAGCCTCGCTGCATGGCTGGGACGAGGCGACGCCGCCCACCTCGTATAAGGACACTCTGAAGTGTTACAGGGGCAACAGACAGGTGTTCCCGCCGCCCCACCACAAGCTTACGAGGAGGGAAGCGGTGACGCTGCGACAACTACAAACGTGCGCTATGTGGACTCCGGTGATAGCCAAGCACGTGTGCCCGGACGTGTATCCGAGCGATGTGTGCGCGGTGTGTAGGAGGGACAGGGCCACGATGGCTCATATCCTGTGGAACTGTAAAGTGAACGACGGTGCTACAGAGACGTTACCGCCGCACCTAGCGGATGCGGTGGCAAGCAAGGACTACGACGTGCAATACAGGGCCGTCCAGCAAGTGTTGGAGGCTCTCGAGCGTCAGCGGCCGAAAGCACTGTCCCCTCAGGGGCTGGATGCGTGTAGGTAGCCGATGCCGAGGGACCGACTGACACGACGTTAGGCAGCGTCAATTTTGCCGGACAATAAAGATGTTTTATCTCTCTCTCTCTCTCTTTGTTTGCGTGGACGCAGGTCTCTAATGTCTTCCTTCTCGCAAAGCTTATTTATGTGCTTCAGGTGCTTCATTGTGCTCGTTCTCAGGTCCAAGCTTTACATAGTTTTTTTGCGATTTTTGTGTGGGGGTCTGAACGGAAACCTATACGTATATGGACAATATGTTTCTTCCATTAGTGTCTCGGAGTGCTGGGCTGACGACTTTCTTTGTACACCAGCTTGTGTCTCGTTCTTTCTTCTATACATTGATGCATCATCTACTTCTACAAAACGTTATTCAACAAAAAAAAGTCTTCATTTGCCTTTTTTTCTTGTGTCCACGGGCGAAGTTAGCGCGAAGTCGCTATGGGTAATGCTTAAAGGAGGTGGTCGACATCTTTCTCTTTCCCACAGCGAGGTTTTTCTGCAATATCTGTTTGCCCTTTTAGGAAGGCTTTGAAGAACATTTTATTGAAGAGCCTGTTCCCAGTGCCGGTTTATCGCCAGCCTTACATTGGTCACCATAAGGGCATTGTTTTAAAACGTGTCACTCATAAAACGTGTTGTTTTAAAACGTGTCATATATCTCCCGCCAATAGCAAAAACATTTTTTTCTTTCAGCTTCATATATCAATAGTTCCAGTGACAACAGGGTTACATGACAAATCAATGTTTATTCCTTGGCCAGAATGTTGCCACTTATGTAATCAACCTGAAAATATCGATGATTGTTTTGTTTTCTGCTGGGATTCAGTGTTTTTCTGGGATGGTTCGTATGTTTAACCTGGCGTCTGGATCACACGCTAAAAGTCAACGTCATCAGTTCTGCTACTAACGTTTTTTTTTCCTTCATTCATCCCGCGTACATCCAGTGACTGTAACCACCTTCCACTAGGCATTGTTTAAATTAACGGTGACAATGTGCTATGCTCTGCATTTTGTAGTGTTACTTGAATAAGTCTTGTTTTGTGCACACACTATTTCCTACCCGTAGTATGGATTTGCATTTGTGTATTACTCCGGAAATGTATGTACGTGTACAAATTCATATATATGCAAAAATGTATCATGTTTTTTTTTTCTACATTGCTTAAGCTAACCTGGTAATTTTTTGAAATATCTGCCTGTTTTCATGATTTTTTCGCCTGAGAGTACCAATAAATATATAGAACGACATGGGCATTAGCTCTTATAGAACTCGGTTCTTGCCTTTTTGAGTTGCTACTGGACGTCCGTGTGACATATTTGTTGTGATGGAATTGTTTAGCCAGTGGACCCGCCGCATGTCTGACAGGCATGCAGAACCCCCTCACCCAACGAATTTCATTTTTTTTGGAAGCAGGCTGCGTTGGGGGCGGGGGGGCAGTCATGCGGCACAAAATGACCCACCAGAATGGCTGTATCTGTAGGAGGCGTGTGTCTTATTTCTGGAGCTTTGACGGACGACTTATTTTACCTTTTGTAGTTTGTAATAGCTGCAGTTTTTCATGCCGCAAAGAATGCCAAATTCGAGGAGCAGTCGACAAAACCCTCGCGCCCACTCAGTCAAAGTCGCGGGTTCAAATTCCGGCAGGTGTTCATTTTTTTCTGCCTTTTAAGTGGCATGGTTTGCAAATCGTATTCGCGAATCCAAAACAAAACTTATTGGTTGAACTGTGGAACTACCGTATCAAACGTGAATGCATCGTGTAAGTCATAGGCACGATTTGTTCAGTTGCAAACTCGTGCTTCTATATAAACAGGCAATTGTACTTTCGGCGGAAGAAACACTGATGAGAGTATTTCCTATAATTAGTACGTCTTTCCAAAGAGTAAACATGGTTTTATCCGATTAACTTAAACAGGGTACAAGGTAGGCTTGTGAAGGGGGAATATAGGGCCCCGGCCGGCAACCAAACCTTCCACATATTGCAACTGCCTTCACTGAGCTCGTAAAACATGAACGAACCGCCTTCGAGGGGGTAGATAGAAAACCGACTATAAATTGGGTTTTTTTTGTATTACGATCCCAAAATATTCCAACACTCCTCCAGAACGTCCCCACAAAGTGGCGTCCTCAGATTCGCACCATAAGTCATTCCAAAATGGCGCCAAAGGCGCCCCAAATTTCTCCGCCTAGTCACTGCAAGTTTCTTGTGATGCACAAAGGTATTTACATCGTTATTTTTCTTCGAAACATGTGATAACGTTTATTTTTATAATTACTTACTAGCTTAGTTAGTTGAATTTTTCTGTAGTTCACTGTAAGCCGCAATGGCGCTGCGATATTTGAAAGAGCATTGCGCATGCATTGCGAAACGTTTGCTTACGCCAGGTCGGTCGCCTATTATTCTGTTGGCGCGCACGTTATTGGTTTCCTTTTCGACATATTAGAGCGACCTTTTAAGTCTGAAGTTTACTGGGCTAGCTGTTTTCACAATCCGCGCAAGAAGCAAAATTTCAAAAAAAAATGTAACGAAAAGTTTGAAAAAGTGCGAGTTCTCAGAACACCATTTCCGCTGAGAAAAGGGACATGTAATCTTCAACCATTCAAGATTTCTAAACAATTTTTGCGTGCGTTCTCAATGGTGTATACATATTCTGCACCAGAATAAGCATGTTCTCAGCAAAATTTGTTTTTTGTTCACACTTTTTTCTCTGAAAAATCAAAAACATTTGTGTTTCTGTTAGGTATATATTTTCTAAAAATGAGTGGTTAGGACTACCATTATTATTTTCGTTCAGAAGAAACCCGAAGGATTTAGCACATACAGAAAATGTTTCACCCCTGTGGCTCTAAAAACAAACCAATAAACATTCCTTCCTCTGAGAAAAAATTAAAACAACTGATAATTATCATTTTTAAAACTATTGCACGTTTTTGTATGATATTTTGCACATGGTTAGCAGACATCTATTTTACATACCCTTCAACATTTCACGTTAATAGCTCAAAAAGCAGCGAAGGTAGCGGGATACGTAGCTGGACACCAATTTTCACCGTCTATCCCCCTTAACAAAGATAAAATGGGCTTTTTTTTCATTTTTTTCGCGATAGATTTCCCGTTGGCATAAGAATAACCTATTTACAAGTAGAGAAGGGCACCCGTCTCTAGAAGGAAGTCAAGAAGAGAGTGGTGGTGGGGTCCCCAGAGCCACCTCTGGAGGTCGGGAGGTTTTCCATGATGAAAGCTCATGCCTCTCAGGTGTCGCTTTCTGGCTGAGTCCAGTGAAGGACACACCCATAGTAGATGGTCCGCATCAGCTTCTTCGGCAGGAGCTGTGCAGAAGGGGTAGGTGTCATGGAATGGGTCATCGTAGCGTGGTTGCCAGACCCGGGTCACAGCTGGTGAAAGCACCCCTCCAACGCGAAGTCTGCGCAGCAAAACCTCTTCCCAGCAAGGACTGGGGAGGCCCGTTCCACACGGTGGAATGAGGGCACGTGGGGTGCGACGCAGGTTGTCCTTCCGTTGGAGACGGCCATCAGGAGAGAAAGCGAGGGGAAAGGATTGTTTTGTGGAATCATATGCACAGCCGAACAAACAGACAGTCGCACACGGCCCCTAAACTCACAGTATTCCGAGACCGGGAGTAATATCTGTTGTTGTGTACTTGTCTAGCAGCTGATACACACAGGGCCACCTAGGAGTGTTTCGGAAAGTAAGGGGGGAGGTAGGGGGAAATAAAATGAACGACGCACTCTAAATATGTTACTGTGCCGTAGAATGTAACCCTTCTGCTGCTTTTTAAGCAAAGCTTTTTACCTCTACCAGCCAACGGTGTTTTCGCAGAATGCGGGAAAACAAATTCCCAACATGGCTGTGGAGGCAGCGGGAGCTTTTCACTCACGGACCATAGTATAGATGGTGCGGCAATAGGGCGCTATTAACCAGCGTTTACCGTGCTCACCAGGGTTGGCGCGTCGGCGTTACCCTTCTGTAGGCTTTTTCATCTGCTTTAGCGACGGTTTGGGCGTGTATTGGCGCAGCTTCGCGTTCACTGAGTGTTTACTTCGCACGGCTTGATTAAGTTGTTCTACAGCACCTCCTCGGTAACCCGGACCCAACGGTATTAAGTGGTCGTACGGCAAAGATACGTTGCTGGGCGGGAAAACAAAATGTAGAGATCAGTTACAGACATCTGGCCACTAGAGAAACGCGCCCTTTTGCGCACTGCTTATCACGATTGGGACTGCGTTTTCTAAATGGCTGAATACCATTTTGCTTGTGTTTTAACAGCTATTACAAGGAACGAATGAAGCAACTGTTTCTGATAGATAGCGATTAGAAAAGTTCCATCAGGTTTCGCGCTGTTCTCAAACTTACGAAACTATTTGTTTAAATTGGCAAAATGGCAATGACTAAGCTCACATTCCCCTTGTTTTGGTGTCTGCGCTTGTGTCGCGCGGTGGTACAGCCCCGAGCTAGCACATTAGGATGGCTAGGTTCCGCTGTATCACCCTCCGAAACACGCTCCTTCTCCGTTTTCCTTCTTCCAACACGGCCGACCTTCAGCGGCGGCGTCCGCCACTGTAGCCCGACGTGCCACCGCTACTGCGTTCGGGACGGCGGCCCCGCGAATCCCCGGAAACAGCTGGCAGAATCTCTGGTTTCACTCTTTCTAGAGCCACGTGTGTGAGTTCAAGTGACATCGCATGTGGAATTATTGTGGGGGTCATTCACAGATTTGCTTTCCCACCAAAATCACAGCGTGTATTGGATCCAATTTTTTTTTGTCACGGTTAGAAATGTTTACAACCGATTGTAATAATGGAATAGAATACTACAGCTACCTGTGCACCCGCGTGCATGGCGTCACACTACATGACTAAGGGCTACATTGGCGGAACGAGAGGCCAATTAGGCAATATTGTATAACCCGAAGTCGGTTCGGAACGCGCGTTCTCACTCTAACAAAACTGCAGGCGATTCTTTATTCATTTGCTCACCTATTAGATGCGACGCTGAGAGCATATCTTGTCGGCGGCCCTGTCCTTCCTGCGTGCGTCCGTCGTCGTCGTCGGCATACGCACTCTCCTCCGCTCACCCCCTCTCCTCTCCGATAGCGAACACTCTCTCGCGAGAGGTATTGCATTGGATTCGATTGGATTGGCTTGGCTTGGCTTGGCTTGGCTTGACTTGGCTTGGCTTGGCTTGGATTGGATTGGATTGGATTGGATTAGATTTGGATTGGATTTGATTAAAGTGGATTGTGCTGGATTGTGTTGCGTCATAGCCGCGGCAGACGCACTGGCGCCGGCGCGTGCCCAGGCGAGAGCGAACACTCCCGCACAACATCTGCGGGTGTGCGGCCCAGCGCGCTCTCACTCCGCCCATAGAGATAATATACTGACTCTAGAGGGAAAGCGCGCCGCTGAGCCAATGCATTGGAACCGTACGACACATAGTGGCAGACATGATACAACGATTTGAAGGTTGCCAGCTGAGTTTTTGCTTACTAAAAACGGCGAAAGCGATGGGTTGTAATCTGGCAACGGGCTACTGCGGCGTTTCCGCGTCCGGCTAGCGAAGCATGCCGGGATTAATTGTAACATGGCGGACCGCTGGCCAGGCGGATTTTGTGTAGGCGGCGTCGACAGCATTGCGTGGTTTATCTCCTGTGGTAGGTAACCGACGTGTTTGCGGTTTAGTGTGTGACTTATATGTACTGAGACTATATGAGCAAGATGTGGCAACGCTTACGCAACACTTGCGCGCAAGCTCGAATGCGACTGATCGCATGCGCGAGGACGTCAAGGAATCAGCTGATCCGTACTGGGGCGCACAGAAAAAATGAATCTCCGTCATGATCTCCGTGCATTTTTGCGCTGTGGTGCTTTGTTTGCCATTCTGTGACATCTTGCGAGTCGCTCGATGCTTTTCAAATGAAGTGAAGTGAAGAACTGTGGCTTTGTAGCTTAATGTAAAACCTTTGTTGACACACACAAAAAAAAGAAAAACGTTATCGCATGGGCCAACGCTGATATTGCCGGTGAGTAGCGGCCCTTTGAAGCACAGGAACGAAAGCGCGCTGTCGATCGCAGGCCAATGGAGTGGCAGAATGCATGCCAAGGGAGTATGGGAAATACAGTCTGCGGCGTGTCCCGTTTTCCTTTCCGTCTGTATTCGTCAAGTTCTAGCTGCTTTCCACCACTTCAAAGGGAAAGCTTGCGGGACTCAATGGGCAGTATTGAATGGGTAGTAATTTGCCGCACAGAGCGCGCGAGGAGACAACACTGACTTGTTGACTTGTTGTGATTGATGAAAAAAGAAACCGCATTTCGTTACCTCTTTTTTCGTTCTACCTTGGCGAACGTTTGCGCGAAAGTTCGAAGCACGAAGAGCTGTAAGAAGTTCCATGAATAAAACAACTGCAATCGAACAATTATAAAAGTTCCTTTTATTTCTCTTCCAACGAGAGCGATCGCTGGCTGCCACTCCGTAGCCTGTGGTGAACTTGCGGTAGTCAAGGTCAGATCGGAATCGCTGTTCCGGCGTCAGTTCAGGGGCAATAGACAGGGTGCTTAACGTGAAGAAGCGAATGAAAGCCTCGCAAGCGCCCGGGGAGGCACTTGCTCAGCGTGTGCATCCGAGTTGTACCAGTTGTACACGTTTTGCCCGCACGCAGATCTGAGCTGGAGACTGCACACACACACTGCGCAGTCAGGCGCAAGGGCGCAAGGGCCTCGCCACTTCCTAGCACACTTAAAGAAATCGAAACCAAAACTGAGCTACGCACTTACTTTTGGTTCGAAAATTAGAGCTTAATTACACTAAAAGTTTTTGTAGAGCTAGTTTTAATTACTGCGGCAATTATTTGCAACTGTTTTGCTTCAGTTCTTTGTTTTAGTTAAATAATTAGCGAACAACCCTTTACAAAACTGAATAAAATTGATCTGGCAACCATGGGAATTGTATCATGTCAGCGCCCACGATTCGTACGGTCTCGGAGCTCGCTTTACCCCCCTGACTCCGCCGGTGTGCGGCGCTGCGCGCGGTGGGGGGTGGTGGTGATTTATTAGCAAAGGAGGGAAGAGAAAAGGCCTGGGGATATTGTTGAACTCAACGGGGAGTTCACCCTCATACGACCCAGTCCAGGGAAGGGGATTGGGGCTTCAAAGGATAGGAAGAGAGAAGGGGGAAGAGAAGAGCGTTAGGAGAGTGGGAGATAGTCTATATCGCGTTCGTTTAGTCCATGACTCGATGGCTACAAACGCAGTGCTAGTCCTGTTGTAACCAGGAAGTTGACTAGGTGCTGGAAGACCTCCCGTCGGATGGCGTCCGGTCCCGTGGGGAACAGGAAGTCTTCTAGCTTGTGGCTTGGGGCACCGAGTCGCTGGAGTTCGGCCCGGAGTTGTGTCCTTGCGGTGTCGTGCTGCGGGCAAGAGCACAGCAAGTGCTCTAGCGTCTCGGGCTCTGGGCAGTCGGCGCAGGTGGGGGATGCTCGGCGGCCTTGGTGGTGCAAGCGCGCTCCCACGTTGCAGCAATTGAGCCGCAGGCGAAGAAGGAGCGACCGGGCGTCTCTGCTAATGCGTCCGGGCAAGACCCGTGGGGCCTGGCCACTAACTACTCGGGCATCTGGATGCTTGGCCTCCACCACTCGTGCCAGGATAGTCTTTGCAGCGTCAAATGACACCACATCCCGGGAGGCTGGAACCCCTGCCTGGCGAGCAGCACCTTTGGCCAAGGCGTCTGCAACCTCGTTGCCCGTGATGTTCACGTGCGATGGCAGCCAGTGAAGTCGCAGTGGACACCCCTGCGCTTCCACCGCATGAAGCTTGGCCGCCAGCGACCGCTCAACGTAGCCGCTAGAGCTGGCTGGCTGGTCGGCGGCACGCAGACGGAGGAGGGCAGACCGTGAGTCAGTCAGGATGATGGCCCCCCGGGCCTGGGTGCCCTGCTTGAGAAGAAGATCTGCAGCCAAGTGAAGTCCAGCCAGCTCTGCGTGGGTGGATGAGGCAGGGAAGGGCAGGCTGCACACCTGGCTGGTGCCGAGTTCTAGGGCCGTGCAGGCGGCTCCGGCTCTGCCCATCGACTGTTGTACAGATCCATCCGTATACACTTGCAGATGTCCGGCAGCGTCGCCCTGCAGCAGGGCAGCCACCTCTTGGTGGACAGCCTGGGGTGGAGTCGACCTCTTACTACGGACCCCCGGCAATGTGGTGACAATGCGTAGAGCCTGCCCCATGCCTGGGGGTGGTGGCTCCAGGCGTGGCCGCTGCGGCAACGCGATGTGGCTCTCGTACGTACTGAGAAGCATGCCCATCCGAGAGTTGGGCCGGCTGCGGTAGCGCTCAAGGAGTGCCACGCCGTCAGGTGTGCCCTGCAGGCGGTGGATGTGGTGGAGACCCACCAGCAGGGCCCGCATCTGGATGGGCCAGAAGCCTGCCTCCGTGTATGTCGCCGCCACCGGAGATGTGCTCGGAAGGCCCAAGCAGAGGCGGATAGCCCGGCGCTGATCCACCTCCAGCTCCTCCCACCGGCGCGGCTTGAGTTGCACTAAAGGCAGAGCATAGAGGACGGCGGACGATGCCATACCGTGGAACACCTTCAGGGCCACGGTGTGTGTGCAGCCCTGTCCATGCGCCAGCATCCTCCGCACGCCCTGGTGGACCCTCGTTGTGCGTTTCCGAAGCGCCTTCACCGCAGGTAGCCAGGACAACTGGCAATCGATCAGGAGCCCCAGATACTTGGCGCTAGTGCACCACGGAAGAGTCTGACCGTTCAAGGTGAGCGGTGGTGTCGTCTTGCGTGCTCTGTAGCCCCTCGAGTGGAAGATCATGGCCTGCGTTTTCGTCTCGGACAGCTGCAGGCCACGGCTTGTGAGGAAGGCGGCGACTGCCCACAGCCCCCCCTGGAGACACGCCTTCACCTTGGAGAGTAGCCTCGTTGGTCCGTGCGCCCAGATGGCGATGTCGTCAGCATAGACTGCCATCCCCACTGGAAATGCAAGCCCAGCTGGGATGCAGTCCGGGAGTGGAGCCAGGACGAGGTTGAAAAGGAATGGGCTGAGCACACTCCCCTGGGGAACCCCCGAGCTGACATCTCTTGGGCTGCTCGTTGCTCGGCCCACCCTGACTCGTAGGGTCCGGTTAGTCAGGAACGCCCTCACGTATCTTCGGAGGTGCCCCGAAACGCCCATGCTGTCCAGGGCGTCCAGGATGGCCGTGTGAGGGACGGAGTCGAAGGCCGACTTCATGTCCAGCAGGAGCAAGAAGGCCACCTCCTTGTCGTGGCGGGCCTGCTCCAGCATAGACACCACATCTCCCAGGGAGTCAGCCGTGCAGCGGTGGCGCCTGAAGCCGCTTTGCTGCTCCTTGAAGACGCCCCGACGATCAGCAATCCACTGGAGGCGGGCCAGGATCGTGTTCTCCATCAGCTTTCCCGCCGCGGACGTCAGGGAGACCGGCCGGTACGATGCAGGCTCGGTGGGCGGCCTACCAACCTTCAGCATCGGCCTGACTAGGGCCACCCGCCAAGTAGGTGGAAGGCTGCCCTCCCTCCACACCTGGTTGAAGAGCTGTAGCAGCGGCTGCAGCTGGGTGATGTCCAGGTTCCGAAGCATTTGGTATGTCACCCCGTCAATACCAGGGGCGCTTCGCCGCTTGGGGCATCGATCCAGGGCGGCCCGCAGCTCCCAGAGTGTGATGTCACCACTGCAAATGGCCACCACTTGCGGGTCCTGGGGAGCCACCGGAAACACGTGCACCTGGACTTCAGCGGCGGGTAGAGCCGGGGTGAACTGGTCGGCTAGCCGCTCTGCCAAGGCCTCCTCAGTGATGCGCAAGGAAATGGCGGAGGCCAGCAGGGGGTGCCGGTTGGTGACGGAAGGCTGGAGAAGGGCCCGGAAGACTCTCCAAGCTTTGGCCGGATCTCTACGTGAGTCCATGGAGGAGCAGAGCGACTCCCAGCTCTGCCTCCGCCGCTGCTTGGCTCTCCTCCTGCACTGTGCATCCACCCGTCGGTACGCCGTCCAGTCTTCCGGACGCCTGCTCCGGATGGCCCGCCGTTGCAGCTGGTTGCGCCTGGCCCGGAGTCTCAGGAGCTCCAGGTCCGGTAGTGCCGTGTAGAGGGGTACCTCCCCCCGCAATGTCGCCTTGTTGGCGCTCTGCACGACAGCTGCCAGGAAATCGGGCTCTGGGTCCTCCAGACGCTCTGCCATCTCCTTGCGGTAGGCGGTCCAGTTGGTAACGGCGTAGACCCTGGTGTCTGCCCGCCTGCGATCGCCCCTGGGGGAGACCAGGATGGGGTAGTGGTCAGATCCCCAGGTGCTGGTGGCGGTTTCCCAGGTGTAGGCACACCGCTGGGACACCAGTGTGACGTCAATGTGAGACAGCTGGACCGTGCCCAAGGGACCAGGGCGGGTGAAGGTGGGGCTGCCTGTGTTGGCCACGAGCAGTCCGCAGGCTGTGGTAGCATCGAGTAACTCTCGTCCCCTGCGGGTGGTGCGGGGGCTTCCCCAGGCTGAGTTGTGCGCGTTAAAATCTCCGCACACGACAACGTCCGGGCCCAGGTGGGCCCGCAGCCGTCCCACTGCTGTGGCATCCCAGGGCCGCGTTGGACGGACGTAGACGCTGGCCACAGTGGTGTCCGTGGACCCCATGCGCACTGTGACAGCGGCACATTCCATGGGGCCATCCACGATCGAGTCCAGGTTCACTGGAGCACTGTTGAGCACAGCCCTAACGTAGACAGCTGCCTGGGACTTGCCTGGTGGGTGGCTGGCGTCTTGGCACGGATGGCTGGTGCAAGAGCGCAGGCTGCAGCTGGTTGCGCTGGCGTGGCACACGTACCCCGGAAGCCGCAGGGTGCTGTCACAGACGTTGGTCTCCTGCAGCGCCAGTACATCGAAGTGCTCCCGCAGCAGCTGCTCAGCCAATTCCGCGTGGCGAGGCCCCAAGTGGTTGCAGTTCCACTGCAAGATGCGTGGCCGCTGGCCGGTCCTACAGGGTCTGTTAGCCATGATAGGGGGCGGGGTGGCGCAGGTGTGCCAGGGCAGCAGTGGCCGCCAGGCGTGCGGGGTCCTCAGTAGGCAGGTGACCCACCAGGCTGTGCACCAGGGCAAGAAGGATGGGCACCAACTGGTCCTGACCGGTTGCGGTTGAAGCTGCAGGCAGCTGCTCCACCCCTATTTGTGCGGACGGCTGGGCAGGTGGGCGCCCGGCTGGCTTGCGTGGCTGCTGTTGGCGTCCCTGGGTAGCTGGAGGATGCTGCTGCGGCTGGCGTCCCTGGGTGGCAGGACGCTGCTGCAGCTGACGGCTGGCCTGCTGCTGGCTAGAACGTCGCCTGGCCATCTCCGCGTAGCTTGGTGGCTGTTCAGTGCGGACTGACGCTGCGGCCTCCGCTCGGGGTACTGGCTGTGGTGCGCGTGCCATGGCTGTGACAACCTTGCGTTCGTGCTGCCAGCGGGGGCAGCGGGGGTCGGTGACGGGGTGCGGGCCACTGCAATTGGTGCAGCGTGGGGTAGAGGCAGGGCACTTCTGCGCGGTGTGGCCCCCACCGCAGCGAGCACACCTCTGTTTGTCCTTGCAGCAGGCTCTCACATGGTCCAGTCGACCACAGCGCGCACATTGCGTGGGCCGCGGCCGACAACCACGCACAGGCAGCAGCAGCTTGTACACAGCCACAAACGGGGGAGGGCAAGGGGCCGCAAACGTGATCAGCACAGCCCCATCAGCCTTCCGTGCCACACCCCTCACCGCCACCTCACAGTCGATGTTGGCCTGGATTTCCTCGACGGTGAGTTGACGGTCGACACCAAAAACGAGACCGCGGCTCGTGCCTCGGCTGGCGGGGCGGCCGGCTCGGACAGCAATCCCAGCCACACTCTGAGTGGCCAGGAGGGCAGCCAAACACTCGTCCGTCTCAGCGTCAACCGCGACCACGTTCAGCCGGGTGTTCACTCTAACCTGGGACACCCCGGGGGTGGCGGCGAGTTCACGGGCGATGACCTCCCTCGATGCCGTGAGGAAGGAGGCGGCTCGGTCTGTGGGACGGAACAGGCAGGTGCCGGCGGCCGGCTGCACAATCGGGCGCCGAGTGACCAATTTCCTGGCCTTCCGTCGTACTGCCTTGCTCTGCTGGATGGTCCACTGGCCTTCACGATGTCCGGGGTAAAGTTCCGATGCCGAGGATTCGCCTGAAGAGCCGCCGCAGGTCGCGGTCTCCATGGGGAAGGGCCCACTCGGCTGTTTGTTGTCCTGGGTGCCGCCATCTTGCGCGTCAGCCGAATCAGCAGGGAAGGCAGCGGCGGTGGTGCTTGAGGCGAACGCCGATGCACCGTGGCTCGTGGCGCCACTGGGAGGGGGGGCGGAAGCCGGTGGAAGCTCATCCGGGCAATCCATGTCATCTGACGGGAGAGGGGCAAGGATGGCCGCGGTGGTCACATGGGATCGTGACGCATCGACGGCTTCCCCGAGCCGGCCCCGGCGCTTGTAGGAGCGAGCAATGGCCGCCACTCGGCCATTTTCCTTCGGCATGGCGTCGTTGGCCCCGCGCTCATCATCCGAGCCATCCGAGACGTCCCGCGGGCGCTTGAGGAGCGCCGTCTCTTCCATTGGCTCCTCCATGGTTGCGGCGGGGTTTTCTTGCGAATAGTTCACAGCACCGACACACATGGGGGGTGGTGTGGCAGCGCAAACATCGGCCGTAACCTGGGTCGGCTCGGCGTGGTGCGCGACGAGCACAGATGCAGGCTTGCCTTGAAGCATCCCCACTAGCTGCTGGGCACGCTGCTGCTGCTGATGAATGTCCTTGTAGGAGGCCATGAGCCTCGCGAGGCTGCGGGAGCACCCGAAACTGTTCGAGCGACGACGTAACATGTGCTCCCGCGCGGTCGATGCGCTGGTCGAAGGCGGGGCAGGCTGCCGCCCATAGACATCTTCGCGCAGTCTATCTGGGCTAGTTCCTAAAGGAACTGCCGCATAGTGGCGCGACACACTAGACACGGGTACGAAAACCGTAGTTCGAGTCGCCGAAATCACGGAGCGAAGAAGAACACGTCCTCACTGCTCGGCGGCACGTGCGGCACCGCTGCGCGCGGTGCTGCGCATGTGCAGTCCTCTCTCTCTCCGCGGTCTCCTCTCCTTCGGGCGCGCTGCGCATATAACCGGTGTGCCGCTCTCCAGCAGCCTTTCGGTCGATGGTTGCTCTCCGCTTGCGCTTGAACCCCCTCAGCGTCGCATCACACCAGGGTTCCCGCGAGGGGAGGTGGGCGTAATTTTTTAAACTCCATTTGTTCCAAGGCACGTCATCATCACAAACGCGAGGCTACTGGGTTGTAATCTTTTCCCGTGATCTTTCGGTGGGGTGGGGAAGCGTAAAAGTCCCGCCCCACTCCATCCATCAGCTTTTCCAGCTGTGAGCGGAGTGCGGGATTCAAACGCAAATTGGCAAAAACAACGGCCCTAAGGGAACCTAGAAAGTCAGACGGCCCCGACATAGAGCGATGCTGCCGCGAAGAATACCGCGGTAGCAGACCACATCGCAGCCGAATGTTCTTGTAGGCGTCACTGAGAAGCGAAGCATCAGGGGCAGTCAAGTCGGCAGCGTGCGAGGTGGTGGGCGAAACAAGGGGGAATCGCGGCGGGACGAAAATGCGATGTCTGATTTGGAATCACTCAGCTATTACTCATCGCTTTCACAAAAGTATTGAAGGATGTGATTACTAAGACATTGCTTTACCTGGAAATGTGAGCACCCATATATCGGGAAACATCTTTCTAGTCCGCTTTATTCGTGTTGGAGGGACCGGTAATTTACCATAAGCGCCTCCACAGCCATCGACGCTGAGTAGACGACGTTTCTCTTCTCCGGAAATGACAGAAAGTACCGTCCCAATTGCAAGATTTCTGCTTCGTTGCGCACGCGGTAGAATCGATGACGTACGTGCGAGAAAATGGCGAAGCCCGAAAACACGCATCAAGCGGTGGGAACGCGGCAACAAACTTCGCGACAACAGTGTGAGCTTTCCACTTCACGTAAAAATGTACTTGGCACAGATTACATTGATACCCACACAAAAACATGGTATGGTAGGCTATAGAAAACCCTTGCTATGTTAGGCTTTAGATTTTTTTTACCCAATTAGCTATAGCTGGTTCTATGGTTGTCTTTAGCTATTCTTTTTTTTTAACATTCAAGCTCTAGCATACAGAACGCGCCGAGTAACTCTCCCTATTTCTGTTGGTGTTTAAAGTCACTGATGCAGAAGTTTATTGCCGCTATGCATTATTCTAAGCCACCAGATTGATGACCCATGGGGGGGGGAGGGGTGTAGATACATTGCGGCGGAATCACGTTTTACCCTAAGGAAATTGTGTACGGGCAAGCGCAACATGTTGTGAATAAAAATCCTAGGTAATTAGACGGTTACTCTAGACGGTTTGACGGCAACTTAACAGTGTA
Organism: Haemaphysalis longicornis; assembly: GCF_048455015.1. Taxonomy (NCBI): domain Eukaryota; kingdom Metazoa; phylum Arthropoda; class Arachnida; order Ixodida; family Ixodidae; genus Haemaphysalis; species Haemaphysalis longicornis. Next base: position 93,401,172 of record NW_027526295.1, read on the forward strand.
TTGACAATTTGCCCCAACACATGCTTCCTATAAACATCACACCAATGCTCTTTGCTTCTGAAAATCTTCAATTAAATTTCTACCAAGCATAAACGTGAGCTGCACATTGATTTGTTATAAAAATAGCCTTGTTTAGAACCACAATTTCTAAATAAGAATTCTTGCTCAGGCAATATAATCCTGCAACAATTCTTTCAATAGTTGCACAATCGAAACGTAGGGCTTAATTGTCAGCATGTGTAATATTTTTACCGTTTTCACCAAAGCGAACAATACCTTTCATATAACGGCTGAATAACAATGTGCGAAGCATACTGACTTTCGGCACGTCGGAACGAATGGGTTTTGTATCTGAACGGTTGCCATTAAATATGGCCTGTTCTTGCGGGTGTTGTGAAAATGAATTTGCAAGTTTCAGAAAACAGCCCCGCAAGCTGTGATGCTCAACCTATACCTATAAGGTTTCGTTATTGATGCCGTGGAAGGCTTTTGAATATTCTATAAAAATTTCGAGCGTATAACAACATCCGTAAACTAATTTTAAAAAACCTTTTTGTAGTTAAAAGTACTGGTTCTGTGGATTTTCCTTTCGCGAAGCTGAACTCGGATGGTTCTATTGTACTATGTTTCTTCATGTAATTATACATCCTGTTATTAAGTAGCTTTTAGATATATTTCAAAAAACGTTGGAAGGCTAAATATAGGCTTTTCGGAAGCCAGCTTTTTATCACCACGTTCATATATCGCAGCGGCATTAGCAATCTGAAGTTTTTTATGGAATTCTCTCAGATGAAAAGATCAGTTTTATGGTATATTCCTCTAGAGAGGAAATGGCGGATACATACTTCCCGGGTTCTAGTTGCAACACATTGTTCGCACAGCTTTTGCAGTTGTTCCGTAATTAGATCGTTCTGGGAACTTCCTGGCTTTTGGCGGGGACTAAAATGCGCTTTCAAGGGCTTTCAGTCATATATATCGCATGCACCTGTGGGAACAACGAATATTCCTAGAAGGCACAAAAAATTGTTTAAGCTGTTGGCTAATTCGGTACCTTATTAAAGTTTGAATCAACAGATATCTTGTCGCAATTAAGCTTGTGCCCAGCGTATCAAAATTGCTACGCGGTTTTCGAGAAGCCAGGAAAAGAAGGATAAATTGCGTTAACTTGAGTTTAAAGCCCCAGTGTCGTTTTTTGATTCCCTGAAGGAGGTTTGTCATGTGAGTAGTTCAGAAAAGCGCCGCCAGATGTCTGTTGACAGATCGAGAAAACTGGCCGCACCCGAGAGCTCGCGCGGTGGCAATTTAGCTGCCTGATGTTACACAAAAAACGGCGAGTATTTTCCTCTTTAGTCCGGCATTTGGCCATCTTCGTCTTCCGAAGATGTTGCGCGACCAAAGTAATTTTTTGTTGTTGTTTTTGAGGCCCACCTACGATTTAACGTTGCTTCAAATTTCTGTGCATCGTATTTGATACAATGGGCCTTAATGGAGGGCACAACTTTTGTATCGTATTGATACGCTTTTCAAGACAGCTTGCAACCGTAACGTTTACTGTTTGCCGTTTTTTTGTTTTTGCTTTTAGGTCCGGAAGTTAGGAAAATTTAAACCGCATTGTCACCGGTAAAGATGTCAACGATGTCAGTGACTTGTCTGAAAGTGACGATGAAGATTACAGTCCCCCCGCTGCTGACAACTTGGAAACAAGGGGTGGTTAGGAAATTGAAGAGAATTGCTTTGGGTTATGTTCAGGTTCGTTACCTTGCAGACAACAGTTGGCGAAAACAATTCCTCAACAACACTCATAGCAAACCAGCCCATCGAACAGGAGAAATAGTAATCGCAAGCCTAAACTCCATGTTGACGTCCCACGCCCTCCAATAGTTGTCGTGTACAGCAACCTTATGAGGGGTTGACCAGCATAACTATCAGGTGACGCTACACAAACATATTATTCCTCCAGTCTCTGGCACAGGTATCTAATATACCATGCTATCTTCATCTGCGTCATTAATTCGTGGAATGTCTACAGGCACCAAAGGCATCAGTTGAACGAGCGGTCACTGAAACTGAGGACATTCGTTGACAGCCTGTGACCGATCCTGATGTCGGCAGGAAAAGATCCAAGAATCCGGCCAACCAGTCTGCCTTTGCCTTCCGTGAAGCGGACGAACGACCCGCCGAGTTAGCCCCAAGGTGACGTTCGAAGAGACAAAGTTGGACATCTTCAACTTGTGAAGTGCAAGCGACTTCGATGCAGGTACTGTGCACCAAGCTCTTACACGTTTAGCAAATTTGTGTGCGCGACATGCAATGCAGCTCTCTGCCTGCACAAGCAACGCAGTTGCCTCTTCGAATACCACTACCCAAGAGACTGCAGCTGGCAAGGAGATAAATAAAGGGCCCGCATGTATCGTTTAAAATATGTTTATAATTTTTTTTGTGTGAACTAAAATATCACTTTGTTTTTGTATGAATGAAGTCCCATTGGCCCTAAATGTCGGTACACACGTATGTGGAATTTTATTTACCTATAAATATGTTTTCGCTCGGCGGGGTTAAATTGTTTAGGCGGCAACAGGTGACATTTGTTTTCATACACACTTCCTAATTAATACTTTCTATATATACGCTCTCAGCCTTATATGCCATCGAGTCCCTTTTATTTCTATGTAATTTACATTTCGTGAGGTCATTTGGTATCTTATTTTTAAAGGTGTTTAAAAAACACTGCGCCTTTAGCTCATACTTCTTTCAAACAATCTTGCGATATCTCTGACTTGCGTTCCTTTGGCGGTTGCTCTCTTGTTTCCTACAAAAATTAGTAGTTGTATACCCTTAAAATCACCGAAAAATGTAGCACATGATCCATCTGGATTCAACAGCGCATATACATAATCCAACGCAACTTGCTCAGATTCGCTCCTTAAGTTCTGCAGAGTATATTTGTTGATGTTCCCCACCTGGTTGGGTAATAACTGTTTGTGTTGCTCTATCATTTCTTTAAATTATTAATTGATTACATATACGGTGCACACTCTTAGAATTCTTTGCTGTTGGAGATAATTATTTCGAGCAGTGTTACTGCCTTTCTTGTGATACGGTGAGGCTTGTGTGTCCCACTTACACAACATTGCTTTGGTTACTTAGAAATAGCTCATTTGGCACTGAGGAAAGTTCCCGAAAATTAGTGCTGAGTTTGCCACGGAGATAAATTTGAGCTGCTGCTCGCTTATCTAACTCAAACACCCATTAAGAAAACCCGAATACCCATCAAGAAAACAAAAAATATTGTAACGACCTCCCATGGTGGTCCAATACTACGAAAAAAAGAAGCAGCAGGAGCACTCCATAATGTCCAGTTTGAAATGCCCTTGTGGTATATGCCCTTGTGGTATATCACACTCAAGTGGCCATCTTAAAAATAGCAAGACAACCTCACCGTGGTTCCTCGCATGTTTAAAAAAAGAGCTGCATCTGGACATGCACACAAGCTCATAATCATACTTAAATCATGTTCCCCTAATAAAGGTAGCGCCAAACTGAAAGTATAAACTTTGTAAGAAAGCGCCAGATTGAGTCTTACTTGTTTCCTGCCGACTGCGCTTTGAAACGAAAAAAAACACAGGTCTTTCATTGGTTGAGAAGCGGCGGAATGGGCCTGGCCCCGCATCCTTGGTTCAGCATTTCTTGACTTCGACAGGCTGTACTCACTCGGTTCATCACGTTGAGCCGAGAATCCAGGTCTGCTCTGGCCAGGGAAGCACTGCGCTGTTTGAAGGGGGAGGGGTGGCGATGGGCTTTAGGGCAAAATTTTGGGTGTGTTGCCATGCCCAGAGCTCACAACCGTGAGCTGCCGCCTTCTATAACAAAACTGCTATTTTAGCAGGTCTAGATAGGCATGTTCAGACGCTTGCCTCCTTTGTAGCTATCCTGAATCTCTGGAACATGATTTATTTGAATGTCGCCGCCCCTCACTGAAGAGACAAATATGTCTGACTGCCCATTCGAACGCCTGTGTCTTAAGTTAAAACTTACCGTATATCTTTCACTTCACGCTAGCAGGATCGGCTATGCATAGAAATTTACTTCCTCCTTCATGAATTTTTCACGGCCAGTGGAAACTCGATTTCTGATGCGTAGGTACTTCCTTGTGCCGCCTCTTCCGAACAGACTGCTTAGAATTTTTATCTGCGTAACATTCTTCTTGTCATTCTAAAGTACGCCCTCCTTTCTTGAGCCCTGCTCAATCCCCCTTCGTGGGTACGTGCCATTGCCCTGAAACATGGAAAATGAAAAGAAGAAGAACAGGAGTCGAGAAACCTTGCTGCTATGCTTATACACCACGGTACTGTTACGCGGCATCCCCGCGGCAGCAGCTCGACACCCGTCCTCTCGCCTTACTACTGGATTCCACCCACCTCGGTGTCATGCGGAGGCGTCTCAGAGGTCCAATCTTACCTGGCGTCCTCACCAGCGGCCACGCGAATGCCACAGCACGCCTTAAAAAGGCCGCCAGCTGAAAACCATGGTTGCCTCCCAGCACCGCCTGCACCAGAAGGTCCAATGCCTGTCGGTTCCCTTAAAAGCGTCGCGCCGTTGCAGCCCCAAAGAGAGAGGTCCTGGAAAACAGGTTTATCATTGGTCATTGCTACCGCCGTTCTCATAGGCGCCTCCGTGGCCGTGTATGTGGCGGGTCACGTTTTGCAGTCCGTAGATCCAACTGAGTACGAGATCGCAACAGTTGCTGAACTGCCCCAGCCACTAGAGGAGAACGTGCCAGTCGGTTTCCGGGGAGCTAGCGGCGGCGACATGAAAGATGAGGCTATGACTCACACCGTTTCCCTGTCTGCACTACCGAGCTCCAACGCCTCACGTAAAGAGCACCCCCGTCCGACTAAAATCACAACAGCATTTACGCGATACCTGGGTGACTCTACGTGGCATCCCTCCACCATCAGTCAACGCACTGGTGTCTTTAGTGTGGCTCGTTTCAAGGAAAGCTACCCAACATCTAGGAGCACAAGCGTTCTATCTCACTCTAAACAAAAACAGCGCTTGTCAATAACTGAACACCTCCAGCAAAAGGCATTTTGGGGTGTGAAGTATTCATCAGTAGAGAGCACAATACCGACCTATTCAAATAGAATGGACAATACTGTCGTACACCTGGCCCACGATGCGGAAAGTGCAGAGAAAAAATTCGACCTGGTGCCAGCAAAGGATCCAAGTTTTCCCACTCCTCGTTCTCCACAAGGAAGAAAGATTCCAACCACAAAACAAGTGCGACAAGTGAAAACCACTTAACAAGAAAAAATAACGCAACAGACGAGTATTCCCGGATTTCAAGAACAAAACTACCTGACTGCACTGTCTGTACTTACAAGTCATATTTCAAACAAAAAATTGGGATTGTTTATATCTGGCATCGTGCTCCTATTTTATGCAAACATCATACGTGTGGCTACTGCTACTTTTACTTTTTCATTTGCTCTGCGCTGTAAATAACATCACTGCACCAAATCTATGCTGTTTTACTCGACGACAGCCTGAATATGTTTTACTTAGAATCGTAATGGCCCGCTTTCTTACAGGACCCTCCTTAAAAATTATATCAAGATTGCACAATTCTTTTATATCAAGATTCACACTTCTCTCATATCTCTCATGCACACTTCTCTTATATCAAGATTGCACACCTCGCATAGTTCTACATGACCTCAACATTTAGATATTTTCGCACTACTTGTGCCGTAACCAATGCTGGCACCTTTCTTTTACAAATGCATAATTAATTGGATGTTGCTGAAATTATGCCCCCATTTCAACACTTCACTTTTGCTTTTGTTCCATTTAGCAAAACATATACAACATTGCATTTACGTAGTTTTATTCCCGTGTGGTAAAGGTTTCTGCAAACACCTACTAGGGCTACAGAATGGTGGTGCACTTTCACGAAACTGTTTCGTATGCTGCTTCAATACATTTTAGGAGCCGTCGAAGATGTGAACGTAAGATAGAAATCTCCAGATATCCGTGATAAATAGCAGCGCAAAAACTGTACGAAGAACCCGCAAGTGGAAAACACAAACAGGCGCTGATTCTTCAGTACTGTATAATCGTAAGAATCAGACAGTTGGGTCAGCCAGCCTTCTGATTCGTTTCATGAAAAAGAGATTCGATATCTGGGGATAGGGTAAAAGCTACGTAATAAATCTGTACCGGTCACGTTAGCCGCGAAAGTGTTCCTTTCCTTTGTTTTCAGGCATTCTTCGTGTGTTCTTTTTGCGTGCTCTTCGGCCAGTTCTTGGGCTGTTATTCATTATGTATCAGTACCACCTACTCCAGCTTACAACACTTTACCAGAAATCACTGCGAACTGCACTTTCAACTCGTGCGAGGGCCGCAAGTCGATTGCAGTCACTCAGCACGCACGCTTACGTATGATGGCTGTGTCTCCGGCTCCAACAGGACTTTTATTGGTATTTGATTCTCTTTTACGAATGCAAAGTCCTTAAGCGTGCTTTAAAACGCGAAAATTAAACAGAGTCGCCATGGGCGTCAACACGAACAGTACCAAAATGATCCCTGCTGTAAAGACAAAATAATTAATAAACGAAAATTTGCGTTTGCGTGGAATTTAGACCAGACTCGCTAGAGCAGCAGCAGAATGCTCTAACCACAGATTTAAACTGCATCCTTGCATAATGAAAAACAATTAGTCTGATGCGTGCGCTGTGATACATGAACGCAACGGCACACGCGGTGAACAGTTGCACACCAAAAACAGCCCACACTCTGAGCTTCCTAGAGAGACATAAAAAGAAATTTCAGGAAGTTCAGTTAAAGATGCAAATGGATTGCGGCTACTCCGCCAGTCGGCGTAATTGTCACAAGACAAAGAAAAAAATGAGCCCCAACTATTGTGTAGAGCTACAGAAGTTTTTTTTTTATAATTGCTGAGCTTTCGCCTTAGAAACACGTAGGCGTATTTCAGTGTCTGCGGAATTTTTTTACGTGCATGCCTATACGTTCAGTTAACTTTTCCGTAACTTCTTGTTTTACATACAGAGCCTGGCACCCGTACTCGCAATTGGTTGACTTTGTTTCAGCCCACACGTGCGTGAAATAATGTTTGTTTCCTTTTAGATAGAAGACGCATTGCGGCCGCACAAAATATTGGTGGCACACTATCTACGGCTGTTGGCACACCATCTACCGTCTACCTGCGACGTTCAGGCAAGCACGGTGTTTATTATCCCGGAAATTAAAGATGCGAGAAAGCATCGCAACAGCCTTATTAGTTGTGATGACACAATGATTGCAACGGACAGTAACTTCTTACCAGTGCGTGACCACGCTCAGTTATGTTATCCTCTGTTTCAAGCAGAGCGCTTCGCTCCTTCTGTGGTATACCGCACCAGATGTTGTTTTTTAGGAAAAAAAGAGGCCACCTTCTAACCCTTAAATAGGCTGTTCTTGTTTTCTCTGCCATATTCTTGACCTAATCGTAATCGTTAGGGAAATGAAGGTGTGCCGAGAGAACTGTAAATAGAGCGAACGCCACGGTATCACATTCGCTGACTTCCAACTGCACTCCAAGTGTTTGTTACCTTTGTATAACTCCGTAATTTGCGGAGGATGCTTCAAACTTTCCAGGAACGCGAAGGCGTAACCCTAATTGCACCTTCTGCGGGGCAGGTGTTGAATATTTCCTTGAACTTTCGTATGTTGGTCTCGTCGAAACGCGAAGCCGATCCATCCATAGTCGCTTCCTACGTAAATCAATTTCAACGAGTGGCATTTCGAGGCGCTTTAGCCTCTTCCGCCATGGCGTACTTTGTCGGTGTTGCACACCTGTGACTACGGCCTGGTATGCCTTTACCCATGGCGGCGTGCAAGGAAGCTCTAGAAAGGGCGCGATATTGGAAATCAGCAGAAGGATGGCAAGTTGGGCTAGTTGGTTCATAGTTACCATAATGAAATGCAGCGCGAAAAAGGACGGGACAAAAGAAGAATTAACGACGACACGGCGCTCTCGCGTCTCGCGGTAGAAAAAGTTCAAAAATGGGTGAAATGCGGATCTCTGACTCGAGAAAATCGTGAGCTTGAATCCAGAAAGAAAAAATTCTCTGTCATGCCGTACGTACACAGATTATCACATGGACTAAAAAATGTAGCGGGAAGGTACGGAGTAGACGTGTTGTTCTCTGCCCCAAACAAATTAAGTAGATTGTGCAACACAGTTGATAAGAAGATATCAGGAGCCGCCAAGCATACACGTTGCGAAGTCAAACATGTGTCGCCATGCGTTCCTTGTAGCGTGGCAGTAGTGTACATGATCCCATTTTCGTGCTACCAGAAAGTGTATATCGGGCAAACGGGGCGCTGCCTTAACCTGAGGCTCTTGGAGCACAAACGCAAGTTGCAAGGTGACAAGCATTCTCAAGCTGCTCAGCATTGTGCCAAGTGTGGGTGTGCTCCTGTGTTTGAAGACACTGTTGTAATTGCTAAACATAAGGACCAACGTGTGCGAAAAATGTTAGAAGCGTATCACATTAGAAAGAAGGGAGAAAAGTGCGTCAGCATTCCGTCAATGTCGTTAGCCGAGAGTGAATATGTGTTCTTGAATGGTCGCAGTGCACAATAGGGTAGTCCTCGGCACGTGATTTGTATCAGTGGTGTTATCGCGTTTGCCAGCGTGATGGAGTGAATTATTGTTTTACTGTCTGGTGCAGTGCGTAGTGTGTGGTATTTGGCAGGCATAGTTTGACAACGTTGTAGTTTTGCTGCAATCGCGAGAAACATGATAGGAAGCCACGAGGATTGAGTATATATATGTGTGTTTTTTCTAATAAATTCAGTTGCGAGTCAGCGCCGTGTCGTCGTTAATTCTTCTTTTCTCTCGTCCTTTTTCGCGCTGCATTTCATTATGGTAATTGGAAATCAGGTTAACAAATAGCAAGGTGGTCGCAAAATGAGTACCATGTAGCCTCTTGCCTCAGAAAATAAACTTTCTTATAAAAAATTGATTGATTGATAGATTGATTGATTGTGGGGTTTAACGCGCCGACGCAACGCAGGCGATGAGGCGCGCCGTAGTGGAGGGCTCCGGATTAATTTTGACCACCTGGGGATCTTTATCGTGCGCCGAAATCTCGTACACACGGGCGTTTTTGCTTTTCGCCTCCATCAGAAAAGCGGCCGCCGCGGCCGGGAATCGAACCCGCGACCTCGTGCTCAGCAGCGCAACGCCTTAGCCACTGAGCCACCGCGGCGGGTTCTTATAAAAAAACAATTAAGCGAAACTTGCACTCACAGGCAACACTTGAATGTCGAAGCTTTTGTAGATCGGCATTGCCGGAAAAAGATTAAAGTTTCAGTATCTTTGCTTCTTTGCATAGTTGCGGTGAATAATCGTCGTCATCTGCATCGAAGAGGTCACGTCGTGCTCGCGGCGAGTGGTGGATGTAAAGTCATCCTTAGCATTGTCGACTTCTGCCAGGTCTTCATCATAGGCTCGAGGCAGCGGTAGCAGTATCTGCAAGTCAGACGCCTCCGAGTTGAAAGTTTATTTTTAAAGGGCGGGCTGTTGGTTGCCTTATTCGGCGCACAGTACGTCACGCACTACATCATGCATTCACAGGGGAACATGGCTCCGAGGAGAGCAGCAATATGCCTTCGCGTGGCAATATGCGGGAGCTTTTGTTGTTGGCTCCTTCACTCGCACTTGGCTTTTCATCTCTCACTTTTTAACCGCGGAGCTGTTGTAGACACCGTAAGTTCGCCGTTGCAGGAAAACAATACTAAGGAAATTCCGAGCTCTCGTGAGCGTGTGCCTCGCGGCGACCGCCGGGTCCCTCGCGCTGTGGCTGTAGAAACTAAAACTCTAACACTGTCGTTAAGCGCTACCGCGCGTGTAAAAAATCCTCCGTCGCATGCCCCCGCGCGAGGGACACGTGTAAATCCATAGCGTAGTGGGGTTGAAGCGCGCGTCGGCACCCCCAAAGTCCCGTTGACGTTGCCCGACGGCTTCCGCGACAGCGGGTTCTGGGACGGCGGCGGCCTCCAGACGACGACGCTTGCTCGCCGCCGCCTCTCGTTGCCGTACGGCCGGGTTCGCGGCCCGACCAGCCCGACGCTGACGTTTCGAAGCTGTGTCTTGCTCTCGACTCCAAGGGTCCGCTTCTCGACGCTGACGCCTGGCCGCTGCTTCTCGTGCACGCTGCTCGGGATCCGCTTGTCGACGTTGACGCCTGGCCGCGGCTTCGCGTGCACGAAGTTCGGCGTCAGCAGCGCGCCTACGACGTTTGCGCTCGGCGTCGGCAGCCCGCCGCCTCGCCGCCTTGTCTTCTGCCGCCGTCGACGAAGACAATGGTACGACGTCTTGAACTGGTGCTTCGGCGCTGATGTTGGATTGCGTCGAGGTACTAGTTGAAGGTCTTGCTTCCATCGCTTATCAACTGCGACCGCCGACGAGCGCAAGAGAACACGCGAGGAGCAGCAGAGAGCAGGCGAGGAGGAGTGGGGGAGAGGGCGCTTATCAACTGCGACCGCCGACGAACGCAAGAGAACACGCGAGGAGCAGCGGAGAGCAGGCGAGGAGGAGTGGGGGAGAGGGCGCTCCTGGAACGGCTGTTGCGGACGCCGAGGCATGCCAACGCCGACAACGCCGGGTGACATCGTGAGTTAAAGAAATGCTCTGCATTTAAAAACTCCAGCACAAAAGCTAAACATGAAAAGACATCCTGCTTGGCAGAGGTTATCGTGGCTGCCGCATTCTTTAGAAGCCATTATGGATCATTGCAGACACGGCTTCGAGTGTGCCAATCGTTCCAAAGACGACTTGTAGTCGCCTCGGATTCATGTTCCCCTGTGAATGCATGGTGCAGTGCGTTATGCACTGTGCACCAAATAAGTAAACCAACAGCGCGCCTTCACAAAATCAATTTCCAGGCACGCGTGCTACTACATCATCATCATCATCCTCAACCTCGTGGTGTCCACTGCACAACCAAGGCCTCTCCGATAAATATCCAGCCAATTCTATCGACTGCTAGCTGAATCCACCCTCTGCTCCTGAATTTCCGTTGTGCATTCCTCCATCAAGTTTTTGGTTGACCCCTATCGTGTTTCCGGTCTATTAGATTCCCTTTCGTTAAACGGATGGGCCACATGTTGTCCCTCGTGCACATGACATGTCACGTCCATGCTCATTTTGTCGCCTAATTTCAGCTAGCATGTTTTCCACGCGAGTGTATTCTCTATTCCGCTCAGTTGTTTTCTGATACTGTTGCATCACCGCTTACATTCTCCTTCCCATAAGCGGTTGGGCCACTTAACTCTTCTTTCAAGTCGTTTGTGAGGCCCCAAGTTTCTGCCCTATGAATCATTAGCGAAAGACTGCAATTGCCGTTTCGCAGCTTTTTGAGTGATAGAAGAAAGTTACTATTCAAAATACCAGAATTTCACACCCAGAAATTTTAAGAGAATTTCTAACAGAAAAGCAGCACACCCATGTTTATTCTGCGGTTAATTCTGTTTTAATGATTTGGTGTAATATGAATCTATTATTTATTTATACATTTGTGCATTGTGCTAATCCCTCCCGAATTTTTGAAGCTAAAGGCACTATGAAACAACATATGTTTATTATGCAATAGCAAAGGAAAAAATGCAAATGAACGAGGCCATTTTCAAACTTGCGCGCCGTTAAAAACAATATTTCAATTTCACGCTTCTACAACTCATCACTTCGTCATGTATTTGAAGCAGATTACTTATCATTAATAAGCACCATTTTCAAGACCACAAGAAACAAAATAAAAATGTATGCGTTTTTTTATGGAAGACCATCGGCAACATCCAACAATCATTTTGTCGTTCCAGTCAGCTAAATTTTGCGTCCCCGCTCTGTCGACTGCTTAAGAGCTTCCCTAGTCGTGCACTTTCGCAGGACTGAATGGCTACTTGTCTTTATATATATCGCTTACTTTTATTATCTTCAATTCTATAAATACCCTCGACATTCAACCAAACCGTAGCACCCTTAGTTGATAGGACGAATGTAATATCTGTTCGCGGGACATGCTTCATGTAAGGGCGGATGACTGGTTTCATTTAGAGCATTTTTTCCCGCTTTTATCGACGTTATGTTGCACAATAACCTTTGAGGCTGTTTTCTTCTTTGATTGTATGATGTAGTTGAACACACTGCTAATTCTAAATTGCAGTTTACTGCGCAGCCCTAAATACAAGAGGCTGTCGATTTCGCGATCCCGTAAACATTATGCTTACCGAACAGCTTGCGTGCGCCAAAACGCGCAAGCTCGCCTCAATGTCGGCATGTCTGCCTCTATCGAAGTTTCTGAAAGGAGAAGGCGATCAGTAAGAAACTTCACGCCCACTGCTAACTAATCCAATGCCAGTGGGTCGAGCCGCCAACGCAACAACAGACAAGACTAAATGCCTTGGGTCTGCCGTACAAAAAAGACGGCAAGGCTTGGGTCTCGCAATTGACAAGCGACGGAAATAGTTCAAATATGTTGCGGAGGGCGGCGCCACAGCTTACGCCGAGCTTGAGCAGGCCCTACAAGGTGGTATACATTTGTTATTTTATTACATGGTAGTCTTGCCTGGCCAGGCTTACAAAGACGCGCGCCAAGCTGGCGTTCTCAAAAGCTCCCAAAAAGCAACTAACCGTCGCGTGCGCTTAATTCCCATTTCATCAGGACATTAAAACATGTGCTGAAAACAATCAGTCCCTAGAAAGTAGGCTTGCATGCTATCTGACAATACAAAGTGGGTAGCTCCTACAAATTGTGCGACATTATCGTCCCATGCTGAAGAACAAATGCCAATTTCTACAGTGATTCCTCGCACAGGGTGCATCCTGTGCAAAGCTTTTGGGAATCAGTGTCTCTGGACCGTTAGGATCTCATATCGTGCTTTTCTTCTGGAAAAGCACGTAATAAAACCCTTGGTGTGCCAAAAGCTGAGTCTTCGAGTTCCTATCGATCAATCAAAGCAGCAATCGGGGATTCGAAAGAAGAAATATCGACTGCCCTCACAGGCCCGGAAACCATTCAGCTTTTTCCCGTATAGTAAAGGAGTCGATTTTTAAGAGATGTTGGTACCAGTACTGCTAACGGGGAGAATAAAATTCAATTTAAAGGAGTCCTGAAGTACCTTCCGCCGATGCATGGATGTACATGTAACCAAATAAAACAAAATACCTTCCGCCGGTGCATGGATGTACATGTAACCAAATAAAACAAAATACCTTCCGCCGGTGCATGGATGTACATGTAACCAAATAAAATAATGTATTAGCAATCTCCTACTGCAAGAATTTTGTTAAAGCGATGAGTGTTAGCTGAGAAATCGTAAATCAAAAACCGCGCATTATCGTCGCGCCGTATTTCCTCCTCCTTTCAACTTGTTCTTTGCTGTTGTCGGCGCGCGAGCTTTCCCTCCCATGATGCTGCGCTCCTCAGCGGTGACGTACTTCCGCTATTGCGCTCCTCAGACTGCCGTCTGCTACGGGCAGGCTCTTTCGGCCTTTTCATCTTTGTTGACACCATGGACATGGATCCCGCACTCCGCTCAAAGCTGCAAAAGCGAACAAATGACCTGGCCACATGTGTGCGGCCTGGCCTTGCCCTTTCGCGGTGTACGTTCCTGCACTTGCTATCGGCGGCACGTGACTTTTTTTCGGCGGCGAACTCGCAGCCGCACGGGGAGAATCGTGCGCTCGTTCCCTTTGATGCACCGCGCACTGTTTATCCGAAAAGCCGTCTCAGATGTGAATTGCTCTTCGTCCCCGCAAACCGGGCGCGAGGTGAGTGCCGAATTTACGACGGGCAGGAGGAGGCAACCGATCGTCTGTCAATCGTGCTTCAGACTAATTGCAACGCATGTTGTGACGTTGTGTTCGTTAGAAACGCATCTCTGGATTGTTTTGAGATTGAATAAAATGTATACGCCAAACCCGGGCTTTCGGCTCAGGGCGTTCTCTGCGATTGCTCGAAAGAAGTACCACGGGGCTTCGGCGCTTCCTTTGTTACGTACTCACGTAAGAGAATATGCATGTCGTGTTATGGCCGTCATTCAATACAAACGGTTAAGCGTATGTTTACACTTGTTTCGTTTGTCGTAAAATGTCCAAGCACTCAGGCACACCGCTGGCAGATCAGCCGGCGAGCCGACGCTGAGCAGACCACACATGTCTTTGCCCGAAGTGCGTGAAAAACCCGCCCAATAGCAGGATGTGTACCTCATGACGAACTTCTTGGAATCGATGACGTAGACATGTGAAGATGGCGGCGTCCAAAAACATGCAGGCAAGGGTGAAAAAAGGGCGACAAACTTTGCAACAAAAGTGTGAGCTTTCCGCTGCATGTAAAAGAGTAATACTTGGCACAGCTGACGTTGACGACCCAATCTAACTATTACGCTAGTTCATTTAGTGTGCTCAAAACGCCTTTCAGGGCCCCTTTAACGAACTTCCCTACAGAAAGAAGCGTAAACGGCTTTAAAGCCAATATCTTAGTGGCCGTCATCGTGGGAGTAGCGGTATGGAACGGAAACATCGAGGGCAAAAAGGCCACTCTTACCCTATTCTTCACCTAACATAAAGTACACGTGTTGAAAACAGTGGAGCAGGCGGCGTAAAGAAGGCACCACTTTATTGCGTCAGCGTCAAGAAATTTGCAGCAACACCTAACCTACTTCTAGGCCTTCAGACCAAATTGTAAGGCTGCTGAATGTTTTGTTACTTTCTGTTCCTTGGTTCTTTTCCACACCATATTAGAAGCGTTAGGCTAAAGGATAACGAAAGCCCGAGTTTTTACGCCTTGCAAGTCATGCGGGCGCGCCCGTGGGCACCCTTTCCTTGGAGCCACCCTCCCAACGATGCTTCGTGCAATGCAGTCACTGCCACACGACGTCACGGGACAGTGCACTTTCAGGCAATAGCACTAAATGGTCCGTCTACGAAATTATGCTTCCCAGTGAGGTGCCCTGCTCCCGGCGTCCCTGACATTCGCCTGACCTAGAGGGGAGAACATTACTGTAGGAGTGGAAACCCTTCGACCCCAAGACTGGTTTATCTAGCAAGGCTAAGCCGACCAATCATGTGCACAGCGTCACGCATGGTGCGCGAATTTGATAAATTCCCGTGCAAGAAGTCGAGCCTCATACTGGGCTGTAGCTTCTAAAAAAGATCGGAGCGCCTCCAAGGAATGCACGTACGGAATTATAGGTCTAGGCTGTACATGCTTAGAAAGTTGATTGCTTGTGGGGTTTAACGCGCCGAAGCGACACCAGGGCTATGAGGCGCGCCGTAGAGGAAGGCTCCGGAAAATTTTCGACCACCTGGGGACGTTTAACGTGCGCCAAAATCTCGCCACACCGGCGTTTTCGCTTTTCGTCTCCATCAGAAAAGCATCCACCGCGGCGAAATCTAACCCGCATGCCTGGGCTCATCAGCACAGCGTCGTAGCCACTGAGCCAGCGTGGCTCCTTCAGAGTAGCTAATGATAATGCCCGATTTCCCAAACTGTAACTCACCTTTTCTGCATTACTACTTGCAAATACAGTTTTCTTTATTGAGCTCATCTCATGGATTCCTGGACTAGGGAACCGGACCAGGGAGCCACTCCCGCATCAGCAGCTCAAATAAACGTTTTCTGCCTACCTACCTGCCTACCCATTCGGTTTGGATTTTGCTGTTGGCAACGTGCGCGCCCTCTGCTTCTGTCGCATCTACTATCACTGAGTACTTGGGGGATAACCATTTATTTTCTGACAAGTCTAACCGCAAAACATCAGATGTGTCTCACTCTACTCTCACCTGGTCCCTCAACGCTGGCATGACAACGTTCAATGGGGCGGAAGTCTTGCTCACTGCACAGTAATCTGCCGCGGCTGTGTAGCACAAGAGGGTACCCTACCACGTCCCCACACAACGGAGCTATACAGCCCTGCTGATCATCCACATACGCGCGGAAACAGGGTCTTGAAATTGTTTTCGCGATAGATGGCAACCCAGAAATGTTTTGCCAAAAGCTGATTAAGTAATTGTGTGCAATGAAGGCAGTTTTACGCTATGGGCTGCCTTTTATATCAATCTTCGAACATTTGGAATGCGGAAGCCGCAAGTGCTCAATTCCGCAAAAAACCGTTGTTTGTTGTTGTTAGGTACGAAAATGGCCGCTTCTGTAAAAACAAAATCTAAACATGTGTGATCCAAAGAGATTTATATTCGGGTCTCCGCAAAAGCATATCGATGCGTTACCACTGCACTATCTTTCCGCGTTTCTTCTGGTAAATCCAAAGTTATTGTTCCCGTCTTCGTACCGCATACCCTCTTAGAAGATCGTTCAGGAATTGGGAGCTTTGTGAGGTTAATGTAATTTGTTCACAAAATCAAGAAAATTATGAATTGGAAACGCAACAATTGTAGAATAGTGCATGCCGCGTGATACTTGAACGAGATGGCACTTGACCAGAACCGTGGTTCACTAGCCACGCAGAATATTAATTTCGGTAGTGATGGTGTGGCATATGCTAAAGTAATCCACACCGTAAGACAACAAACGATAGCAAAGAAAGAAAGAAGCAGGAACTCGGTTTTGCGGGAAAGAAGCTGCTAGAAGTAATTCGCTTCAGAAGACAAAGGAAGCCAACCAAAGAGAGAGACGCAAATACGATGCAGCAGTAACACAGGTGTTATAACTATAGCCATGATTTCACCCTACAAGCACGTAAGCAGACTTGGCTGCAGCGGATAATTTTTTTGCCATGGCTACCAAAAGAAGCTGTGTCCAGCGACAACTCTAAATCGCGCACCACCATTATTCTTTTTTTCAATTTTTTTTAAACAGTGCAATAGACGAGGACAGTGAAGCACTAGACTGGACGAGCGCTCCTCCAGTCTACTGCAGTTCTGGATCCTCATCTGTCGCGGTCTCCTTAATTTTTTTGAAAGCATGAATCAACTCGCCAAACAGACCACACTATTATTGTGTTCCGTTTGTCTTCAAGCCAGTTTAAATGACCTATCATTGCAAACACGCGTATGGTGAAAGAAAGACAGCTAAATGAAAACGCGTTTGGGCCAGAGCGTCAAACAAAGAATGTATGTAAAAAGGTGTTAACATAAAACACATTTATTCTAGCCGTAAATCGGATGCTCAGATGACGAGTCGACTTTGAGAACAATCGCAGACAAGCTCAATTATGACGCAAAGTTTGTGCTGTCGGAGCCAGCGGCGCTGTCAATGTCGGCGGCTGTGCGTGATAGGGCGGTTGGAATGATAGCTGGACACGCGCAGAGCTTAGAGGTGGGAACACTCTGCTCCCAAGTTTAAATACCACTGCGAGCATTTACCGCAAGTATGGAAACTCCTTGTTATGGAGAGCAGTACTGTTTAATATCACTGCACGGTCTATGAACAGCAGGGAACGACCATACATTATTGTCGAAAGTCTTATATTCATGGGGAGCCACCCACTCAGGTCATAATACCCGATGTCACTGCCGGAAAAGTTAAGCCCCAGTGTCAACGAATGATTTATGCATTGAATTTGCGAAGTTTTGAATTTAAAAAAACTTTGTCTCAGCGACAGGATACTGCGACTAACGGCACAGACGGCCTGATAAGATTGGCCCAGCAGAATTATTAAGTGATGACTTACTGTACTAGTGTTGAGGTTGCATGAGACAAAAACCGAAGAGATAGAAGTTTACGGAATAGTTTTTGAAGCGTTTACTTGAATATCTTAAATTACAAATTTCAAGCGGTGAAATGTTTTAGATAGAGGAATACAATTTTACAAAAAAGTTCAAGTCGTTGTAATTGTATCTATTAGAGAAGCATAAAACGATTGCGCTAGTTACACATATCCGCCAACGGTCCCCATGTAACTACCTTGTTTCCACACAGCAAGCCCAAATCAAATAAATGAGTTGTGGTTACGCTTGGAGTTCGCGTACTTTGATGTGCTTTTCAACGAGACATTGGTGGTTTCTTTTCTCAATCGCCCTGTGGTGTCAATTGTTGCGCCTTCTCCAGGACGACAAACAGGGAACGTTGGCGCCTAGGCATCCTCCTGGTCCGGTTCTACACCTGCTGTTTTCGTACCGTCGGTCGCATGTACGCCGTAAATATCGTCATAATTCTTCGAATTTGTGGAAGCACGGATACCGGTGGACGAAAATGTTGGTGCACCGCGGAACATTCGTTGTTTAAGGGTTTTGCTTCTTGACAAGCGTCGTTTTCTTTTAAGAAAAGATGACACTGTCGTGCCGGTAGGAGCGTAGTAGCTTTTTTGGTGGCGATCCGTGCCGACAGGTGTGTTGGAATCGGTGATGTTAGAATGCCACGAGGAGTCCGTGTGGTATAGCTTAACCGCTGTTGTCACGATTCGTGGCCTCAGGGGATGCTGTTTACGGGTGTGGTTAAAGTGTGTCACTGTAGATGCAGCCACAGTTTCATTCGTAGCTGCCTCTTTGACGTCTCCATCGATTGCTTCTCGGAGTCCAACAGGCAACTTCATTTCAATTGATTGCGACAGCTCCGCAACTGTTACTCTCTCGTTGTCAATGGGATTTATCCACTGGAAAACATAGCCCACTATAAACACGACCACGCAAATACTGACCATTGCAGCGGCAGCAATGGCCAAGGAGAAGCCTGATGTCGAAGCCGCCTTTCGTCGTGGTTGTAGAGGGGCGGTGCTATCAAGTGTACCATCCTCAGCAGAGTCGTCTGGTGCAGACGGGGCTGGGAGGCAATCTTGGTTGTTGGCTGTCATCGCTGGCGCGGCGTGTTGTCGCATTCGTGTGGCCGCTGCCAAGGGAGTCAGCATAGCTTGCACTTCTGAGACGCCTCCGCATGACACCGAGGTTGGCGGAAGCCAATAGTAAGACGAGAGCCCAGGTGCCGAGCTGCTGCCGTGGGGGTGACGAGTCACTGCACCGCGATAGATTAGCATAGCGACGTTTGTTGTTTCCGCAGTGAGCTTCTTCTTCTTCACCCTCATGTAGTGGCTCATACCCAGAGGTAATTGCCGGCGACTTGTGAACGGACATTTGTTTTATTATTGCATTAGAAAAACACTTGCCCAAAAAACAGAGAAAATAACCATATCCGCTGCCTTTGGTCGGCAGAGACGTGATGAAAAGATAGTATACTGTCGATTTTATTTCTTCACTTTTCCCTCAGAGTGGCTGGCTGATTATCTACCAAGTGATAAGCTCTGAATTCAACAGTTCATAGCCACTTGGAGGAAATCACAACAGTTTCCGTGCTATCACCGGTTGGACGTGTACTTAATTTATATCAAAGAAAATAAATAAATCTTAAAACCATTCAGAGACACTTACATGATATGACAAGTACTAGTACAAAACAGGAAATCACGAAGCAGGCCGGAACATTCACCGTGAACTTAAGCCATGGATTCACTCTACTCAAGAAGGGATATAAGTATAAGGACCAAGTGACTACCCTTTTTTTTATTGAGTAACCCTAAGGGCCGAAAAGGCATTACTTAGGGGGGGATTGCACATCAACCAAAAATTGCATACAAGTCATATGTGCCAAATGATTGCAGGGTGAAAAGCCAGTACAAAACATAAATGGCGTACAAGAGAAAAGTACAAGAGAATAGTACAAGAGAATATGGATACAGAACTAGAGCGGATGTTCAATTTCTGTAAACGCTAACAGAGCACTCTGGAACGAGGACAGCTCGGTTAGGTTTGCCACACTGGCAGGCAACAGATTCCACTCTGCAATACTAAGCGGTAATGGTGAATTTTGGTATTTGTTAGTTTTCGCGAATATGGGCCTGACTTTATGCGCATGGTCGATGCGTGCTGATACGTAAGTTGCTGGATGAACATGACTGCTTGAAGGCAATAAACCGTTGTGATAAAGAGCATGAAAAAATGATAAGCGGCAGTATTTTCTTCGAATTGCCAGAGGCGGAAGATTGAGGGATGCTTTTATTGCCGAAACAATGGTATAGCGGGAATATGACGAAAGAATAAACCGAGGAGCCATGTTCTGTACTGACTCGAGTAAGGCTGTTAGGTATTCCTGGTGCGGGTGCCATATAATAGAAGCGTACTCTAACGAAGGCCGAATTAAAGAACAGTATGCGTGCAGTTTAGTTTCGGAGTTTGCAAGGTGTAAGCGTCGTTTTAGAAGGCCCAGTTTTTTAAAACCTTTACCTGTTAGGTATTCTATATGAGTGTTCCAGGTCAAGTTTGAACTAAGAAATATACCCAGATACTTAAATGACAGCACTGACTCTATACGGGTATTCGAAATAGTGTACTGATTTGGGGTGAAATTGTTAGAGGAAATAAACGTTACATGCTTAGTTTTATCTGTGTTAATCTCCATTTGCCAGGTGCAACACCACTCTGACAAACCTGTTAAATCTGCTTGGAGCGCAGTTATATCAGCCGGATGTGTTATTTCTCTATAAATAACGCAATCATCTGCGAAAAGGCGGACGTTTGAGGCTAAATTATGAGCGCTGTCATTTACATATATTAAGAAGAGTAGAGGGCCTAGAACTGAACCCTGTGGTACACCGGATTTTACAGGCATGCGATTAGATACATGATTATCGAGTTTGACTGACTGAAAACGGTTAGTTAAAAATCCTTCGATCCACTCTGTTGTGCGGCTGTCCAGCTGAAGAGCGGAGAGCTTCAGCACTAATCTCTTATGGGGCACACGGTCGAAGGCCTTAGAATAATCAATGAATATAGCATCGACGTAACGTGAAGAATGCAATGAGCGGTGAAGGTCATTCAAAAGCTCGAAAAGCTGTGTTTGGCATAATCGCTCACGCCTAAAACCATGCTGGTTTTCAAACAAAAGGTTATTTTTGTTCAGGTGAGCCATGATATGGTGATAAAAAATGTGCTCGAGTAGCTTGCAGCAGATCGATGTTAACGATATAGGACGGTAATTACTGGGTTGGGCGCTATCACCAGATTTATAAATCGGGACTACATGGCCGATTTTCCAGTCCTCAGGTATGCATCCTGTGTCGATTGACTGTTGGAAGATTAGTGTAAGTATAGGGGCTGAAAGATGACGCGTAAATTTTAGCAATTTAGAACTGATACCATCAGGACCCGGGCTTGTGCTGTGAGGCAGGCGGTCAATCGCCCGAGCTACACCATTTTCAGTGACAACGACGGGAACATCTGGGAAGGCTATCGGAATTTGCTCAGTGGATATAGAATTTCCTAATGGCTGTTCAGTGGTAAATACTCCAATAAAATATAAGTTAAAACGTTCGGCACATTAAACATCTGTTAAAGGGGTACCTATATTGCTTTCTAAAGAGGGAATTTTGGCTGTGCATTTAGGGTTTATGGTGCGCCAGAACTTTTTGGCATTAGTTTGAAGCATGCTGGAAAGAGTAAAATTAAAATACTTGTTTTTGGCTTCCGAAATTTTGGCTTCCAGTAAGCCTGCTACTTCCTTGTACTGCACCCAACCCTCCGGCTTCCCAGACCATGTTGCTTTCCTATAGCACCTTTTCTTTTTGTTTAAAACTGCCTTAACTTCATGCGTAAACCAGGGGTCGCTCGCTTGTGCTCTGATGATTAGTTTTGGCACGCATGCACGTTCTATTTCCTTGAGCTTATCGCGAAAGAGAGTCCAATTTTCATTAGTTGTTCGGGTGTTAAAACTTTGGTGAAAGTTTGGCCAGAAAGCCGCTAGCATTCATTCATCTTTTCTTCGTCAGCGCGTGCGTAATCAAGTATACACTTCTCGAATGTTGTTTTATCGGGACGCGGTAGTGGCAGCGTGCAGCGAATGATGTTGTGGTCGCTGATTTCTTCTAGTATATGAACGGAGGCATTATCAGGATTTTTTGTTAGAACTAGATCTAATGTATATGGTCACCGCGTGTTGGCTCAAGTACAAGCTGAGTTAGCTGAAAAAGCTGCATCAGAAACTGTACACATTGGACGCGGTTATTCTGAACATTAATGGACAATGTCGACCAGTCTATGGCAGGGTAATTAAAGTCTCCGGCCAAGATAATTATGGAATTCGGAAATTTTGCTGTAACTTCCTCGAGCGAGGTGGTTAGGTGATCGATGAACTCGGATCGACTGTCAGGAGGGCGGTAGCAGGCACCAAAGATGTATTTGATCCCATTGAAGCAGGCAGACACCCAGACAAGTTCAAGAGGAGAATCTATCGTAATTATTTTGGCTTATAATTTTCTTTTAATGCAATCACGACACCTCCACCGCGGGAGTTAACCCTGTCTTTGCGGAAGATTACAAATTTTCTTGGAAGAGCAAGTTCACTGTTATCTATGTTATCCGAAAGCCACGTTTCGGTGCCAATGACTATGTCAGCTGAGCAGGTGTGAATACACGTTTTTAGAGCGTCGATTTTCGGAAGCAAGCTTTGAGAGTTGGCTACAAGAATAGATAGTCCATTGGAAGTAACCGGTTTATGTGCAACCCGTACGTGTTGTCATTTGACTGGATGTTCCTTTCTTGTGGAAACCTGGAGGACACTGTCAGTCGCCGCGTCGTAACGAAAAATAGCGCCTCGAAAGTGGAGGCTGTTGAAACGCACTTGGAAGCGCTCATTTTTCTCGCGATTTGTCTTAGCAAACTCTCGCAGTTTTTTCCGCGCGAACTGGATTCTCGGCGAAAAATCCTCCTGCAGCCAAACTTTTGGTGAATCGATGTCTTTAAGCTTGCTGGCATTGCTCAACGCTTCACTTTTTATTTGAAATTTAGGAATTTGATAATAATAGGTCGTTGGAAATTTGGTCGTGGTTGGCCTACACGGTGGGCACGTTCAATCTCGCCAATGTTAAGCTTAAGGTGGGTGGTGAAGAATTTCCTTACAATTTTTTCAGATTCGTTATAGTCCTCCTTCTCGACCTCAGGGAGGCCTTTCACAATGAGGTTATTTCTTCGCATTCTGTTGTTTACATCATCAACGACGTTGACGAGTTCTTCACTAGTTTTTTGGATGCTCAGTTTGGTTTGTCGAACCGAATCATTAACAGCACCAACATTATCTGTGAACTGGGGGAAAGTGCTGATTGTCTGCTCAATTGAACTAATTTTGGAATTTATGTTTGCTACATTTTGTTTTACTTCGTCGAGTACGGATGCAGTCTCAAGATGTTGTTGCTTGAGGAGTGTGAGTACATCTTCAATCTTGGGTCCAGGGTTACTTTCGACGTCGCCCGCACAAAGCAGAACCAACGCAAGGCATGTTGCAAGTACTAATGAGGCCCTAGGGCACAGAAAGCGCAGAAGGCACGAACATTCACTGAAACTTTCAACATGGCAACAACCAGACCGCTGGCGTAGAAAAAACGTGCCGATGCGTGCACGGTACATGCACACGTCTACACCCATCAGGCTACAAAGAATACAACGTCAGATCATATTTCAAAGCCGGGGGATTGACGGCCACGACAAACCACAAACAGAGCGAAGTATATGGATAATGAAGTTAGTGCCTACCTAGAACGGTGAAAGAGTGAAACTTAGCGACTGTACAGCGTGGCCGCAAATCCCAGGTGGACGGAGCACAGCAGTCCTTTAAATAGGGTCCGATGAGGAAGGACCGCCTTTCTTGTGACGTCACGGGTGATGACGCACTCCCAGCTGGCTCGCTGAAGTCCACGAGATACGATAAATGTGCCATCAAACATGCGTGCAAAGATGAATATCGCAAACAATATGGCGACATCCCTTATAGTGAGGAAATTTTCATACGCTCGAAAATAAACACCATCTAGTAGCTGTGCAAACTAGTGGACGCATCACTGATACATTCGTCTCCCTTTCTATATATATATGCTGCGGTGTTCCTCACGTACCTCTACCGCCTGGCTGACCTCGCACCGACCCAATATCTACATTTGCTCTAGGATCGGCTTGCTCTTAGATCTTCACTTGCTTCATGGCGTGCACGCCAACTTGAGCATACGCGATGGTTTCGAGCGTGGTTCGAAGAAATATGATCATCTTCAGGTTTTCGAACTTTGACGTATCTTCTGCTGTACCCTACGTAAACATTGCCGCACAGTATAAGCATCGGATATACTACCGTAACCCAGCAGCCTACGAAGGGATTGATGCGTTTTTTCTCTGCCATTATCCACAAATCTTACTCTTTCCATGCTTCAACACATTCCCGCGACTTTGGCGGGTGCCAAAGATACCCCCCCCCCCCCCACCCTTTAGTCAAGAACTGTTTTTTTTTTTCAATACTGCCAGTCTCGTGCGAGACCATAGCAGGTGGGCATTCACACAATTTCAGCAGGAACAACAGTGATGGGCCTAACATTGGCCAACAAGCAAAAACAACAATAAACTGTGCAATAAAAGGGTACCACACACTTTCACTTTACGTGCAGAACCGCTGAGTTGTGCAGCATCGTCAATGTTGAGGTTACCCTCAGGGAGCCCTTGCGGGGTGTTACATAAGGGGAAGGTAAAAACAATGGTATAGACACAACAATGGTGTAGACACAAGAATACAGACAACAATACGGACGTACAGACATGTAAACAATGTAAAGACATAGACATACAAAGTCTTTGCGCACTGTAGACCACCGAAGTTTAGTTTACGAAAAGCATCAAATTCCCTATTCCCAGAGCGGCGACTGTTTGTTTCCCGGATTATGCCCGCAAAGAGAGCAGAATCGGGTAATTTCGGACCCAACAACAAGAAAGAAGAAAAAGAGAACCACTCTAAAGGTTTATCTTTTCTGTGTCTGCCGCCGTAAGCAAGAGAGGGCGGCTAACTGCGAGAGGGCATCGACCGTTGGAGCCCTGGAACGCCGAAGCCGGCGCCCGGCGTGCCATGAGCAAGCGAGGCGCCGGACGGCTTATTCAGAAAAGAGGGGTGCAAATCGTCCATAACCATCAACTGCGACGGGCTACCCGATCCCCGCCCCAAAGAGAGCGCCCGGAAGGCAGAAACGAAGTCGGCGGACAGAGGAAAGGACGCAGCGCCGTCGACGAACAATGCGGGACAGGATACCAGGAAGTTGACCTTGCCGGAACGGCCGTCCTCGAAAGGGGAACGAACTGGGGGAAGCAGCCCCTCCCTTTGTTGCCCCACCGGGCCTGAATCATTCGGCTTAGCCCTGCCGACAGGCGCCCGTCCGTGTATGAAAAAGGGCTACGTTACATTTATTCCTCCTGCTCCTCCTGAGCGAAGATCCCCGAGAGAGGTCAACCGCGCTGAAAGAATGCAAGACGGCGCTAGAGTGGGGGCGCCGCATCCACGAAGCCTCAAGGCCGTGCCGGCCTCGGAACGTCGGGTTTCTATTCCCTGCGCGCAACCTTCTTATTATAGTGTGGCATATTGTAAATATATGACACAGTTTATTGGTTTTATTCAGCACCTTTTCATGGTTACTGCCGGCGGTTTCAGCTCTTAACTTATTTATAGTGCCCACGCTAAATCCAGTCCTTTCGTCAGCACCGTTAGTGGCGCAAGCAGTGGTTAAGAAGTGCTGAAAACACTCCCAGCAACAGCGACAGAGACCACAATACAAAGCTTGAGGTTGTGTCATACGCTCACATCGCGTCCTATAACCTTAAGAAGATTATGACAAGGTTAATAAAGACCGTTCCTTTCCCGTCCTTCTGTGATAGCAGCTGACAACAAAACTACGCAAATGACTTCATTCCAGATTGTCTGCGGAAGACAGCCCGCGGCAATGCTCCACGCCGTTAGCACCACGAAGAAGAAGACGACTTCAGAACTGTAGTTCAAGGATACCTGCGGATAGGCCGCCCCTCCCTCCCCCCCGCTTGCTTGAACCCCGACAACAAACCAGTACCTGTGAACCCTGGTGGACATCCGGCGCTGAGAGGACGAGGCATCACATACCGGTGATCGGTTGTGAATTTGGATCCCAGTTTATCAACGCGGGCTCAGCGAAAAGCTTCTCTGATTATATTTAAGACCAAACACATTTCAAAGACGTGTTGGCGAAGAGATCTACGAAATTATTCCCGACGGCGGGTGCGGAACACCACGACGACGAGAGGTCGCTTACGTAGTTCGCTTCAACAAACACCACGTTTCGTAGAGTATTTCCTAGTATTTTGCACACTGTTTTGTTCTGGCATCAGGTCAATGACCATTACAGTGGGTTATGCTAACGAACAACGCCTTCGAATTCATCTTGTTAGTGTTTTGTGACCGCGCTCGGACTAGCCCGGGTATAGTCTTTCTTAGGCCACTTAAACCCGAAATGTTTATTCTGTCTGTCTGCTTGTAAGTGTATCTGTGTGTATCTTCATTCAGCCATCCGGCCAAAAGTTAAGAATATTCTGAAATAGGAAGCTCATATAGGCTAAACCTTTTCAAACCACTGAATCTCGTACCACCATGCCTTCTTGTCAGCATTCTGCAGGAAAAAGATAACAGCAGGCATATTGCAGGCACAATATCAGCGCATTACTGATATTAGCAGTGTTTTTTTAATTGGAAATGTAGTTTTGATTGTTTTTTCGATAGCAAAATAAATACACGCAGAAGATCTATACCTTCAACCAAAAATACAAAAAAGAGCTCGCGCACTGAGCCTAGAAATGTTGGTAGGTAGAAAACGTTTATTTGTGCCGCTAAAAACGGAGCGGCTCCCTAGTCCGAGAATCCATGGCATGGGCAGAAAGTATTCGCTCTGGATGCCAAGTGCCCAGAGAACATGCAGCGAATGCAGTGTCACTGTGGTCGTGTTCATATCCTGTCCGGCCTCCACAAATCGATCTATGCGCTGAAGTAACAATGCTGTTTCGTCCGCGGACAAGGAGACTTTGCTTTGGTCCGGCACGTAAGCGTACCAAAAGGCGCGTCCAGCATTGAATCGCGCTCGCCAGAGAAGGGGTCGCGACCATGGAAGCAACCGTCCTGTTTCGCCGCGTGGATTTGTCGCCAAAGGGATAACATGAGAGCGGCCGCTGCTCGCCTCTGGAGTCGAACCTCGCTCACGGAGCGCCGGAGAAGCAGGCGCTTCGTTGTCCCCTGAAGCGGATCCATCTTCTGCACAGACCTAGTTTTCGTTGCTGGACCCAATGAAAATTTATTTGACTCGAAACTGTGTTGCTGGAATGCTTTCGAAATGAGAGATGCGTCGCCAACATAAGGGTCGCAACAGAGAAACTCGGAGGTCTCCAAAACAAGAGTCGCATCATCGAATCTAGGGCAGTGGCAGAACGGGTCCGACGTCTCCGTAGCGGTAGTCACGTCGTGAATCCGAGGGTTGCGGAAGGGCTGTAATGACGCCTCTGACGTGGGAGCCGCGTCGGTGACGCCAGCGCTGCGGCAAGGCCGGTCAGACGTCTCGGAAGGGATGGTCGTGACACCCACGGAGAGGTCTTGGCAGGGTCCCTCAGATTATTCCGCAACGGAAATCTCGGCAACACCAGGGTTGGGCGGTCGCTGGAGCCACTCTCCCGGGCTGAGCCTATCGGGGTCTTGCTTGGCGTCCTGAAAGGCTGCAGCGCCTCCGTCATCGTTGTCCTGTTGTTCTACCGCCGCAGCAGTTATTTCCCGGACGGGCGGCACGTCACCCGGGACCATTGTCCGCCAGGCCTCCTCGGGAAGCGAGCGAATAGTCGAGGTTGCGATGCGAGTGGTATACAGGGCCGCCTGAGTTTGAAGAACGGGGCTTGCGGAAGAGTCTTGGCTCGCGGAGAAGCGTACGCGCGTTCGCAGGGCGCAGATACGCTCGTCGCAATCGATCGCTTCCAAAACGACAGCATCGAATTCTTCATCCTTCAGGTTCTCCTGAACTTGAGCGTCGAGTTTGTGAAGGCTCAACTGGTCATGCAAGATGAGGTCGAGTACATTTTGTCTGTCAAGGGCCGTTGCTGCCTGGCTCCGCAGCAAGGCGTCGAGGACTGTCATAGTCCCGGAGCCGGTCGTTCGCAGGACATCTCGGCGAAAACGAAGGACGTCCATGGCACCGGACGATGAAGCAAGACGCTAGGCTTTCGAATACTAAGGTACAAGGGCGGGCTTGGGCACGAGCCGAAAGGGGCGGCGGCCTAGGGCAAGGCTTACAGAAAAGCAGTACGAATGTGTCCAAGCTTCCCGTGCCTCGGAGCCGCTCCACCGTCGAACGTAGAATCCGCTCGTGCATCGTTTCCCGGGTTTCACGGCACCAGAAAATGTGTAGCGAAAGAGGACCAGCGTCTGGCTTCCGATACGGTGATGGAATCGATTAGCGAGGCAGTGAGCGCCCTGATCCTTCGCTTCCTCCCCTTCTACTCCCCTACTGTCGCCCCCTGCCTGCGCATCTTTATTTCTTAACACTTGCCTTTCAGCACTTCAATTGTGCGATCACCAACAAGTGGCGCCACCAAATTGCAGAATCGTTTTCTGCAAATTGCAGAATCACGCATGCTACCTCCAGAGAATACACTAGGGCTGCCATAGAAGCTGGCTGGTAAACAATCGCCATTTTATTTCCTGAAGTGTCGCCGGCTTCTTTAGAATCAGAAGGGGCGTAAAACTGACTGCACGAATTTCATTTCAATCAAGTGGTCTTTTAAAAACCACAATTGCATTTTGTCTTCGTGGTTGCTCTGAATGTAACTTTTTATTGTATTTTTAAAGCGAAGCTTTAGTGTCCTCACTGATACCATTGTACGCCAATACGTCTTGGACGAAAGCAAACTTTCTCTGATGATGATGATGAATGAGCGAGGGTGAAGTGAAAGAAAAAACGCTTCCCGAGGCCGGAATTGAACCTGGGTACCTCGCGTTATGAAGCCGGCGTCCATCCGTTTGCTCCATTTTGACGTTTCTTTCTTTACTGGGCTTCATTTGGACATGGCCGTAGCAAACACCATGCAGCAAGTACCCACTCGCACCGTACAATTGAAACCCAAACGTTAGACCTACGGAGCGCACACCCAAAAGTCTCTGTGAGTATTCTAAAAAAGCGATGCGTACCTCCACAGCAGTACACACTCCCAATGGGGGATTGGCGCACCAAAGAATCCATCACGAGAAAGCTTCGCGTTCAAACGTCGTCGTCGTTAAACGAAAGGGTGCATGATTTTTTGGGGGGCTTCGTAAAGGCTGTGTCTAGAGTGCCGTCCGACGGTTTTATAAGCACTCCGCTATATCGACGTCCACCGGCGTTTTATGAAAAAATTGCCGCGTTTGGCAGTACATCGCTCTAGATAACATAAAGCTAGGCAACCTAACCTAAACATAACATAAGCGAACCTAACGAACACAAAGAAATCATTTAAAACACCAAAACTAACCTAAGGAACAAAAATTACACTTCAAATAAATAATGAAAAAAAACAACCGAGGCAAGACCCGGTGTCGAACCACCGACTCAGGGATCAATAAGCTAAGACGGATCCTCTACATTACAACGACAGACTCTTTAGGTGGTGCTAGCTTAGTGTTAAATACTAGAATGTCGTCGGATGGCACTCTAGCCATGCCTGCAACGATCAGCTAGAGTGCCGTCGGAAGGCACTCTAGACACTGCGTTTCGTAAAACGGTTCGGCGCGTCGATTCCATGTGAAAAGAACGAACGACGCAGGAGTGTGACAATTCCCAGAGCATCGGAAACGCCAACATCTGCTACCGTCGCCTTCTGCTGCGAGCAGAACTGTATGTAGTCAGTGGAGCCGGACTTGCAGATTGTAGACTAGTGCACTCATGTGTTCGCTGGGATGTGACAGGCACCTGTTTCTAAACAACGTTCATTCAATTCAACGTAGAGAGGACTACGATGACAACTCCGGGGGCCACAAAACTGCAACGCCTATGTTACGGTAAGTTCTGGGCATTCCTTCTTTCCGTTTGTCTTGCACAGTTTACTTCTGGTGAAAAAAAATCCCCGCATTTCCCCGAGAGGAAGAATGTGAAAGTGCGAATGCACGAGTTGAATTTGCGCGGTTCGGTAATGTTCGCGAAAGAGAGATCACACACACACACACACACAACTACAAAGAAAGAAAGATGCATTTATTCACAGACACCTATTTGTGTTGTCGTTGTACTTGATTGCTAGAGCGGATCTCAGCTTTGAAATTTCGTGTCAGTACTCCTTTAAGCGGGTGCATTAGCCCTTCTCACGCCCGATTCCTGGCCAATCCCCCACGTGGGTATGTGCCATGTCAGCGGCCAGGCAGCGCGCGCCCATCTCCCCCCGTTGCCAAGGAAGACGAGGAGATTCCTGGCCAATCCCCCACGTGGGTATGTGCCATGTCAGCGGCCAGGAAGCGCGCGCCCATCTTCCCCCGTTGCCAAGGAAGACGAGGAGACTCCTGGCCAATCCCCCAAGTGGGTATGTGCCATGTCAGCGGCCAGGCAGCGCGCGCCCATCTCCCCCCGTTGCCAAGGAAGACGAGGAGCGCGCGCACCCGCAGCTGTTGCTATGCGGACGGCGGCGAGCTTCAGGCTCGCTTAAGAAGTGCATTCGCACTTAAAAATCTGCATACAAAACAAAGACTCTGAAGAGCGCCGTGAGTATTCCAGCGCGAGCGGTTGTTTTCAGAAAATTTTATCGATATAAGAACCCTGCGTTTATGCAATCACTGGATTTAAGTATCAATTTACCGCTTAGACGATCAATCAAAAATACTATTAAATCTGAAATGAGGCCATAATTTGGGCGCCTGCCAACCCTGGACCCATTACAAGAAGCTGAGTGTCGGCGATAGTTACGACACAAGTGGTGCAAAATATCTCCATATTGATGTCTTATAGGGCTACACCACATTATCACAGCAAAGTTTATCCATGATGTACCGTACGTACCATTAAAAAGGTACGTACCAGGAGGCGAGGAAAAATATTCCGCATTTATAATACCGCACGTTCAGTGGTGGAACATTTTTAATCGGAAGTCAAGCTTATGAGAAAGTAAAAGTAACAGCAGATTAATAGTGATATTCGCAAAGATAAGAGCTCAACTTAGTGTCTAAAGAACAACAAGTTTGAGGACAAACTCTGAATTTCGTGTTACTGAAGACGTGGTTCCAGTAAACAAAGCGCAGTTAATCCTGAACAACTCGTCCATTGCCCTCTCTTTCATGCTGAAGTGTTTGTTACTTTGTGCACCAGTTTTGTGATACCATTCTTATTTCCTTGAACAGGGCGAGTCGTAGAAGTAGTTCCTACTTTCGCTGCGACCATATGCAGTCCCGCACCAGTACTTCGGGTTCTCTTGGCCGCGTGTACGCCGTATATTTCATTGCGTTCATTAGAATGGGCACGAGTTTCCCCGTAAATTGTTGAAAACATTTTTCCGCTCCCAAAATTACGTTGCTGAGTCGAATGTCTTGCTAACATGTGTTGTGTTCTAATAAGGAAATATGGAACCCTGGTGCCTCCCTGGATGGCGTGGCTTTCCTTGTGGCGAGCCGAAGTGAACACACCTCTGCTCGAACCGATGGGGTCCGAACTCCACGTATAGTCTCCGGGGTGTCGGTCAACCGTTGTTGCGACTTTTGACGGCCGGGGGCGCTTCTTATGCGTGGTGTTCAAGTTGATGACTGTAGACGAATCAACAGTGTAGTTCATAGCAGCCTCCCCGACGTCGCCGCCGATCGCTTCTCTCAACCCAAGTGGCACCTCCTTCTCGATTGTATGCGGCAGCTGCGCAGCTGCTACGATCTCGTTGTCAGTGGGCTCTATCCACTGGAAGACCTGACTCACCGCTAATATGGCCAAGCAGCCCCCGAGAAAAATTGCGGCAACAAAGGCCAATAGGAAGCATGATGTCCGAAACACCGTTTTTCGTAGCTCTAGCGGGGCCATGCTGTCGAAGGGACCGACCGCCACAGGATCTTCTGATTGAGGCGCGGCTGGTAGGCAATCTTGGTCGTTGTCTTGCCCTGTTGACGCGTGTTCTTGCAATCGTGTCGCCGCTGCCAAGGGAGTCAGCATGGCTTGCACTTCTGAGATGCCTCCGGATGATACCGAGGTGGCTGGAACCCAGTAGTATGGCGAGAGGCCAGGGGCCGAGCTGCTGCCGTGGGGGTGACGAGTTACAGCACCGCGGTAGATGAGCATAGCGACGATGTTTGGAGGGATCGAGCTACACGCGACCTTCGTTCTTACAGTTTTTCAATGATGTGGGTTAATGATGATAACTCTAATGATCCCTTGGGAACACAACGGTTCATAACCTGTTATGCCATTTTGCCAGCGGTTGCGTGACATTACCAGTCAGATTTAAATTGATATGCTGCGTAAAACGTCAAAGTATGAACAATGAAGCCCAATTTGCGTGATATGACAAAAGGGCCGTCATTAGCGGCAAGTAGGGAAGAAAGAAAGAAGAGAGTGTAGAAGATAGAGAGCGTCAATGAATAATCAACCAAACTTAGGCGAAATGCCCAGAGAGTGCCAGTCAGTGCAGGAATATTCAACCTGGACTTCAGCCAGGGTTTCACCGCATTTCAGACGGAGGTTAAAATTGCACGAATGACCTTTCGTGTGTGCTCAAGAGAGTACAAGACCCCCCAATTGGGCAAACGTTAATGCGATAGCTTAAACCACCTGAAGCTCCAAGTCCTATTCTTCCACCCCTCTGATTATTCATGAACCCGAGGGACTTATGCCATGATATATATGACTAGGATTAGGTGTCCGCCTGTTTGGCATAAGAAAATACAAAGTGGCGTGTCCTGTGTCATGCTCAGCTATTCAGAACATCAGGTGCACGACAAAGGAATGCAGCGAAATTGTTCTATAACAGCGATGTTTTTCATGCCGCAAATACCTATATGTACTCTGTAGGAACATCTGAGACTTTAGTTTAACTAATCAACATTTTTTCTGCTCATGCGATTACGCTAACAGCTTCGTTCTCTCGTGAAGCTTGTGGAGCCTTCATTTGAAATCGTACCAAACTTGGAGCAGGCGCTTCTTTTTATGATAGCGTTGCAAGCCAAGCTTGCAGAACATAAACGTAGGATGTAGTAATTATCATAAAAATAAAACGCTGTCCCGAAACGTTTAACAAAAAGTCCATTTTCGAGATTTCTGCCTGCCTTTTGTGCAATGACATCGTCTAAATCGGACAGCGTCCTCTTTAGGTTATTGCTCCTGGTAAATCTGCTGGGGAAATGAAGAAGACGATGGGATTTACAACGAGTGTTGTCTTCAATGGCGTGGGTGGGTGGATAATGGCTATAACTGCTGAAGCTATAATATTACACCCCATTTTTCGCAGCAAGGGCCCTTTACTAAAGCTGACTTGCCTGGCAACAGCCTCCGGACTTTCGTGCATAGCGGTGATGCACGGACAACAAGGACATCCGTCCGGACATCCACTCGCAGAACGACTGCAGCCGCAACGCTCACTGCGTCGAAACTCCGGCAGACCTATGTGGAAATGTGCACGTTTCTCCTAAAGGCATCTTTGTGCTAACCATAAAAGGCTTGCTGCGCGCCGTTGCGCCAAACCCGTAGTCGGCGCACCCACAGCTGCGCGTCACGCACATGCATTCATACCGTTCACAGTAGCGTCTAATCGATCGATAGGCGACCATAAGTAACAGCTGTCTGCGCGAACTTCACGTCAGCACTTATTCAGAAGGTAGAGAAGATAAAGGGGGCTTCCGGGGAAGAGTGTCGTCTAGGTTTTATAGCACTGCGCTACTGCGTTGAAAACAGTCCTCGTCTCAGCTTGGATGCTACGCGGATGCCGCAGATTAGTGAATTTCCGTTCGATGCTGCTAGAAAAATTTATCTATCGTAGCGTGTTGTATACTGGGCATTTGTGGCTTTGCGCACGACTTTAAAGGAGAACTGCACACCGGGGAACTATGCCGATCCCTCGGTGGGAAAAGAGCCTTGGCCTATGTCGCTCAAATAATCGAGGGAACTCGTCGCTAACAGAGCTAAACTTTGCAGATTGAAATTTGTATTTAATTACTCCTGTACTCGGAAATGTAAGTAAACAGCTTCTATTCATCGTGTCAACCACACTCGAACACGTCGATTCGATTCCATCTTTGAGGACCCACTCGATGAAAGGAAGGTACGGCTTGCCGCGTCATACGCGGGCCCATTTCAGACACGTTGAAATAAAGTTTCCAGTTGCGGCCGCTGCTTTCGGTGGGACGTCACACACCGGCAACGACTCGAGCTTCTCTGTGCAGCTATCTACGGAAGCTATACCTGCAGCGACGGCGCCCGCTTCGGGGCACCTTGGAAGTAGCGGCGATCATCATCTATGACGCGATTTGCACTCCCATCCTAACTCCCATATGTGGAAGCAAATCTTACCGCAAGTAGCCAGACAAAAAGTTCTTTAGTCTGAAAACATTTGATCTCATTGAATAGCGTCATTGGTTTAAATATTCGTGCTATTATGCCGCCGTACTGCAGCCGTTTAGTGACCACAATGTAGTCTAGAAAATGGCTGTATAGCCTGTTGCAATACTGCTTTGCTTTAACCATCGCATCAGGTTTATTGTCTCAACTGAAAGCGTATACCTGCTGGCCTTTATTGTGGAGTTTTAGCCGAAAGTACGGTAAAACGCAATTTCAAGACGGCTGTATTGTAACATTGATTGACATACTACGTTCACACCGGTTACGTCTCCACTGGAAAGCGAACTACTAGAACTGTAGGGGATAAACGATGTAGTATTTGCCTCAGGCAGTGCCGGATCAACAGCGCTGAGGGACCGGTTCAAAAAAACACAGTCCCCCCCCCCCCCCCCCCCCTCTCATCTCGCGTTACAATCTCGCCAATCTTCGGACTTGACGCATTTTAGAATTCGCTGCAAACAATACTTGCCGTAGTTACTCGACGAATCTCCGGAGCTTTTATTAACATCGTCTGGGCATCTACTTGCTCGCAGAGAACATGGAAAGATTGTCATCGGAATTGGTCCATATCAGGAGACTAAGAGGCAATGACAGCATTAGGATTTGTCGGGCTAGTTGCTTGATATTGAAAGAATGGTAAATTGCGCGAGAATTTCACATGAATGGAAGGGATACTTACGATTCTGAGAAGTGCAGTCTGAGTCGTATATGTTTCTTCCATTCGTATAAACTTTCAGCGCAGTTTACTTTTGCTTCGATACACAACATTTCCATCGGAAATCAGGAAGCGCATTAGTGAAAAATGGCTTTCTCGCTCGGCTTTACTAATTCAGGAACGCACTCTTCAGTTGCCTGCATGTGAGCCCTGCCGAAGTAGACAGGTGGTCCTTTTTTTAAAAACCGTTCGCACATACCTATAGTAAATACGCGTAATAAATTCACTGCCGAATAAATAAACTGCGGAATAAATTCACATACTAACAAAAATCAATTACTTCAACATAGTCAGAAAATAGGGTATGCGTTTTGCAGAAATTGTAGGTTGAAATGGGGCGTGTATACTTATTACCATTTTTTCTCCGGTTGCTCATCTTTTCAGAAAAGAAAGAAAGGTACGACGTTTCCACAAGCTTGTTCTTGCGTTTTGTTGGGACAGTTTGTTGATGAGATCTTAAGCATTGACTATACAAAAAATTTAAATCCGGCTGCTCTTTGTGTCCATTACCTGGGTCCGCTATGTCGCTCTACGTGATGTGTAGTTTTGGGCGAGTGCAACATTTTCACCCCAGAGTGAAGAATTGTGAGCTTACTTAAGGATTATGCACATTATGCAACCAACAGCCTTTTCGGGGCATCCAGTATTGTAAAGATATTCTCTGTTTCAATTAGGGGAAATCAGCAGGACAATTAAACTTTTTTTGAACCGTTTATTGAGCAAACAAAATGGGGAAGCAAGTTGGGTCAAAAAGTGGAGCAATGCCTGGGCATCCTATTCCGTTAAGTAGCGAGCCGGGGCTGTGGTCTTCGTCCGGATATCAGGGCTTCCTGTTCTTCGAGTGACTGCTCCGCAGCATGCGCTCGCAATGCCCAGGAAAGGAGGAAAGAGGGGTGGGGAGATGAGGATTGGACGGACATGTCTAGACTAGGCGGCAGGTGGTGTCGGGAGAGTTGCAGAACGGGCAACTGAATGTGTAGAGGGTGGGCGAGACAGTGAATGCGGGTGTGATTGTGGTACGTCTGGGTTTGTTGGCGGCGCCATATGGGGGCGTCAGTTGTTGTGATTGATGGATGTGAGGGGGGTAGAGTCGTCGAGGGTTCCGGTAGTGAGCTAGAATGTCGGAGTAGCGGAGAGTAGGGAATGGAGGGTTAGGACATCGTGGACCGGCACTTCATTGGTCTCTTCTGGGAAGCTCATGGACGGCGGCGTGTGCCCCCTCGTTCCCAGGAAGAGATGTATAGCCAGGAATCTACACTATACGGGTCGTTGGGGGCGCTGGTAGGTGTGCTAGGATGTTGGAGCTGATACGAGTAATGCATCCCGTGGCGTAGCGGTGGCAAGCGGGTTGGGAGTCAGTAAGTATTGGAGTGTTTTAGCATAGCGTCTACCGGAGGATCACGCTACGGTGGCGGGTTTCGGGACCTGACTGCGCAGGCGCGCGCGGGGAGGGCGGCGACGCTGTCCCTCAGCGGATCGAATGCACGGGCATGGCGAAGGCCGGCCCGCGGAACTAATCCACCTTACCAGAACGAATATGCACCTGCCCAGTGAGGCCCCGCCACCCACCGCCGTAGCGTTAGAGGGCGGTACTCGCTATGCTAAAACTCTCTATTGTGATGTCCGATGAAGGTTCGCGTTGCTGATGGCCAAAGCGATTGCAGCCTACTCGGCGATATAGATGAATGTCGTTGGTATTGTGGCAGAACCTGTGATGACATTGGTTGAGTGGATTGATGCTACGGCATGGGCAAGGTAGGTGCTCTACGGGGCTCTGTCGGTGTGGTACTCGTCGGAATTGGCGCTGTACTTCTTGAGGAGTAGGCGAGCGCGATGTCTGCTATCTTTTCCCATCCTAGTGCGGTGTGGGGGTGGGGGCTAAGCCAGGAAGGCCCAGTTCATGTGAACCCCTTCAACCATGTATACCCACCCCTGGCCTCAGGGTGGTCCCAGCAAAACTTTTTTTTGTAAGTATGAGCCTAATAAAGGTTGTAGAATGCCTGGCAGCGAATGCATATACCGCTATAATCATTATAGTGTGTTATAGTATAGCAGATAGTGTGTTGTATTCTTCTAAACTACATTTTAGGACAAGTATTCAAGCAACCAACGTTACATTTATGGCAACTGAATCGTGTGTACTGCAGCATACTGTAATCGCTACTGAACATGGAGCAATTCAAGTAGGGTGGGTATATTTCTAGTGTCACATATTATCCTATCCGTGCAGTGAAAAAACCGCATGCCTGAAAGTATGCGACCATTTAAATGTCCCAGTGTTGATATTAACATGCTCTGTACCATGTTCTTTCAAGCGTATTCAGTACATGAACTGGAGGTAGAAGCGCGCCTTTATTCATTCCGTCTCCCAGACGGATCTCATGCTGTGGAATTCACACTTCGCAAGTGATATTTTATCGTAAGATTGACATAGTCACACACAACTGCTTAAGGTGATCCTTAGAAATGGAGTGTTAAAATACGTCCGCGAGGTTGCTTAAACCAACTTGCTGCAGCTTGCCTTAATGGTTACAAATGTATGATGTTGGGTGAATCTATTCAACTGGCTATTACAGCTTCTCTAAGTAGAGTGCAGTCCAAGCAGAACCAATTTACTTGGGTCAAAATAAACAAGCCCTCAAGATTGTAACAAAAAATGTCGTAACACAGCACCGCTTGTCATTGGTGACAAATACATAGCAAGCCATTCTGACACTGAGGTTGCGTGCACCAGAATGCAGCAAAAAGAAAAGAATTCAGCAAACTGTGCCAACGTGCTGCACACAGATTTCTCAGTATATAATACCCCTGTCACACGGGCACTTTCAATCGCGATTGAAGTGAATCGCGATCGAATTTTCGAGCGCGCTCGACGTACTGCCGCTGCTACACGGCCCGTTTCAATCGCGATCGAGAAGTTGCACCGGTTGCACTTGTGTACACCAGATGGCGCTAACAATGTACTTGCGGCCGGCGTCTGGTAACTTCGCGCGGTCGTAGGTATACGTAACTATGTAAATATTACCTCGCGCTTATTTGGGTCAATTTATTTGACACAATTTGTGGCGTTAGTTGAAGTTGTCACATTCTGTGCCATTACTCAGCGGGGACGAGAGTATCTCCGCTTTCGTTCGATCGCGCTTGGAAGCCTCGATCGCGCTTGAGAAACCAGGATTGAGTTCGAGCGGGATCGAGCTCAATCGCGATTGAAACTGCCGTGTAGCAGAGGCCCGATCCGGATTGAGCTCGATCCGGATCAACTCAATCGCGATTGAAAGTGCCCGTGTGACAGGGGTATAAGTGGATTTCCGACATGCATACAAACGGGGAACATGATTTGGCGAATATTCATGTCGTCGATAAGTGTCGTTAACCCAACTCCGATACGGGAGATCACTCAAGATTACCGCGACACAAGGAAACGTTGTGAAAGTTCTGGCACCACCTTTATAAAATGATATAGATAACATACATTTATTTTTCATCTTTCCTTGATTATTTTGTTCTGAAGCATCGACAATTGTTTAGCGATTATTCCCAACTCCAGCAACACCTCGCAAAATAACTTGCTATAACGTTTTCAACTGCATCACGGTTGATTTGAATCATATCGTCATAATTCAGTCATTGAACACTGTTAACCAGCCACGTAAACCACTTTATTACTATGTCATAAAGTTTGTCGATTTCGCCGCATTTCACCCTCATGATAATTTTAAAGTTTCCACTAATTATCTCATAAAAAGTAATCTCAAAGAACACATTTCCCAAAATACAAAACTGACACAGGAATACTCAGTTATCTGTTAATTCTTGTTCGCAGTCAGTTAAAAACGAACAGCTGATCCTTACAGCGGAAGGGGTAACAAACGTTCCAAATATTTCAAGGTGACAAGGAGCATAACGGGTACGCTTGCACTGGACGTACGGATACACTGGATACTACTTTCCTGCTTATCTTTTTTGCTCATAACGAAGGCACGCTTACTGCAAGATGGATGTACAATCATTGAACACTACAAGTACGCCAGTTGTAAATATCCAGAGTAAAATCGTACGCGTTCCTTCAGCACCACTCTTGCAATCATCTGACGATGCCATTTTATCTACAACTAATTGCAACCATTAGCTCATTTCATTTAGAAAAATAATATGACTTATACCAACTTTTTCCATGCCTCCGTACGCATGTTTCATGTAAAAATCTGAATAGAGCAACGAAACTGACCTTTCCTGCTGTTTTGCAGGTCAACCGGTATTAAAACAAAGAACCAACTTTCTTGAACTCAGGAGGTTTGCAAATCTGGGTTCTCAGACGTGTCACTGATTTGAGCATTGAAAATTTAATGTGCCTAAAGTAGGAGAGTCTATTCAATGTACTGTTGTCAACGCAGGAACCGGTCATGTTCTATACAAACA
Source organism: Haemaphysalis longicornis (assembly GCF_048455015.1). Classification (NCBI taxonomy): domain Eukaryota; kingdom Metazoa; phylum Arthropoda; class Arachnida; order Ixodida; family Ixodidae; genus Haemaphysalis; species Haemaphysalis longicornis. The sequence continues at coordinate 93,440,671 of NW_027526295.1, forward strand.
GTGCACCTTTTTTGAAGCGCCACCCCAAAAATGTACCGCACCTAAAACAGTTCTTTACACCTGTAGAAGCATTTTCATTGCGCAATATTTTATAATTAAGGCAGAACCCTGTCTTAAGCCAACAACACTCAAGAGAAATTAAAAGTTTCTGCATTTACTAGTACACCCACACAGGACATTATAGCATCCAGTTTTATTTACAGAGAAGCATAATTTGAACTGGACATTCGGGTTTTTTTTCTTTTATTATCACTGTACTTACACTTCAACGAAAAAAAGGAACCTGAAACAAGGGCACAGTAGAATATAAACGTAGTGTAATAAAACGTACTGTAGATACCTAGCTTTCTGTGGCATAAAATAGATCGTGGAGCATGCTTGAACTAGTTCATAGGCACATGCCATCCTCAGGCTTTTATACCGTCAATAATAACTGCTGTTGGGCTGAGCACCTTCCTGGAAGCTTCGCCACAAGGATTACCTCAAAACACCATTTCCTACATCATTATTTCTTTTCGCATGTTCGTATACTCTCGTGCTAACATTTTAAGTTTGCAGACACCACGACACAGAGCTTATAGTTCACACAAGCATGTGGTACCTCTTCAGAATCCTTCATCACACGTATTCAATAGACGTATGCTGATCTGAGGCAGCTTTCCTTTAACGATAGCCTAACTTAATTTAACATCATAAATACTGCGGAACCTCGTGCCACGATGTTAAGTACCCTGTATATTCGATTGAATTCTGTGCCTAACGACGTGCCCAAGTAACTTTACAGACATGCATTCGAAAAGGAGACAGTTCAGAGCCCAGAAAAATAGCTTTATGGTAACATCAGAACATTGAGTTGGACACTGAAGATGTCTGTTGTGTAGTTGTGTGCGTGCTGCCACGGAACCCGTTAAATGTGATGTAGCTTATTTCATGGTGGCAAATCCCAAACTTTTTACAACGTTCACGCAGATCTGTATGGATACTCTTAACCGTAAGCGAACGGTTTGATATGCATGTGGTTGCAAACCTTAGGTGACTGATGAACATAAACCTTCACATTTCCATTTCGCAGCATCTGTATGAAAAATGCGTTCAGTCACCTCAATACTGCATTTTACCGAATTCACTGCACGAAAGCTCCCAGCACATCAGTAAGAGTAGCAACAGCAACGTCAAACCCTCGTCACCTTATATAATGCGGACGGACGCGGATGGACATTGTGCGGTGCTAAGGTGCTCCGCACCTAAAATAAGACAAAACCACTCACACATATCCAGGGCCATTTGCACAGAAAGGGCTAACTATCCCGATGCGGTTACAACAAATATTTAAAAAGACAAAATGAAGGAAGCGCACACTAACGCGTAAGACGTAAGTGTAGAGCAGCCGAACGCAATCTTCACGACCACCACGATGGTTTAAGTACGCGTTTGCAATCGATTTGTTTCTTCTTCGCTACCGTGACGACCATCATCACTTGTTATATACGTGAGTTTCCTTCAATTTTTAGATTCGAAGCATCTTATGCTCGGTGCTGTGTCCCTTCCTCTCTCCCTCCTTGTCCTTGTCTGCCGTCCGCACTCTACTGCGCATGCGCGTCTCTTCAGCCCCGTCAGCGTTTGGGCTGACCTCAGCGCAGTCCCCTATAAAAAAAAAATTTCCGCGCCTTCCTGCGAGGGGAACACGAGTAAATGCAGAGCATTGGGGGTCGTTAACGCCGCGTAAAGTCGCGTTAGGGTGGGTGGTTGGGTCGTAGTTTCGTTGGAGTTGGTTTGGGGTACAGGGCGGAGAGTAAAGTCGCGTTAGTCTGGAGCGAGCGCCAACCAAGGAAGGAAGGAGCAACGCAGTGACGGAAGCACGAGCGACCGCTAGCCGCTTTATATTTGCAGCGCGCTCAGTAGAGGGAGAGCAGTACGGAGGGGAGAGCGCGCATGCGCAAGCAGCGCGCGCCCTTCCACGCCCCACCGCGCTGCTACCACGCACCTGTTACGCCGAGACCGCAACGGAGCGAACGGGCTGACTACGACGCATGCGCGCGCCAGCTGCTGTTGAGAGAGAGGAGGGAAGGAGGAGAGGCGCACCTGCTGCGGACGCGGAGATGTGGACGCTGTCCGACGCAGGAAGAGGCGAGGCTAAGAAATGCTCTGTATTTAAAATTCCCGCGCCTTCCCGCGAGGGGAACACGAGTAGATGCAGAGCATTGGGGGCCGTTAACGCCGCGTAAAGTCACGTTAGGGTGGGTAGTTGGGTCGTAGTTGCGTTGGTGTTGGTTTGGGGTAGAGAGAGGAGAGTAGAGTCGCGTTAGGGTGGGTAGTTGGGTCGTAGTTGCGTTGGTGTTGTTTTGGGGTAGAGAGAGGAGAACGAGACGAGAGTGTATATAGGGCTGAATGCGTCATTTATTATTATTATTGGTCGGTTCTGTCGTTATATTGTACGGAGAGAAGGACTGCTTTATGGTCGCTGAAGTGGACCGTCAAGTGGTCTTTGAGCAGCGTTTGTGCGTTGGTACAACTCGCGAAGACGAGGTCGATGCAACTGCCGTGGATGGTGGTGGGTTGCTTGCTGTTGTTGTTTGAGACGCAGTAGAGTCCGTGGTTGGTGGTCATGCACTCGAGCAACCAGTCGTCCTTGCGCAGTGTTGCTTCCATCGCTTCTTCCGTGATGCTGGAGTAGCAGACACGAGTAAAAGTGGGAGCGAGCGTCAACCAAGGAAGGAAGGAGCAACGCAGTGACAAGCACGACCGACCGCTAGCCGCTTTATATTTGCAGCGCGCGCAGTAGAGGGAGAGCAGTGCGGGGGGGGGGGGGGGGGGGGGGGGGGACAGCGCGCATGCGCAAGCAGCGCGCGCCCTTCCACGCCCCACCGCGCTGCTATCACGCACCTGTTACGCCGAGACCGCGACGGAGGGAACGGGCTGACTACGACGCATGCGCGCGCCAGCTGCTGTTGAGAGAGAGGAGGGAAGGAGGAGAGGCGCACCTGCTGCGGACGCGGAGCTGTGGACGCCGTCAGACGCAGGAAGAGGCAAGGCTAAGAAATGATCTGCATTTAAGAGAAACAGACGGAGCCCGATTTCGTCCCCACGACTTTCTGGCCGCTACGGGAGGTACGTGGCGCTCTTCCCACTGCGCTACAAACCGAGACGGGAGCATCTGCTACGAACGCGCCTTACGCCCTTCACTCGTTCAAACTACGTCGAGAAGCTACTGATACAACGAAGGCCCGCGAAGCTGAACGTCAACGGAAACGACAAACTGAAAACTAATGGGAACTTCAGTCGATCCCATGGCTGCTTCGCACACTACTCAGGGTTCCCCTACAGGAACATGGTCTAATTTTTGGAAGTTATAATCATAGGACATATCCCTGGTGGGGCGTAAGTTATGACGTGTTTTTATAGTTCCGAGCATGTGCTACCACGATTACGACAAACACTGCAGTTTTTGTGGCCAATCTAGGCCAAACACCATATGTGGGTTCGCTGGTCTTCCCAGGGCAACACACCCCTGTTTTTTTTATCTCGCAAGGCCGTTTCGCTACCGAAAGGTAGCTAAGCAGCGTGTGGCACAAAGTCGTTCAGATGCAGTGGCAGGGGGTGTACCACTCTCAAAGAAACAGCGAAGCAGACGGCATTCATACAGCAGATAGTCATATGCGCGTGCGCGTACTCTCGCCTATTTCGCTGATGAGCACCTGATAAGGCGCTGACATGCCGGTCGGTCGTCGCTCCGGCTACATTGTTAAAAATTTGGGAGGCTGTTCGTTCTATGCAAGGTGATCTAGTCCTCTGGCCAAACACCGCTCTAAACGCTAATAAACACAGCAGCCCTGTTCCCTGTCACCACACCGTTCAGCACCGTGGTGAATTCGAAGAAAAATGACCCATTCCCTCCACCGTCCAATGGATTGGAAGGGAATGCCCACGGACAGTACGGTGGCTAGGGGGAACTCAAGCTTTTTCAGGCGACATGGGACTCCGTTCACGAAAAAAATGATTACGTTCACGAAAAAAAATTCAAAATGGTAGAAGGCGCGCAAGGTTCTACGAACGTGTAATTTGGTGCTACAGAGTATATTCTCAACGAAGAGGTAACATGCTTTCTGCAAAGGACGTTATGAAAGTACGTTTTGGATCATAGCGCACGGACAGCTCGGGTTAGTGACACGGCAATTGTGTCCGCCCATTTCGCTGACCGACGAGAGCGTGCGTAGGCATTCCTGCTGGCATTTTCGCACGGTGCAGCATCAAAACAGTGGACAGCAATTTAGCTCTGTACAAACGAGCATTGACGTAAAAGCACGCGTGACAACGACAAAACACCGCGCGACGAAAGGGCACATTTCAGACAGAGCACGCTCAGGCCAAAGCGACCAAACAGCTGCATGTTATAGAGTTCTTGAAGGGGCAATTATCCTCTATTTTAACGAGCGTGCGAAAGTTTTTTGGAGTGCTGTGTTATTTGTATTAGTGTGTATCTACCGTTTCCCAGAAAAACGTTTATTTTGTGAAATCCAGAACCTTGGGCTTATGCACCATCAGTATATGTATATATACGCCTCCTATAAATGCGCCTGGATATATTACGAGGTATTAGGCAAACAGACTTTTGTCTTTAAGGTGTTTTTTAAAAAGATTGTAATTTTGAAGTTTTATTAAACAGCGATCTGTCATTGTTTCCTACGCAACCTAAAACGCGTTAGTTTTTCCTTCTTTCGGCGCCGCTTTGTAGGGTGACGGTCGTGTTCGGTTTTAACGCGATAGCGTTTAGGCTATTTCCCATTTCCCCGTGCCTCCAACCCGTGCACTATCAAAAGTGCATATCAAGCGTCCCCAGAAGTACGCCACCGCTGCCTACCGAAACTCGTACTGGTGTAGCCAGATACGGGGACTCACCCGAACCTCTAATACGGCAGAGCGGCAACTGGGATGTGGAAAGGAGCAGAATGATACTATAGAATGACACCTGCGCCGTGAAGACTGTTCTACGCCCCGTCGCGGTAGCCGCGTCCTCAGCAGATACGGTGCACAACCGCTCCCGCAATTTACACCATCACTCCAAAGCGTTACCGCCACCGGAATTGATGCCGGTGCCAACATTGTGCCGATAACCAAAAAAGGGGGCAAGAAAACTATCGTCAGAGTCTGAAAACCAAGTAAAGCCCAGGTTAAGACAAGACTTTAACAATTTAAATGTCTCCACATAAGGAATGAAACTGGGTGTAGAGCGTGTAATTAGCCAATTTTAAATTGCTGTTCCAATTTTCCGCCGCCCTGTCACCGCTGCAACCTATGTGCGAAAAACGATGGATGGTCTCACGCGGCAAATTTAAAAAAACACCCTAACATTGGTCAGGATATCCTCTACGGGGCGGTCATAAAAAAATCTCCGGGGTGGTCCTACAGAAAAGTGCAGAGACGATCTCACAACAAGCAAAAAAAAAGCAAATCTCTAACCATTTGGACAACGTTGCAAATGCACGTAACGAAGGGAAAGCTAGTACGAGAAAAAAAGAAACAACATGACTTTTACAGGCAGTCACCACGAGATGAACATTGTACAGAATGGGGTTCCACAAATTTATCACAAAATGCTTTCGTTCCAAAAATTTATAGAACGAAATATACAGCATCCTCAGGTCAACATATACGGCAGCCGTGCACCCCCAACCCCTCGCGATCACTTCAAAGGTCGGCGACCCGCCTATCGAGACTACCAAATATTAGCTGAAACATCAATATCGACTCTGAGGTTGCCACTACGCTTTTGCCTGCAGGCAGGGTACCTAATGCTTGAAAAATCTCCTTCCATCTACCATGATGACAGTTCACATCACATATACACCAGAATGCAACGGTCTAGAAAGTTTCGCTGCAGCCGACCAAAAAGCACGCGAACTGGCATAGCACGATTCCAATCGTGGGTACCCAATTCCGCTCCGCGACAAATATGGAGAATGTCTCCTTATCGTTCGCCTAGGAATGCCATCCTTCCACATGCCAACTATGAATCTCAGCGCCAATGAATTGCAAGCTCAGTGCGGGATACCAACCAACACATATATCCACAAATCTGGATGGGCAAAGATATTGTCCACCGGTTGCGTGACACCACATAGGTGTCACGGAACACCTATGTGGACAATGCCCCATAGCGCCAAAACCCGTCACCGAAGACGACGAAGAGGATGCGGCTGGCCCGAGCGATCATGGCCGCTTGTAAATAGATAGATCGCATCGCTCTGCGGCAACATCTTGTAAATACATCACTTCATCGTCGCCCATGGTTCGCCTCATCATTGTCCTGCCGCCACGTAACATTTTGGTGGAGGGTGCGGGGTACAGCCCCATCCCGGCCCCGAGCTTCACCCCGCCACGACTCACGAAACGGTCTCATACTGGCTCTTGGAAAGCGTCGGCCCGCCCCAGCCCCGGTGAGATTAGATGAACTGACCAGCCACGACGAGACGTAGAGCCGACGGCGTTCCCCCGCCCAGATCTCTGGCGCTTCTCCGAGTGCTTTGGACGCTGACTCGTGGGGTCGGCGGTGGCCTCAGCTGTGCCGGAGCCGCTGCTTATCACGACCATCACCATCATCTGTGGCGGCAAGGACTTCACTGTATATACTCATCCCATCTTGTCCTCACCGCAGATATCGACGTCAAAACTTTTCGACTGTGCGTCGACATCATCAAACTCGCACTGATTACTTCCGACGGATTCTCCGTGATGGGAAAAACTTTGCCGCGAAGAAATGGAGATACTGGTGCAACAGCTTGTGGACCAGGCTCTGCGTGGAGATGCCCGATCGAGAGTACCCAATAAGAAAGCTGAACTTCGTACAAGCGCCTCCAACCGCACCGCACCCATCTACTGCTATTGCGCTCAACCCACCAGCAGCCGCGTGAACCACTGCGGCGGGCATTCGAGCACTGCTAAGACAAGGTAGAGCTGCCGACCCAGACCCTCGCAGGCGAAACGAATCAACGACACCGCCCTCAAGTCGTATCCCTATGGCCTCGACCGAGACGGTCGTCTTTGCCCGGGGGGTAGTGTCACGGGACCGGTGGACAATGCCCCACGGCGGCATAGCTCGGCGTGGAAGACGACGAGGAAGGGGGTGCGTGTTAAGTTCGGGCTCCGCATGTAATTAATTAAGGCCGCCGGGGGCTCATGTATCCGCGTCGCCTCCGCTGGTAGCTGCTTTCCCGGGTCCCTTTCATGTAGCCGCACGGACGCCAAATTCGGAGACGCGGAGAGCGTGTGTTGTGCCCGTCCTTTTGGGTGTCAAAGGACGGGGGCGACTAGCCTGAGTATCTCTGTCGCGTCGGAGGTGGCTGGGTCATTCGGCATAACAAGCTGACGGGAGGCCAGATTATCGTATCTCTTAGTGTCGAAAGCACGCGCGGTGTAAGTTTGGAAAATCTTCGACTCCGGCGGCGGCGTTGGTCATTGACGGGTCAATCGCCTCGGAGACCACCGAGTGGGCCTGAAGCGCGTCTTCCGGTGGGACTGGCGGCAGGCGGCGGCGCCCTTCGTCTGGGAGGGAATTAGCAACCCTCATTGTCCCGCCGCGCACGCAGACGCACGACGTCGCGGGAGGCGCCGCGCGGAGGGAGGTCAGCCGCGCGAGGACCGCTCCGGGCTCTCGGCTTGGCTTTTGTGCAGATGCCGCCCGCTGAACGTAACGTGTGTCCACTTAGGCCACAGATGTCCTGTATTTGCTTGTCGGGTGCTATGGCGTTCGTGGAAAACGCACTATGAGTGTGTAAGAGAGAGTGTTAGGTCACGTGACCGCAGGTGGGGAGATGTGTGTGATTGGCTGGTTCCTGTGGCCAATCAATGGTTTGTAATAATTGTTTTGAAAGGTTTTTCTCTCTTTCTTGAACGCCCCCTGGGAGGCGGGGTTTTTGCTATCAAAACGGGAGTGTTGGGTTTTGTCGGGGGTCGGTCGAGAGGGGATCTAGTTCAGTATAGTTCTCAGCCGAACAGGCTGCTGCTGTCAGAGCGACAATGTAACCGTCACTCTGACCTGATGTAAAGTTGGAGTAATGTAAATAGTGTAAATAAACCTAATATCCAGCAAGGAAGGCAGTCCTCATCCCTCACCTGCTCCAAGCATCGGTCGTATGTCATCGGAGCGAGTCGAGATTGTCCTCTCGGCTCGCGCATCAAAAGAACATCACTATTTCGTCTCCATCAGTTCGCCAAGAAGATGGAGAGGCGAAATTTAACTGTACGGGCAGACTGAGCGGATTCGGCCGTGGCCGCTTGTAAATACTGTAAATAGATCGTTCCTAATTCTTCGCCATGGTTCGTGTCATCTGTCCCGCTGCCTGGTTACATTTTTCTTACGGGGAAAATGGTACATTGCAGCGGTAATTAAATATGCCACACGGTGGGGTACACAGCAGCACACAGTCTCAAGTGGGTACAGCCAGAGCGAGATCGTTCGTCCTATATCTCCTCGTCGGTCAACCGTCCACCGCACCAGCTTTCCGGGCTGGGGCCAATCCCTCGGTGTCCATATTCCTTTAAGAGGGTGCATACCCAACCCGTGACAATATTTTGTAGTTTTTATAGCAACGTGACGCAGGAACGAAAACGCAGCACTAAAAAACATTAAACACAACGAACTCCAGTTTTTTTCGCCGAACCGTTTAGAACACATTTGGACAGGTTCAAACCGGTTCTAACCTGAACGGAATGGTGCTCCGGAACCGAACCGGAACTGAACCCGAAAGGCTTCAACCCGAACCCGAACCGAACCAGAAAAATTCCGGTTCGACATCCTGATTCAAAATGTGTAGGCTTCTATAAAGTATATTTGAGATGCTCTAATGAGGACTAGACAGTTTAGTGCAACGCACCAAGTAGCGGGCACCCTATACATCATACACGAACATGACACAGCAGGAAACAAAACGGATATCTTATATTTCTTTCGTGAATTTTCTTTTATTTTCTGCGACCAACAAATTAATTTTTCTAAATCGACACAAGTGTTTTATTTGGCAGTTTGATTATGTTCGGGACGCTCACAAAGTTTGTCTGGATATTTTCTTCGGGCTGTGAGGCATACATCACCTTCTTCACAAATTGGCTTTCGCTATGGCTGCGTGGAAGAAGGTGCACATCCGCAGCGTGCGTTATTTATTCACATGCAAAGGCTTGCGCTACGCTATTGAAACAGACCAGACAAACTGGTCCAAAGTATTTGAAGGCGGCTTTTGTGCCCCTAACTTATCCTAATAAATTATCATAATGAACTCGCTCTTATCGCGAAAAGTTATAACAAGATTACGGTTTTGAAAGCTTGATATACTACAGTGAACTAATGCTTACAGCATGAACAATTAGACGAAGAGCGAAGAGAGTGGCACGCGGATAAGCGCTGCGCCTGGAATTTGCATTGGTCTTGCATTATCACTACTGTCGGTTATTAGCAGCTGGCTATTCTCTCTCTTCGAAAGATTGCTGGACACAGAAGCTGGGGTTCAGCTCCGACTTTGGGCACTTCTCATAGGACCGGCTTCGCAAGGAATGCGGCGACACTGGCGTGTTTTTTTTTCAGGGTGGCATCAAACACCGTACTTTAAATCACGCGTTAAGCTAGTTTATGTGATTTTAAATGTTTTATTGTGATAAAAAGTTACGCACACGCAAAATCTGGTGCGGAAAAGCACCAAAAGTCAACCACGCGAAAATAAACTACAGGAAGAGCAAGCCCGAGTAAAGCAGATGACAAATGCGATAATGCCTAGCCGACGCCACTGAAACGCGCTTCGCAGCGACACCAGTGGTCGCGTTCACCGCCAATATTGTACGCCAGATCTTCTTTACAGACCCCTTCATGGTATCTGTTTGCGTTGTAGGAACAAGACCGGGTATTTTGCCACCTCAATGGCAACATTGGAAGCTTAATACCGCTTCATTGACTGATGATATATTTTGTAGACATATGTCAGGATGCTTGATTTCAATTCCTGAAATATACAGTCTTTCTTTTTATCAGCAATGGGATCTCTTAAAACAGAAGGTAAGGAATTGCACAATATAACATTCCGTTCGCTTTTCATTTTTAGAACGTTTTATGTACGAGAACTCACTCATACATTGGTTGGGCTTAATGAACTTTAAGCGGTCAGTCCGGGATCAGGTGGAAAGAAAATTGCTATTAATAAAGCACAACTTCAGCAATTGGCGGTGAGCGCGACCACAGGCGGCGCTGCGAAGCGCGCCTCCGTGACGTCGCCTTAGGGATTCTCGCATTTCTCGTCTGCTTCACTCGGGCTCACTCCAACTGCTGTTTCTTTGCGCTCGGTTGACGTGTGATGCTTGTCCGCAGCAGATTTTGCGTGTGCGTAACTTTTTATCGTAATAATAGGCTTCAAATCGCATACACTAGCTCAAGACGTGATTTGAAGTAAATTTTTGAATACCGCTGTGGAAGAAACATTGCCGGCGTCGCCCCATTCCTTGCGAAACCGGTCCTGCGCGGGGCGCGAAGAGTCGGAGCTAGGCGTCAGCCTCTGTATTCAACAATCTTCGGAACAAAGGGGACAGCCAGCTGCTAATAACCGACAACAGCTAAAATGCCAGACCAGAACAAATTCCAGCCCTTCGGGGCTCTCGGCTTTGACAGAAGGAACTTAATCGTACGTAAAGTAAAATAGTTTTCGCAACCTTGCCGAAAGCTCCAAAGTATTGTATCACATCACTTTATGTTGTCACTGCATGAAAGTATGCCGACATGCATTATGGGCCGCAAAAATGGTAGGTTGAGTTCCAAAGAATCCACTTTGTGAATAAGCGCGCGGTTTTTTTATATCAGGCTTCTAACCAGTGTGGAGGTTTATTGAGCCAAACGAGTCACGTCTACGGTAAAAATACAGTGACACAATGTTTGTTCAGACCTGGAGGGATATTTCGGTACATTTCCCACAGCCATATCTTCCCAATATTCAGATATGCGATACAGGAAAACTGCACTCGAGAGGGGGAGGAACAGGAGGAGCAGAAAACTTTATTCAACAGTAAAATCGAGCTGATTAGTGGGCCGCATCCTCAGTCCATATCAAGAGAGTAATTTTCTTCAATTCATAGAACGACATCCTGAGTATTCCAGGATTTGTTCTTTACGCCTGGAAGTGTTGGAAAACAACAAAGAGCTGCTTGGAAATATTCATCCGTTCTTGTTATACTGGAAACCAGCACGTATACTATTCATTGTATTCGTTAGCGAGTATATCAACCCTCCAACACCGCAATCATGCCATAACTGTTCTAGTTGTGAGTCAGTTCGTCATGATAACGATGGTTACGATAGAAATTGGGATCCCGAACGCCGCCTTCGAGTACTCTGGACAACGTTGTCTGAGGCGCGATCGCTATGGCGTAGCACAAACCTCCTCACTGCGTTTGCATGTAAATAAACAACGCACGCTTTAGATGTGCACATTCTTTCACGCAGGCATAACATAAGCGAATTTGTGAAGAAGTAATGTATGCCATACAGCCTGAAGAAAATATCACATGAACTCTGTGAACCCCCAAAACATCCCCAAACCTCCTAATAACACGTTTGTCACGATGAAGAAAATAATGTGTTGGGAACAGAAACACATCCATCTGATACAAGTCAACAACAGCGAAAAAAAATAGAGGAGAGCCGTTTTATTTCCTGCTGTGCGATGCGCGTGTTGGGGCTTGCTGCTTGATAGCATTATACTCTTGAGTCTTCATGAGAGAATCTCAAAAAATACTTCAGCGAAGCCTACGCATTTTGAACACTTATCGAGGAGCCCTGAGCTCTACACCTCGCAAATAAGATATAAAGGACGAGTTACACACGATCTTCTGACCGATGCTCTGAAGAAAGTTGTTCTCTCTTTCCTCGTGTGTGGAAAACTTGTGCGGGATACAGCTTGAAATTATTCAGAGCTGGCAGAAGCTAGCAAAATAACTGAATTACTAGAAATACGCTTTTTAATGCACCAAAAGCAACAAAGCGGGCGATTTCAGCACAGGCATTGCTGCCCCTCACAAGCGGAGTGTAGCAGACGACAGCGGACCCAGTCCCTAAGCTGACGTCACAGCCAGAGGGCGCCACTCAAACATCTCACCGCCAATACGTTACCGAAAGATCCCATGGCGATCGAATTTGGTCCAGAGCCGAAAGGTGCTTTGATAGCTACCCCACTCGCCGTTCAATTAGCGATGAGCTAGAGTCAGCACTTGCTAAGGAAGTAGTTGAAATTCAACATGAACGTGCTAGGTTCACCGAAGCAGCTGAAATTGCCAGTGCTTTCTAGGACCAATAACGCACAGCATTTTCGTCTTTAAGTCCTTTGGCTCATGGGCCGGGATTAACTTCCCTCCTGGAGTTAATTCCTAAGCTAACAGACGATGAATGCGCTCTGGGTTCTGGGCATGTTACACCTGAAGAAATTAAGACTGCGCCACAAAATAACTGCAGACGGCCCGGAAACAACCTAAATGCTACAGTGAGGCCCACACTTTGTTTCGTATCAAAGTCTTCTGTCTGAATTCAAGGATGCCTGGCTGGTTAAATCAGGATTTGGTGAATAACAGTTCCGCAGTAAGCTTCCTTTAAGCCCCCTCCACAGCTGACCTCTAGCAACGCAACTGTTTCAGCGTCGACTGTGATTTCTCCTTGCCGGAATACTGCTCGCTGTCCTTTTATTTACGCTTTGCGCTAAACTAATAGTTTGGTCGGTATCGATTCCTTATTATCACATGAACCTTCCGTAAATCCTCTTCTGCTCTTACCTGAGCCTATCTTTTCTACAAGCGTTGCTGGTCGCACACGAATAATACGTTTGCACCTCCTGGAAACGAATTGTCACCTAAGCGAACGGCCGAAGCGTCGTAAGAAGAAATACGGAACGCATTATCGCTAGTGTCGAGCTGTTTGAACTTCATGGATCTTACTATATTTATTACACTCTAGGAGCTAACATAACAGAGCTGCATTCACTTTGCCCGAATGTTGTTGGGACGCAGTTTTCGCCTGTCGACCGATTCCCCACGACCGTTCTGTTAATAGGCATTGTCGGCGTCTTCGGTCAGCGAGTCAGTCACACCACGCGGACTTTAGATCGGCCGACTTGTTCATGTCGCCGTGGGCGTCGTGTCCCAAGGCGGTCTGCCAACTCGGAAGTCGGCGTCGCCGTCGTGTCATTGACGTGTCGGCCTTTCCAATGCTCCTTAACGAGAAGCGTGGCAATAGAGTAAAATAGACAAATATACACTAACGAAAAGATAAATATAGCTGCAAAATTGCAAGCATCTTTTTTAGTCTTTGTACCGTATTGTGCAAACATTCGGTTGCTTCTTGTTGCGATTATAACTGTTTAAGACAGATTAGAATAACGAAATGGAATACTGCACTATTGCCTTTGTACGCGCGTGCATGGCGTCACCACAACACGACCGCGCTTGGCATTTTCCCGAACGAGCGAACAAATAAGCAATATATGAACCGACGCCGGATGTAAAAGCATTTACGTGATCACTCTAGCAAATTTGGAGGCGATCCTTTAGTTATTCGCTCCCACATTTTAGACTCCCATATGCACCAAGACACGTCGTCGCTGCGAACACGTGGTGACAGGGTTGTTCTCTTTTCGCGCGATCTTTCAGTGTGGTGTGGAAGCGTAACAGTGCCGCCTCATTCCTTCCATCAGCTTTTCCAGCCGTGAGCGTAGTGCAGTATTTCTAAGCAAAATGACAAAAAAAGCGGCCCTAATAGAACGCAGAATTCGAGAGAGTCACTACCCAGAGCGATACTGCGGCGCAGAATATTGCAGTAGCAGACGACACCCACTACCGCATGTTCTTGAAGGGTTCACCAAAAAGCAAGGCGTCATAAACAGTGACGCTTGCACGGTGCGAGAAAGTGGACGAAATGAGGGAGAATCGCGGCGTGCGTGAAAATGTGCAGTTTTAATTTGTAATAATTACAATAATACACACCACTTTAACAAAATATTTTAAACAGGTGATTACTAGGAAATTGATTTACCTGAAAGTGCGAGCACCTATGTATCAGCAAAAGCTATATCAGGGCTCTTTTAAGACGATTTCAAAGACGCTCAGTGTAAGAAGAGTAGATTAGCCATTTATTCGACTATTCTCAGAAGGGAAGGAAGTATGAGTTACATGGGCTGACTCGGAGATTTAAAAGGTTGTTTCAAGTTATCGGCACATTAGAATACACTATGATGATTATGAAATTCCCTGTGTATTAGCACAATCAACAACTTACGACAATTGCACCAGCTTTAGTTCTGTGCATGTAAAAACAGATGTCAAGCAAGCTCCGACACTCTGGGTTACTACTTTACTTTCAGACGACTGAGACATAATTATTTAGAAAATAACTGATGCAGTTTAGTCAATTGTAAATATGACATCACAAGAAAATTGATCCTGGTTTTATCAAAGGGTTGTTTTTGTAAGAAAAAACGTGTGCAGTGGTCTTTTGAAAGGCTATGTCTAATTCTGTTTCTGAGGTAGATAAAACAAGAGTTTCGCTTGTTTGTAGCGCGTCCCACCCTCGTCGGCTATTTTCCTACAATCAGGGCCCGCGTATATGGGTAGGAACAAGAAGGGCAACAAAACCAAGGCTACAGTTCAAGCTTGTTGCTTTTTCTTCTCACCTTGAGTACCATGGCTTCTGGGGCCCCACCTATCCACAATTTACATTGCAGTGCCTGTTTCTTTGTAAGCTACCATGCATTCGTCAGGTGTTAAAACCATAATGCTATTTACCACAGCAACTTCACAAGAGGAGGGCCTTCCTTGACTGCGAGTGCCAGGCATAACAGGCAAGAGGGCGGCCGGAATAATCTCGGAGGGGAGCGCTTAGCCCACCACGCATACGACGCTGAACGTGGCGCGAGGGTTTCCTCGGCATTTACGGCTATTTACCTACAGAACATGTTTGCTGAAATATAAACCACGAAGGGTTTAAATAAACTTTGGGCGTGTCTTAAAGAATTGGTATTCGCACCAGAGCAAGCTTACGACTACAGTCAAACCCGGTTATAGCGAACTGCAATATGCGCCGCGATTAGTTCGATATATCCTATAGTTCGATATAGCGGAACCCGCCTATACGCCTCGAGCTTCGCGATCGCTGCGCCGCCTGCCGCCGCTTCTCCGCGGTGTTGACGGGATTTGCGCTGCGTGGCTGATAGGGGCTCGTGCCGTGTTTTGGTTTTGTTTCGCTTCTTTTCGCCTTTCCGCGCCCTAAAAAAACTTGTTATGGTGACGTCTATCGGCAAAGAGTACGTTTAGGTCACTTAAAAAGCAGCTGCGTCTTCGTAGAGTACGCGATCGCCTGCAAGAGCTACCCGGGGACACGGTTCTGCGCGCTTCGTCGCCGCTCTTCCGGGCGTCGGCGACGGCAGCAACGTATCACCCCTGTCACCTCCAAAACATCAGGCACAAATAAATTCTGCTGTCGCCTCGTTTAGACCTGATACTGGCACAATGAGAGGTTGGCTTTATTTTGCTGCGTGGACAACGAATGCGGCTTCGTTTCGAATATATACGTCGCAGAAAAATATGTTTCGTGGATGTGATTACCCAATCCAGGACAATAACTTATGCCATTTATAAGATATAAATCCTGCGAAAATATACCTCAGATATTGATCACCACCATTTACAAGGCAGTCTGGCATGGCAGCTTCTGACATGCTAAAGACGTTCGTCGAAACTTAAGCCAAGTAGGGTTCACTAGACCAACTATACGCGAAATGCACCGCTCTTTCGTGAGACATCGGGGGGGGGGGGGGGGGGAGGGGAGGGGGACGCTGTGTACAAATGCGGAGCGGAATCAAGCAATGAACGTTTTAGTAATCACACACAAATCTCGCGTTCACTTTCCTTTTGTTTTTCTACTTCAACGAACAGCTGATCGTACGGCGGACGCATCTTTGGAAGTATACAGGGTAGGCTGTTCAACAAGCGATGAAAGGTGTCGTTGGAAGAGTGCACATGTGGTATGTGATAAGGGCCTCTGATTTCAGTTTCTGCTTTATTCTGCAGGCTCCCTGTGCCATATGACGATATTTCGAAGAAGGATTAGTCGCGGACGCGGATTATATTCTAAGCCCGTCTCCGTGCTGCTCGCAGAGGATATATCTATAGCAGATGAATGTTTGCGGGCGCTCACCTCAAGAAAAGGCGGCTCTGTCGTGTGCTGATCCCCGAGTATAATTATGCATTGTCCATCGTACTTTTGTTGAATATTCCCGAAATTAACACAGACTGCCTTGTAAATGGTGGTGATCAATATCTGAGGTATATTATTGGCAAACGTAACTGGCGTGCTGTCAGGTATGAGTGCTCCGCTGATTGCGAACAAAACCGATTTAAATCGTAGCGTATAGCCGTATCATGAACATCTGAGGACCCGGTGGTTACGGAGACACTGCTAGTAAATTCAGGTCAGTGTAACTACAATCGGCTCCATCATACGCCGGTTCCGCGACGCTGGCCTCTGACACACACCTGGCGCTTATACAGATTGAATATACCACACGAAGGTCGCGCCAGAAACATTTATACTCTCGTAAACACACCTTATTTGCGAACAGAGTGACTGCTCCACATAAACACTGAATTCAAACGCCCGCAAACGGTAAATCTCTGGCGTGAACGTGCCGCAAAAGCAGCGGCGGCACTGGGGAGCCGAACGCGGACTCCCGCGCCTGCTTTCGAAACGGGCCGCTAGGGGGATTTCAGTGGCGCCCCTACAGGCCGCGCTCGAGGCGTATAACCAATTTATTGTTGCGAGTTCACAATACGCGGGAGTCCCCCCACCATGCCAATATTCAGAAACGAACAAAATAAAATATGTCATCAGCGTGCGCAAAACAATCGATTGATTGAAAATAATACAGCTACTTTCCGCCTCAGCTGCCTACTTCCAAAAAAGCGCTGATTTTTATTTTTTATTTCGTGTTGACAGCGTCAACTTGCACAGCAATCTTTACACGAGACATTGTTTCCACCAGTTCATTTCCGTAGCCATCAATATCGAAGAAATATTGGCCGAGGACATTGAACGCCGGAATCACTTCATCAAGCGTCGGACGGCTTTCACTCGCGACATCCTCTGCCTCCTCGGTGCTTTTTATTAGCATTCCAATGGCGCTGCTGACGGTGTCCGCGTCCGAGGGGCTTGCAGTGATGGCAACGTCGTCGTTGACACTCAGGAAATCTGCGAAGGACACTCCTTTCGGCAAAGCATCGGAAACGTTGGCGAGCTGCCGTCTTGGTTCGGACTCGCTGATTGTGCGGATTCCTTCGTGAGTCCCGCGCGTCGGAAACAGTTATGGAAAGTGTCGGGCGTCATATCGCTCCATACGAGGCGCAGTTTCACAGTGGTGGCCTTTTCTTAGTGGTAGAGGCCAATCAACATAATCTCCGCTCTGAAACCATGCATTTTGGCGGCAATTCTGGCGCGCCGAGTTTGATACATCAGATGTGAACTTCGTTATAAGGAATATGTTTCGCGTGTATTTCCGTAATATGTTTCGCGTGTATTTCCGTAACTGATTTATTTTAAGTGCGAATGCACTTCTTAAGCGAGCCTGAATCGTCCGCCGCCGTTGTCCGCATAGCAACAGCTGCGGGTGCGCGCGCTCCTCGTCTTCCTCCTCGTCTTCCCTAGCAACGGGGGGAGATGGGCGCGCGCTACTCTCCTCCTCCTCTCTACGCTCAGTGACTGCGGGCGTTGGGCGCCTCCTCTCCACTTCGGGCGGGAGAGCTCTCGCTCGCGTAGCGGGCGCTCCGCATTCCGACGCATGAGGGCGCTCGTGTAGCCCTCGCCGTAACGGCGGGCGCTACTCTCCTCCTCCTCTCTCCGCTCAGTGACTGCGGGTGTTGGGCGCCTCCTCTCCACTCCAAGTTCACGATATCCACCGTAATCGCGCAATCAACAACCGTGCATTCGCACTTACACACTCTCCCCCTCGGGGAAGTGCGAGGAAATTTTTTTGCTCGATATATAGCATAATTCGCAGTATCAGGGTTCGTTATATACGGCTTAGACTGTATGTGAAACTCTGAATTATGAAACTCGAAACATTACCGCTTTCGGTAGTTAATGGGCGAATACTAGAACTAATTCAAAGAGAATAAAAACAACTAAATTTACCAATCCGCAGCGGTTTCCTATACTGCAATTTTCAACTACTAGCGGCGCAACCGCCTCCGCTATCCTCCCACTGACCCGCCTTTTAGGGGCGAAGCTCCTCTTGCTCGGTCCCTGTCCCGGCCGTACGCGGCACATTGGTGATGATTGTGGCAGGATCCCCCTAGAAATTGGCCAACCAAAGATTGGCCGAAGAGGTCATAACGTTCAACGCGTTCGTTGCTACTCAACAAGGAGGAGCGAAAGAAGAAGAGGTTGTCGTTCGCCATCTGCGACCTCAAGACTCTTGCTCAGGCGCTGTCCCGTCCCTCGTTGCTGCCAAGCACGGCGGAATGATGATGATTGTGGAAGTATCCCCCTAGAGATTGGCCAACCAAAGATTGGCCGAAGAGGTCAAAACGTTCAACGTGTTCGTTGCTACCCAACAAGGAGGAGAGGAAGAAGAGGTTGTCGTTCGTCGCCTCCGAGATGAAGACGCGTACCGGGGGTACGCGACACAATACGCTCTGCAGAAGGCGACGGCCAAGGTGGCTAAAATGTTACACAACGAATTTGCCAACTTACCCATGGAGATTCTCATCGTGCCAAACAAGCCCTACATAATCACCACAAACATCGACGTCGTCGACGGGCTTGTCAACGGAGCGATGGAAAGCTTGACGTGATTGGCGGGCGAATGTTTGAAGGTTTTACGGGATCAACTGCGCCCTGCGTGGCCGGAGACTTCCCACATGCCGGATACCAAATAAATGTTATTTCTCTCTCT
Source organism: Haemaphysalis longicornis (assembly GCF_048455015.1). Lineage (NCBI taxonomy): Eukaryota > Metazoa > Arthropoda > Arachnida > Ixodida > Ixodidae > Haemaphysalis > Haemaphysalis longicornis. Next base: position 93,459,630 of record NW_027526295.1, read on the forward strand.
CTTACCGATAAGCATTTGAGCTTCGCCCCTCTCATCATCATTCACTTCGTGGATATGGCGGGATTTTTTTAAGCTCATTACGCCCGCCTTTGGGCCAGACTCCAAACTCAAGCGTGCTTTTACGGCCCCATTCTATAAGCCATCTCTCTCACCAATTACCCCTCCAGACTCCCTGTACGATGCAGCACCTTTTGTGGGAATGCCATTCTATCCAATACCCCTTCCTTTTCGATCCCCGGAAGAGTGGTAGTGCGAACAGTCGAGCTTGTGGCCTGAAGTTCGACACTGTAGAATCTCTAAAGACTAAGCACCGGTGACACTTTATAGAATAGAATAGAACTTTATTTTCACATCATTTGCATGATGCAGGAGACCTGCGGGAAACGCTGAAAGAACTCAGCTTGACAGAGCCACAGGCCCCCTTCATTGTCATGGTGCTTAAAGTTCGCGATAGCGTGATATATGAAATTGGAATACATTGGCATGATACATAAAATTGGCAAGATACAGAAACAGAGCAGTAAAACAGCCTCTTTCCGCAATCCCATATGCAGCCTTCCCGCTCATGGCAGTCCGTTGAACAGCGATTAATCTGTAGTTATTTAGCGTAATGTAAAATTCTTTCGCGCTGCGAATATTGGGGGTGAAAACTTGCTTTGCGCACAGTTTCAAGTGTTGCACGTTTTGCGGCTAGGTTCCTGAGCCATGGAAACTATCCCATAGAAATGCATGGGGAGTAAAATTTCATCTCGAATTACACATAAACTATTCATAATCCTGAAACGTTCTTCTAGTGGTTCTATCTTCCCATTGAAGTCTTGCTTAGTGCCAAATATCACTTTCCTGGAGTAATTTTCCTAGGTTCCTGCGAGGTTAGAATTTTGAGCGGGAAAGCTGGGTATGAAGAAAAACACGAAAGATCACTATATACATAGTGTAAGTCAGTTGCCAAAAAATGATGACTACGAGATTTCTTTTATTCCCTATTTGCGCCTTATAGCGAGCGAACACAAAATGTGCATATTGACACATATCTAACACCTATCAAACACCTCGCGACTTTCTGCACGGAGGCAGAGTCACCCACGTTTCTGTTTTTCTATTGATTTTTCTTTCGGCTCGAGTAAACGTTTTTGCTCACTTACACTTCCTTGGAGCCCTGGGAGGGCGACCTGGCCAGCTGCCTGCCAGGGACGCAGGTCAACTGTGTGTCTTCAGCAAGATTAGCTCTACGGCTGGCGGCTTCCCTGACTAGGAAGGCCACTCACAACACAATTTTGTCTTCTAGTAATCCTGTATTCTAACAGGAACAGCGCACCAGAAAAGCAGCATTTGAAAACGTGGACAATCCCTCCGTGGGCAGGCACAACGCCAATAATTTTTAACTACAAAATTCTCCTTAGTTGAGCAAGGGGGTCTATTTTTTTCTAATATCGAAAACTGTGGTACTTTTTACCGTTCATCTAACCGTATGAAGGAACCGCACTACGAAAAAGAATTCCCCGAACGCGAGCATCAAGTTCATTGCCAGTAACGTAGAGGCGCTGCATTCATTGAGGAGGGAAGAAGAAATGGCTGTCCGTCATTGAGGAGGGAAGAAGAAATGGCTGTCCGTCGTTCTACCTGCCCCAACTTACCGATTCGCGACGATGCTTTGGAAGCGGGACGGGCCCAAAATGGCTGCTTTATCTCGCTTCCTTGCGTGCACGCCCGGGGACCTGTCACGACAGCTGCCAAAACGGCATCTACTCTTACTTGGTCGTCGGAGACTGTGCTCTCGGCGAGCACGGAAGCCATCTTAGAGCCACCACCTCGCCCCAAGACTCGATGTGGAGGGAGACCTCCGGTGCCAACGCCACGGAAGAGGGCCGCTGTGACCCGTGGAAGGAGCCAGTTTCTACAAGGTGGGCCCGAGCAAGCAGTGTTCCGTGAACAGCCCCCAGCGCACTTTCAGCGGTCTACAGCGCCGTGCACCGCGGCTGAATTTTGGTCGGAGCAATCCTCGAGCGGTAGCCAGCCAGTGGCCAAGCCGAGAACACTGAAGCCCCCCTTCCGTGACGAACCGAGAGTTCTTCCTCGAACATTCCTCTTTTCGGCCTCAGGAAAGGAACAACAGTTTAAGGAAATACCCCCTAAATCGGTGCGTGAGCCAAATTACTACCATGTGCCTTCGTTCTGTGCCCCGTTTGGTAACTCGCTCGACGAGCACCAAGTAACTTGCAGTGTTGCGGCAGAAACAGACAAGGGCAAGACCTTTTCTGGTTCCAGCCTGAACATGGGAGAGCAAGAACTAACGGATGTTCCGGTTCAATGCGGGACGCTAGCGGGCAGCCACGAAAAGCAGGTGGCACCGAGTATTGCCTGCGAGACCAAGTTGCCAAGCAAGTTGTCAATGGGCAGTCACGCGGGAATGCCCAAAAAAGGAACGAAGCGGCTCCTCCTCGGGCTTTCTGCTGCCACTTTGTGCATTCTGTCACTCTCTGCTTTCTTTTCTTCGGGAGAAGTCAGTTTACGTCGCCGCCTTAGCCTTGGAAAAGATAGTGACGCTGATGTAGGTAATAGCCTGACGATATCGCCACCGGACGATTACGACATCATCCTACAAGATTCTGCTCTGAATCAACCGTACGAAGGGAGAAATTACGAAGACGATATGAACTCACCGTCCTACTATATGCATGAAGCTGCGGAAGAGACTGGTGAGCATGACGAAAACGCAATTGAGGCAGTTGCGACAGTTTAGTAAAAAGTCCTACGTCCAGCAACAACTATACTATGAAATTATCAAAAAGGCATTCTTTTCTGCTCCTCCTGGAGACCTGCGAAAATGCTTCGCCTGAAAATAATAAATAAATTCGTACATGCAATGTCTTCTCGGATACATCACTCATGTGTCAAGTATACTACAAAATTTTCAAATTCAAAGCCTAATGAAAAGAGTCTCGTCTCTAAGAATACACAAAAAATTCAGTATTTGAAATGAAAATAAATACCAAACCCTGTTACACCCGATTTTGTGCCTCAGCATGATATGTGCTGTGCAAATAAATCCACGCTAATTCAAAAGTGAATTCGTTGATAACAGTGGGTGTAGTTGATTTTATCGTGTCTTCAGCCTTTGCGTAACATAAAAATATGACAATATGAATGTTTTCTTTTTTATGTGGGCGAGAAATGAAGGGTATAAACTGGTTCCTAAAATCGCGTGTGTTGACGATGTACAGTCGTCAAAACTGTTAACAACGAACGATGTGTCAGCGCATGCACAGAGCGGCAGCTTACGATAGTGTCCGGGCTACTAAGCCAGGGGTGCGCATGCGCTAAATCACCCTATTGCAGTAGGGCAGCATCGTGAGTGCCGATAACAAGGCGCCAAAGATGCACCTGTAGCTATCGGGAGCTGCCACTGGGTGCGTCGACAGCCTCGTCGTACTTTGTTGTTGTTAACAGTTTTGACGACTGGACATGTACGACGTGATATGCATTAATTATAAGACTTAGCAAAGCGGAATGACGTCATGGTTTTCCAGAACTGAGTAATTATTAGGCGATCGGGAGATTGACTACCACTCATACTCAGGCATACCACTCCTACCACTCAGAGATTGAAAACTACCAATCATACTAATACTAAGACTCATACAACCACTCATACATGCACTTATGCCATGATGCGTTGATGTGTGAAATGTATCCAGGTCATGTGAAAAACAATCCAATGTTGATGTAACAAACATGTTTGGTTAAACTCCGAATAAGAGGTTCCTAACAAATTGACCAGGAAACTGAAGTCTACTCATGCACATTGAAGGGGAAAATGCCTAGCGATGCTAAATAACTCCTTAGCAGCGAAGTTGATGAGCAGCTCGTTTGTGTATTGTGTCTGCAGTTAAAAATACCAAGAGAATTCCCAGCGCTGGTGCATGCTTGCGTCGAGCGCGCATTCACCAATGTAAGCGTACCCACTTACGGCGATTGGCCGATACTGGCCAAAAAACATTCGTCGCCGTCCCGCCCTGCGAACGTGGATGTCCAGTACAGCTGTTGTGAACCAGTAGAAATAGTGATAGAGGAGGGTATGAAATGTTCCTTGTCGTCTCGGCGTGCTAGTCGATTGCGCTCGGCTAGTGCTTCTAGAAAAGGATACAGAGCATCGGAACTCTTTAATCCTATTGTGCCGTGCCGCCACCATGATCGTCGGTCAGCTGGCACTACGGCATTTGTTTGCACTGCGATTAAAGCCTGCTATGGTTCATGGGCACCCCCTTTTTTGTTGTTTATGACTTTTATACGGTTCACTCTGGTAGGATTAGCTTGCCTTTCCTGTACTCCAGTTGCGCGCGACTGTAGTCGTTGCGAATGAGAATCAAACATAACGCGTGTAACAGCATTTCAGCAGTGAAAGTGTGTCAAAAGATGCCGTTTTGCTGCTTCTTCGGTACTGGTGTCAACAAACGACCCGTACGAAGCTAACGGCGAGGTCGTAGATGCGGCAATGTCGTAACACTGATAAATGTAAAAATGACCGCCGCTGCTGACTTGCCACCATCAGTGGCGGTATACTAATACCTCATCTACTAACACTACCCTCGGCTTCTCTGGCAGGAAGGGCTGGGTCCTGCATTACCTCACGCATGCACTGGGCGTCTTCGGCAAGAACTGCTGCATTTAGTGACTCTAGTCCTGCCTATAGCCATCAAAGATAATCTGCAAACATATACTTTACCGCGAACACATGTTGGGGGGTCCCATTGTTGGCAGGTGCCTTATCACCCATTATGTGATTTCGATGCTTGTGTTGCGATTTTTTTAAACAAATTGTGAGCCCTATGCTGTATGTCTGGTAAGCCTGACGAATGGGCTTCACGTCTTAGGCCATTGGCGCCTTGGCGTTTTTGCACACGGAGCTGAAACCGTTGGGCGGCAGAGGCATACGCAAAAACTCCGGCGTTCGCCGCATCCCTCGAGCGCACATTCGTCAAGCCATGCATACCCGCGTAGAAAGATTGCCCAAAATTGGCCACAAAAAACTCCAGCGTTCGCCGTATCCTAGCAACACTTTCTCGCCACTAGTAAGACACGCCATAGCATACGCCCCCCGTTCGTTCTTTGTCGCGTCGTCGGTCGCACGTGCTCTATACCCTAGTAGAACCGCGACTTCAATGTCGAAGCTGCTTTGGGTGATCATTGACTCCAACATGGCGCGGTCGCGGATAGTTCATACTTCCCAGGGATAGGCCGCCCTTCGAGAGGCTCGGCGAACAGAAGATCCGCTAGACACGATAAGTCGTGCTTTCAGAGTGGCGTACAAAAACGGCGACCGAAATGACGAGCTGACTGTGACTTTGCTCAACATAAGGTCATTGAAATGTCCTGCCACTGACGTCAACCAAACCACAGCGATACTAAAACTCAACTTTGTGTCTGTGAATGCGTCTGTGTCTCTCTGAGCCTCGAGCCTCGAGCTGAATCTGGAGCTGAGAGCTGGACAGTCCGCATCCCCACATGTCCGGGTTGGGGGAGAAAGGAATGGGTGGTCAACGCATGCTCAGACAGGATTGTACGATGTAGTGTTTTACAAGGACAGGTTGGGCAGTTGTAAGGGTATCCAGTGGGGGTACGTTATGAAGGATAGGTTTCTCTAAATATGCTGGGATCTGGAACCTGCGTCGTACTCCGGTGAGGCCAGCGGGGATTGCGGTTGAGTAATGGCGGCAGCTGTGACGGTAGTGTTGGAGACTTAGTATATCGAAGTAGCTTCTGCGCATGGGATGAGTGGAGGGGCTGCTGCCGAGTAACCTGTACCCGATGGGAATCCCCGCAGTGGGATATCGCGAGCAGAAAGGTGTACCGCTTCATTCCCTTGGAGCGACGCATGACCTGGGGTCACAAAATTTAGATGTGGGGCAGGGTCTTGATTGTCTCCAGAAGCTTAAAGGCCGGAGGAGAAGTGCATCCTATCAGAGGGTCACGGCAAGATTGCTGCGAATAGGTAAGGAGGGTTACATAGCCGATGGGGGCTGGCGGTAACTTTTCGGCGGTATTGATGTTGGTATCGGTGATGGTGGTGGGTGTCATAATGGAGCCTTGATAATTGAGGGGGATCATTGCATGGGCTCTTCTGTGCGAGTACGTGACGACGTCCGTGGATCGGGTGTTGGAGTTGCCGTGGCATCGTTTTTCTAGGAGATGAACATACACTTGTCTTCGACCGACATTGTACACAAGGCGCGGAATAGGTGACGCTTTCATGTGTGCGACGATTTGGGGGCAAATGCCTTAGGATACGTGCAACGAAGTGGGAACAGAACGACCCAGGTGTGTCAAAACAGAGCTGCCGGAGGAGGTAAGGGATATGCAAGCGCGTTGGCCCACTTGCTAAAATAGAAGACACGACAATAGGCATATGCCCCATTTCAAGGTATAATTTCTGCGAAACGCATAACATACTTCCTACGAGATGTTGAAGCATATTTTTGTTAAAAGGTAAATTTATTCCGAAATTTAATACCCCAAAAGGCGCGTGCAGTATGAACGAGTTTCCTGCTCTTAAAAAAAGTTGATATTGCTTGCGAAAATATAAATGTATTACCCGTTTCAAAGTGAACGATCAGTTCATAAACGAAAATATTTATGATTGTTTATTCGATAGTGTTCTAAAAACTTTCTGTGAAAGTTCGGCATCAATCACGTTTACTATAGGTGCCTCCTATTCTAAAAGATTTAGCTGCCCGCATGATGAAACCATTTCAATGAAAAAGCAATTGAAATATTTGTTGTGCTCAGTCAGCATACACATCACAGTTTGAATGGAAACGTTGCCCCACGAAAACTTAAATTTGTGTTGCTGGATGAAATCACAAAATAGCCAGGCTATTGGCACCGTATTAAAATACGGATCTGAGAACAGTTTCTAAAAAAGGACCACCTGCCTCCTTCGGCGTAGACCGCCCGCAATCAACAAAAGCGTGTGGTGCAGAATTAGGGAAGCAGAAAGAGAAAGGTATTTTTGAGGAATGTGCTTATCGCCTGTCGAGGGAAGATTTTGTCTTTCAAAACAAGGCTAAACTGCGCTAAAGGCTAAAACGAATTGAAGAAACACATACGACTCAAAATTAACATTCAGGGCTCGTAAGTATTTCTTCGTTTCGTCTTAACTTCTCGCGCAACTTACCCTTCTTTCACTGTGAACCAATAAGTCCGAAAAATCTTAATGCTGTCAATGTCTTTTCGCCTCCTGCTGTAGTCCAATTCTGATTTCAATCTTTCCATGTGCGCTGCGAGAAACTAGATGCCCAGGCGATGCTAATAAACACTCTGCAGATTCTTCCAGTAAATACGGCATGTTTTTTTGGAGAAAATTTTTATACGCGTCAAGTCTCAAGACTGACGAGATAGTAACGCCAGTCGGGGTTGGGTGGGGGGCAAAGGGGCTTGTTCTTTTTAACCGGTCCCTCAGTACAGTTAATCCGGCCTTGCCTGAGGCGACTACGTCGTTCGTCCCCTAAAGTTTTAGTACTTTGCCTTCCAGTGGAGACGCAACCATTGTGAAGGTAGTATGTCAATCAAGGTTAAGATACGGCTGTTTTGAAGTTGAGTTCGACCGTATTTTTTGTTAAAATTGCGTAATAATACCCCTCGGGAATACACTTTCTGATCAGAGAATAAGCCTGATGCAATTTTAAAGCAAATGAATATTGCCACAGGCTATACAACAATTTTCCTGATCACATTGCTGTCAGTTAACGGCTGCAGTGCGGCGGCGTAATCGCACGTCTGTGTAAACCATGCGTATTAATGGCGGACTATACAATGAGGTCATAATTTATTTTGTTTTCGCCGAGCGACCGACTCGTTGCAGTTGAGCCGCCAGGGAACGGAGCAGTCAGATACCCTGGTGGAGCGTCTCTTTAATGGAGATGACTGACTGTTTTAACAATGACAATGATAGTAGTGCACGCGACGCTGGGGGCGATCTGCGGATGCACGAGAGCACGGTTTCTTCCTCGTCTTCGCCGCCTGCTAGTCTCCAATATCATATAGTGTGGGGAAATCAAGTTTTATAAGACGTAGCTTCTGTACTGGCCTCTTGATGACCTTGCTTCCTGGCAACCGCACTGTATAGGCTCCAATCAATGCGTCAGTGGCTGGGTACATTTCTCGAACCCGGGCTAGCGGCCAGAATAACTTGAGCTTATTAGGAACGTCCACTAATACGATGTCGCCGACCTTTAAATTTCTTGAATGATGCGTGTGCGAGCGATGTGCTGATGGTAGTCGCAACAAATATTCATGTTTCCATCGCTTGCAGAAATGTGCCACCACTTTCTGTCAGTGTTGAAAGCGCCGGCAATATACATTTCCATCGTGTCTGCTCATCTGGTTTGATTGCATCATTACTTCAGGTAACGTAGTTAGTTGCTGACCAACTAGGAAGTACGCCGCCGTGAGAGCTACAGGATCTCTTGAGCCATTCTCGCTGTATGTGAGCAGCCGTGAAGTACGTACCGCTACAATCTCAGTCAGAATAGTTCAAAGTTCTTTGGAGTATAGGCAGCTTCGTCCTAAAACTTTGTGGAGCGCTATTTTCACTGTTCTGATTAACCGGTCCCTCCAGCCTCTCCACCATGGGGACGCTTCAACTATGAATTTCCAACTAATTATCTGATTTTGAATGAAATCATGGAAGTCGTCTTGTTTATCACTTTCAACATTCTTTGTAGCTCCCGAGGCGTTGTCTTGGGGGTTAGGGCACTGTCAGAATAAATTGTACTTGGGAGTCTCCTTCTCGCAATGAAGCACCGGAACGCCATCAGGAATGCAGGTAATGACATATCCGAGACCAGTTCCAAGTGCAATGCTCTTGTAACGGCGCCTATGACAAGTACGATGTACACTTTTCTATCGGAGCCCTCTCATGACATCGCATACAACGGACCGGCGAAATCAAGTCCTGTAGTTTCAAATGGTTTGTTCTCCACCCTTCAGGTGGGAAGTAGTGGATAAGGCGCAGGGAGCAAGAATATGTGAGCGGAAATTCCCATTGCGTCCTGCGCGATCGAGCGACCAGATAATGTCATAATGATAACTACGCTGACCTACGGAGCCCCGCCGCTGTGGCGGAGAACAAGGTGACAGCCGCACCTGGCTGAATGTATTAAAAGCAATACTGTTGTTTGCAGCATTCGCCACAAGGCGTGAATCGCTATTCGCTGGAGCTGCTGCGTGACGCGGGGACTGAACGCGCGTTTATCTCGGATGTAGCGTGCGTGCGCGCGTGCACGCGTGTTAAATTGGCCGCTGCGCTCGACTCGCATCGAGCGCCTCGCAATTGAGATTTGGCCGTGCGTTTCCAGGTTTTACATTTTTTTTGCGTGTACAGGTTTGTATTATGAGCTTGGTGATCACGGAAAATTGCTTCCGCATTAAAAGAAAATGCCCCTTTTATTCGCTCGTACCGGCCGGTTTAAATACGACAGAAAATTAATCGCGAAGGCAGGCTCTTCTGCTAACGTAAGCGCAGAAGAGCGCACACACTCTCGCTTCGGCCGCGGTATGTTTCGGCGGCCCGGCGAAATGCCGACGCGATGCCGCGGCCGGGTTGGACTGGGCGAGCGCGAACAGAACGTGCGCCGGCCGTGGCGATGACCGCGCACTTTCTTCGCTTTCGGCCAGATGCCGGAAACTTGACGTTGGCCAACTGCTTGTGGTGTTATCAGGCTGCCCCAGGAAGCTCAGTTTCTTCTCCTATGTTATTCTTGCTCCGTGACACGGCGTCACGATGGGTATTTTTTCGCCTCTTGTCGGGTCCTTGGGACCCAAAATCGCCCACGTACGTTGTTTATCATTGCCGTCACTGCTCCGTGCATCACTCGACGATGGGCATCCGCAAACAGTAGTTCATTAAACTGATGTCTAGTTGATAGTAGTATTGAATGCTTCACGTCGCGGCTGTTAGTGAGGTTTTGTTGCCTCCCCCCGACGCGTAGAATACCATGTTCATTGCAAAATCGGTGTAGTTGGGCCATCCATGACTTGCACACCAAAGGGGAACATTGACCTTCGTGCAGCCAACCACTTTCTTCGGGAAAGAATTCGTTTTTAACTTGGCTGACCCAGAATCTTCCGGCTACGAATATGTCTTCTGCAGAGGGGACTCCAGCTTGCTTGATCTAGAATTCAACGTTGCAGACAAAGCGCAATACCTATGCGGTAACTCGGAGAAGTTTGCGCAGCGAGCCAAAACTATTAGGTTCCATAAGCGGGGCTAAATGCGTTGTGCTTCCTGTAGCGAGAAGCGTTGTTGGGGTTGCAGCTTTCACGCGTGAACTTTCGTTATTTTGTGGTTGTACATCCATGATGTTTGGCCATTCAGATGAGTTCTAGCTCAGCCAAAGTGGTCCCTGCCACCAGTTCACGTCGGTAGCCAGTGCATCTAAGGAGACCCCTCGGGTCAGTGCATCTGCAGGTTTCCTTTCCCCTGGACAATGTCACCAGCTGCAGCCTGATGTGTTGGACAGGATTTCCTAGACACGGTTCTTCACAAAGACGCCTAGGGTCGAAGTTGCTCGATGAAACCGGCCAAGCACTACCGTTGAGTCCATCCATACGAAAAGTTGCGATCTTGTCACTACATCAATCCAGGATTCTGCTATATACTTTAACAACCTGCTTCCTGTCAATGCTCCCATTTGCTCTAGTCGTGGTAATGACAGAGCTTTTGTAGGGGTTATCCTTATCTTGTCTACTATTAGAGCGCTAGTCAATTTGTCACTTGCATCTTCTACCCGAACGTACGCACAAGCTCTGTAAGCTTTCAGGCTTGCATCCACAAAAACGCGTGACTGCATGTCAGGTGGTTCCGCAACTCAGGGCTTGATGGGTAGAAAGCTTTGATTTTTCGCATGTGTATCAATTTTTTTTCTGAAGTCACGCCACGTCAACATCAACACGAGGCTTTTCGTCCGAGTCCACCTTCATAGCGCATAACTGCTGGCAGAGCAGTTTTCCTCGGACTACGTATGGTGCGAGAAACCCTAAAGGAATGAAGCTGTCTTCCTTTAACCAACTCAATCTCACATATTTCAACTGAGATCCAGCTCTCTCAATGCTTAGGGAGGCATGAGCTCCATTACAGTCGATCACCTTCTCCAGTTGCCTGCAGCTTGTACTCCATTTCCGTAAAGGCATCCGAGCGTAATCCATCAGCTCTCTTGTGCACTTGTAAAGAGTAGCCGCTGTTTCCAAATCATCGGCGCCGAACAAGAGGTTGTCTACATAGGATGATTTCAGAAGCAGTTGTGCTACGCTCGTTTCATCAGGATCAACTCGCGCCTTCAGGTGATGTTGTATAGCAGCCGTGAGCATGAGTTAACTAGCTGTAGATCCAAAAGAAGCTCTCGCCATCAGCCAAATCATTATGGCACCTTCGTCGAACGGAACAGCAGGCGTTTCATTAAACCACAAAAATCTGAACAGGTCTCAGTCCTCTTTTCGGATGATTACCTGCAAGAACGCCTTCTCGATGTCTGGGTCATGGGCACTGAGTACCATCTGAAGCGAAGAACTTGAAGTAGGTCCAGGTTCAGGTTCAGCCCGGTTTCCAGACAGCCATTCTGCGATTCCTCTACCTTGGCGTGAGAAGACGCATCGAAGACTACCCGCAGCTTCTCTGTCAGCGAGCCCTCGCGAAAGACTTCTCTATGTGGCATGCAGTAGGCATGCCCGTCTACCGATTCCTTGTCAAGTACAACTTCAGCACGGCCGGAGACAATGTACCGACAAATGGCAGAATGATATCTCATGAGCAGTCCTGGGGCCTTTGAGATGCGTCGCATCAGATTAGGTAAACGGTTTTGTGCGATGCTGTAGTTATCTTGCAGCAGCTCGATATCCGGTTCCTTGCAAGGCACGGCTACTTCATATCGAGTCCCAATCTTGGTTATTTTTTCAATGAAGAAAGACAATGTGTCTGCGCTCCCACGAGTTTCTTCATTTGGCGCTATACCCATTCCGTCGAGCGACCAAAAAGTCCTTAGTAAGTCGTCCTCCACTGCTTTAGTTTCTTCTGCTTGTACGCGCATAACACAGACCATGACTTCAAATGTTCCATCCACGAAGCTTGTTTTCTTAGCAGGACCTTGTAACATCTACCCGAGAGAGGTCTTGACCGCGATCAATCTTTGCACCTCCGCTTTGAGTACTATGTCGCCACTTACGAACTTCCATAGTCCGATCCTATCTTTAGGCTGATACCTTTCTCTCGGTCCTCCAGGCAGTCAGTTGGTCTGCCAGGCCGTAGCTGTGCCCCGTAACGTGGCTGAGGAAACGCACTCTACGTCGGTAGCAGGGACGTGGTGGAAGATTCTTGGCATGGCTCTCGCCTCGATGGTGTGCTCGTTTGCATCAAACTGGCTATGTAGACGAATCTCGATTACCTTGCAATTCCTCACACGAGAAGGAGCATCGGATGCGAAAGGGTTTACGGCGAGACGTATCTCTCTGATGACTTCCAGTCCCAACCTCGCTGCGAGATGTTCCTTGACGAAGGTGCGCGACTGCCTCCGTCGAAAATGCCTCTGACATAGGAAGTCTCGTTGGTCCCGACAATCCAGGAAGGGAAGGTCTGTAAACTCACGGCCTTGTCAAGTTGGCAGCTTGTAACGGCAGTCGAGTGCGCACAGTTCTCTTTGACTGTGTTTGCAGCATCAGAGCCATTCGTGCCCAGCTTGTCGCTCCGCCTGGCTTGAAAATCCGGATCACACATCGTTGAAGCATGCCTGCCTTGACATCGCGCGCACGGACTTCCTCCGGAATTTGTTTGCCCGATGGCCATTCATAGAGTATCGGTATCATCGCCCAGCACTAGCTAGTCGTTTCGTCGTTTCTGCGATTTTCAATGTAGCGCTGCATGCGGCAGTCGCATGTTTTTTAGACCTGCAGAAGAAACGCTCCGTATGGTTTTTTCTCGTTTCTTGATTTGGATGTAAGACTTATGACGAGGGCTCGTAATTCTTGCGGTCACCGCGGCTCTTGGAGGTGGACCCCGGTGGAACGCAATGCTCCCTTGCTTCGGGCTCTATCCGTATGTATCGCAAGAGCTGCTCGAGTTTTGGGAAGACGTTGCGGTTTACTCCACTGAAGCAGAATGTCACCGTCTCGGACCTTGAAGACGTCCGTGGCGGTGATATACCAAGACGATTTCTCTCGGCAACGCCTCCAACAAAACGTCGTACTGCATTGTCAAGAAGTTGCTCGTAGGATGTTTAGTAGGTTGAGGCAGCGGACATCCTGTTGAACGCAGTACTCAAGCCTCCGCAGCTCCTTTTCCTCTGAGAGACACGTCCCGTACTGTAGCTCGCGCAGGTTTCTAAGATGCCGCTATATAATACGGCTATTCTCGCTGAACCTGTCCTTCAGCAGCTGCAAGGCACTCTCATAGCATGCTTCCATTGTGGGTATAGCAGCGATGGCAGCTGCTGCTTCAACTTCCACGTAGTTTCGGAGGTAGTTAAACTTGTCCGTGGACGTTAGAGCGTGATTGGTGTGGACTGCGCCATTGGATTGCTCCCAAAGCGACATCCATTTATACACGTCCCCATAAACAGGCTTGATCATGAGCATTGGTAGGCGAGGGAGAGATCTGGGATGGAACCGTAATTGGTGCATGCGGCGTATTAATCGCAGCCGAAAGGGCAGCCTGCGCCGTGCTGCTGGCATTGAGGCCCTCCAGCCTGCACTGAAGAGGAGTCAGAGTCTAGAGCGCCTGATCGTTGTAGTGCGCTGCAGACTCGTACTTCTTTGCGAGCTCCTCGACCGAAATCGCATTCTCGACCCGGGCGTCTATCTAGCGAAGCGCCTCGCGGCTGGCATTAAGCTTGTCCATCACCTTTCGGGAGGCTATTTGGTCTGAGCAGCCGCTCTTGATTGATGAGCCCTGCGCCTCTTTCAATATCTGTGAGGCGTGTGCTCGCCTGGCAGCGCATTTCACTTTCAGTCGGTTTATCGTTGAGTGAAAATTTCCGGCTTGCTCGGCAGGAAGTCAGATCCGCGCGTTGTCTCCCTCGGCGAAGTTCCGAGGAGGACGAAGTTGATCCCTTTCCAGAAGAAATTCGTCGTCGCCGCCGCTCAATGTCCACGTCATTGGGAGCCGCTGGTTACCCTTGAGTTTCGGCAAGAAATGTCACGAAGCGACCGACTCATTGCGGTTGAGCCGCCAGGGAACGGAGCCATCAGTCAGCCTGATGGAACGTCTTCTTACAGGCGATGGTTGACTAATTCTCACAATGGCAATCATAGTAGTGCACGCTCCGCGGGGCGCGATATGTGGTGGTGGTGGTGGTGGCCCGAAAAATGGCGCATACCCACTTAGGGGGATTGGCCAAGAAGAGTTATGTTTTCATTACAATCAATCAAGGCAAAATAATGGAGCAGAAGAAAGAATTTGGTCTAGGTTAATGAGAGAGAGAGAGAGAAAACACGAGAAAAAAAACAGAGAGAAGAATAGGAAATTTACAGTAAAAGTCAGCCTAATCGGAATGTTTTTAGCACTGCAGACGAGCTGTCTCCGAAATGAAGGAGTGGATGGCGTTGCACACGTCCCTATGGCATCGGCCCAGCCTAGTCCCCCCAAACGACAAGAGCACCGGTACAGTTAAAGGCAGACCAAGACGTAGCAGGGGAATCTCCAGCAGCCTTCTCCGATGGTTAGCAAATCGGCGGCAAAGAAGAAAGAAATGCTCTACGGATTCAATTTCTTGGCAAAAGTGGCACAAAGGGGTGGTTATCAGATTTGCCCTGTATAAATACCGATTAAGGGGTGGCACACCACAACGAAAAGAAGTTATCAATACTTCGCACAAGCGAGTTTGGCATAAACTTCTCTCCCAGCGGTACCTGAGGTGTTCCAGTTCAGGAGAAGTGTTCAGACCATGGTCGGAGGCATCTTGATTAAACAGGTATTGGCGATAGCGTGCCAACAACACGCAAGAAAACGGGGGAAGAACCTCGACGATCGGTAAAGCCAAAGCTGTTTTAGCTAATATGTCAGCGGTTTCATTGAGGGTTAATCCACAGTGGCCGGGCAGCCAAACGAGCCGAATCTCCCGCACATGAGTGGGGACGCAGGAATAAAAAGTTTTGGCAATAGGATGTAAAGTTTCTGAGGAGAGAGCCATGCACACGGACAAGGAGTCGGTGAGTAGCATCACGGAAGAATTCGCCGGATCAAGTTTCAGCATTGCAAGGAGTAGAGCAAGAAATTCTGCATGAAAAATGGGGATAAAATCTGGTAATCGCAATGAAAAAGACCAGTTCAACGTCGGAGAGAAAATGCCCACCCCAACCTTTTCGTCTTTTTTCGAAGCGTCAGTTGCAATGACCACGTGGGATGGGTATTCGGAATGGTGAGCCAGGAGAATGTTATTGAGTATGTTAGGCGGGAGAAGCTTAGCGTTTTTAGGAAAAATATAATCAAATGAAATCCTTACTACTGTGGATGGTGTCTGCAAGGCGGGAATTGAAAGGAGGGTGGTGTTTAATGGAGTAAGCTACGAATTGGCAAAAATGACCTGTGGGCGCCGGAGACGAGACCAATATATACCAAAAAAGGACCTTGCATGCTGAAGGAAAACAGCCTGTGGTCTGGCCAGCGGGGACTCAAAGAACTTTGCGAATGCATTAACGGTTAGGTATTTGAACCTGGAGTTCAGCGTTAGGACTCCGGCTTCTAAGTACAGCACTCTAATCGGGACGCAAGCGGGCAGGCCTAAGCAGCAGCGCAATGCTTGACGCTCGAGCTTCACCAAAGGCAGGAGCTTATAGGCAGCAGAGCCAGAGAACAAAACGCACCCAAATTCTAAGACTGGGCGAACATACATGCGGTAGATCATCAAGAGTGTATCTGCTCTCAGACCTGATCGCTTGTGGCTAAGGCCCCTCAAAAGAGCGACAGCGCGGGAGCCTTTCACTGCAATGTGCTCAATGTGGAGACGCCAAGTCAATTTACTGTCATATATAACTCCAAGGTATTTTAGTGAATCGACCTGCCGAATGGATTGGTGACGATAGGATAACGAAATAGATATTGGGTCCGTAAGGGGGAACACGATAATGGCACACTTAGTAATATTTAACGAAAATTTCAGAGTGTCCAGCCATAATTCTAGAGCATTCAGATACGACTGAAGAGAATGAAACAGGGAATGAATATCCTGCGAAGAAGAGAAAATGGCAATGTCATCTGCATAAACGTATGTTTGTACATCAGGCTGACTAGGTATGGAGCTCAAGAGCACATTAAATAGCACTGGGGAGATGACAGACCCCTGGGGGACTCCACGCGTCTGCTTATAACGAGAAGAGGCGTAGCCATGTTGGTAACAAAAGAACTCTCTGCTTTCTAGAAAAGCCGCTATCCACGCAGTGATGTACTCCGGGAATGAATAATAAGCCAGGAGATCTAGGAGGATGCCATATTCCACGCTGTCATAAGCTTTTGAAATATCCAGAGTGACCAATGCAGCAACCTGCTTATTCCGTCGTGCCCACTGAATGCGACTTTCTAAGTCTATGTGTGCCCACCAAATGGAGCATCCTTCTCTAACGCCAATTGGTCTGCAGTTTAGGATATTCTTATCAGTCAAAAACTTGTTAATCCGGGGAAGCAAAACGCGCTCAATCACTTTAACTAGAGTAGATGTTAGAGCTATCGGCCTAATGTTATCAATTGAATAACCGAGCTCCGGCTTTTTGGGGAAAGGCAGAATTTTGGCCAAACGCCATTCAGGTAATATCCATGCGTTTCTAAGTGAAACGTTAGCTACATTTAGCAAATCTGCCGGAGCTTCATCATACAACAATTTTATCATTGCGGTGGTAATACCATCCGGCCCTGGCGCAGACGCTGGGAGGGAAGAAATCACTTTACCCAGTTCGCCTATAGTGACCTCTTCAAAATCAGCTGAGCCTAGAGTACGACGGCTTGTAGGAGGAATCCTCGACGTAAATCGCAACTGTAGGTCACCAGCAATATTCTCTAGGAAGACTACGATTTCTTCCGGCGTACGAACCAGTGAGGGTGCGTTCAGAGAGGGGGCACATGATTTCCTAGACCTCATAAACTTGAATAATGCTTTTTTACGGTGTGGTTCTGATAGGGCTGAAAATCGGCCAATGTTAAAGGATTCCTTTGCACGTATTACAGTTCGCTTGAAAGTTGCGCGGTAAAGTTTAAAATTAACCCAGTTAGCCGGGCTCTGATTGTGAAGAAACTGCTTCCAAGCGGCTTTCCTACGTCGGAAATCTCTGGTACATTCTTCATTCCACCAAGGACTGCACGAGTTGTTGTGGACTGATGCAACAGTAAATTTTGCTTTACGTATCGAATCATTAATAGCTGTGATCACGCTTTCAGCCCTGCAGGTTTGTTCCATAGGCGGAAAAGTAGCGAGTGCATTGCCCAACGCCGAGGAAAATTTAGTTATATTGACGAATGAATGTACTCTGTGGCTAGGTATTTTCGCGGTGCAAACTATTTCGAAGAGAATAGGGATATGGTCACTGTTCGTCTCGCAATCAACTGTTGACCACGAGGATACCAGCCCTGATGTTGCAAAAGTGAGGTCAAGGACAGACCGCGACTGACCACTAATAAAAGTAGCATTGCCCATATTTCTACAGTGAAGGTCATTATCGCCTGCCCATTCCCACAGACGTTTCCCTGAGGTGTCTGTCCTAAATCCCCAAGATACATGATGCGAGGTGAAGTCTCCCGCCACTACTACAGCTTTCTGGCACACCGCGATAGCCGAGTCTAAAGGTCTGACTTCGAAAACTCCGTGGGGGAAATACACGTTTACCAGTGAAAAAGGCTTGCAACCCGGCAGAAGCAAATCAATACCGAGAATCTCACATTGAGAGGACAAGAAGTCAAAAGTCTTAAAGGCATTACGGCAGAAATTATTAGATATTAATATTAGTAAACCCCCACCGCGACCTTGACGGTCCAGCCGGAAAGTTTTATAGTTATGAAACGTAAAACATGTGCCGGAGTCCAACCAAGTTTCTTGTAGAAAGATAATTTCAGGGGAAAATTTAGCAGTTAAAGAGTAAAGGTCGGAAGAAGAGGATCGAATCGAGCGGCAATTCCATTGTAACACTTTGAGAGACGCCATGGTTAGTTATATGTTAGCCTCAGTCACCGCTTTGGTTAGGATATCCTCTGGCGTGGTGTTGCGTAACTGGGCGTTCCTATTTTTTGATTTCGCAGAGGGACCGGGTGGAGGGGACGTGCCTCTCTTGTTGCAAAAGGTAACAATCATGTCTTCAGAGGATGTTTCGTCACACGAATCTAGAGGTAGCGGGACTGTGGAGCAATCAATAGGTGGGTGACAAGTGGACTGGGAAGCTGTAGACGAAGGTCGCGTCTCATGACATGGATTGTTCAGTGTGATTTGGCTGGTAGAGGAAGGAAAAAACAGCAGGTACAGATGCAGCGCTTTGAGACTGCGCTGGTGCAAGCACTGTTGCATTACTTGCCAAGGTGTTGGTGCAGAGTGGGTTTACCACGGAAGCTGTCATTAGTGGGGCTACTGGAGAGCTCTGAGGGGAGCAGTGACGGCCTCAGGAAGACTGAACGGTGGATTAGTAGAGTTGGAGTTGAGCTGCTGCATGAAAGTGAGTATGCCCTGGAATGCTTGGAGCAGTTGAGAGAACTGCGACGACATCATCTGCATTTGCGCTTGCATTTGCTGGAAGCCTTCTGAAAATATACCTGACATACGGTCAACCGCTGCAGGCATGGCTTTTGCGATAGCAGCATCTACAAGCGAAGGCAAGGAAGGGCCCGTTGTAGCCACCTGACGAGAGGCAACACCCGCGTATCCGAAAGCCCGCTCTCTAACAATGGCTGCGGCTTCCGCCCGCGAACAGCGACGTTTTTCTAGAACTTCGAGCACACTGACTTCCTGAGCTCGTGCAGGACAGTTGGAGTAGTCCGCTGGGTCTCCTTGCTGACAGAGGCAGCACTTTACCTTATCTGCGTTGCATTCGGAAGCTGAGTGCGCGCTCCCACACGAGCAGCAACGAAGGGACGATTTACAACCCCCCAAAGAGTGCCCAAATCGCCAGCATCGTTTGCACTGCAGAGGACGTGGATTTAAACGATCAACTCTGAAAACGAGTGGCCAGACCTTAATTTCAGAGGGGCAAGTGAGGCCTGCAAATGTGGCGATGACTGATTCAGTGGGGACCCTGGTGTTATTGGCCTCTCGGCTACAGCGATACACTGCAATCACCCCAGCATCTGCAAATTTGTGGAGCACGTCCGTGGCGCTCAACTCTGCGCTAACACCCCGTATGATGCCCTTTGAGCACGCAAGATGATGAGGGATGAACGCACTCTTCGGAATGGAGCCGAACATGCGACAGTTTAGCAGGTCAGAAATGCAGGACAGATCTGAGGACCTACACACTAGGCCACCCTTGCCGAATTGCCGGACCTCGGTCACCGACTGGTAGTGCTGCGTGGCACCCTGCAGGGCCGACTGTACTGCCTCGGGATGGTTGAGACGAATGGACGCCCCATTAGCCGGAACCAGAGCCACAGGAACCCTGTTCACGCCACCACTGGAGAATAAATTCAGAGGCAGCTCCTGCGCAGAAAGGGAAGCCGACCAGGGCGAAGGCCCCTGGCCGGGAGAGCTGAACGACATCAGCTCGCCTGCTTCCCGAACCTACAATTTAGGAAATGCTCCAGCGTTAGAAAGAGCTCTCTAAACGAAATGAAAAAGCAATCTGAAATCTAAAAAACTTGGCCAAAACCCGCAAGGGGAAGCAGAGAACAGGGGCGAGTAGCCAAAGACACGTCAGCGAGTTGCTCGTGAGCTCAAGGGGCCTGGATGCATGAACGCACAGTCTCTTCCTCTTCTTCGTTGCCTCCTAGTCTCCCACAATTATACGTTTTCTTAGCGGTCATTTGCCGTAATATGTCTTTCTACATATGAGCTGGGACGGCAGTACACATCGCTTTCATGGACGATGATCGCCGTTACTCCCACGGCGCTCCGAATCTGGCGCCATCGCTGGTGTTCCCGTCACTAAAGTTCCAGTATATCTCCAGTAGCCGCACAGAGGAACTGTAGCCGCTGCCGTCGTATGGCGCCCTGCCGAAAGTAGCGACCGCAACTGGAAACTAATTGTAACGTGTCGCAAATGCACCCGTGCGTGAAGCGGCAGGCCGTAGCTTCCGTTCATCGAGTGGGTCCACGAGTATAGGGACGAAATGATGAGTTCGAGTGTTGTTGATACGATGAATAGAATTGAAGGCTTGTTACAGCTATTTACTTACAGTTTCGAGTGCACTAGTAAGGGAATACAAACTTCTAGCTGCCAAGTCTAGCTCTCTAAGCTCCAAGTTCTCATAAATCATTTGAGCGAGCCCATTACACCCATGGGGGTGGTATCTTGAAGCCGCTTGCGGCTCTCCTCCTTCAACTTCTACAGGTAAAGTTGTCAGTCTCTGGTCTTGGTAGGTGTTGCAATGGGGCACGAGAAACCACTGGGGGTGTGTCAAGTCTCTCCCAGGCGCCAGTGTGAGCCGCGAGGTTGCCATGTGCCCCAGGCGTGTGTCCCGGGTACCAAACGATGCGTATGGTGATGCCTTCCTGTTGGAGGTCTCGGATGGCCTATAGTATATTCGTGCCACACCTTGCATCCCATCCTCCGCCTATTTAATAAGTTTGGTGGTACCCGTCAGCAGGCTTTTACAATGCTCAGCCGTGCAATGGCACACCGGCACCTCACTTACGGCTTTCCGGTATATGAACTTCGCCCAGCTCATGTAAAGAATCTCCATGTTTAAATCGGCGCCTTCTCCGTATAATTAGTGGTCTTCCTCCATTCACCCCCGTACACATTCTTCAACAAATTGCACCCCTTTTCTTCCTTGATACCGTTATCGAAGAGACCAAGCTACGTCTTAAGGAACAACTTGAGCAGTCTCCCCAAGGCAAGGCTATGGGCTCATGGGACTATATGGAGAGTACATTCAACCCCAAGCAATACCCATTATTTATCCTTTCCGACCTGGGAGCGCCCCGCGAATGGCATCCCTCAGCGTCGCCCTATGCCTCGGCGGAAGGTGAGAGCACGCGAGTTAAACATCCGCACAATTCAGAAGGACAAGATAGAAAATGAAGTCGACATCTTCGCGCAGGCCGCCGTGCACGCCAATGAAGCTGCGATTGCATGGACATCTTCGAGCGCACATTGAAGGTCATTCGTCCATTGTTAACCTCCGTCTGAAGTGTGGTAAAACCATGACTTAAGTCCACGCTGAATATTGCTGCACTGACCGGCATTCTTGCGGGATTTCGCCTAAATTTGGTCAATAATTCACTGCCGCTCTTTTTCTTCTACGCTTTACTCTCTCTTTCTTGACAAGTTGCCGCTGATAACGGCCGTTTTGTCATATCTCGCAAAGACGGCTTAATTGTTCATTGACAATTTTCGCAGTATATCAATTTAAATCTGACTGGTAATATCCCATAACCGCTGGCAAATGGCATACATTATGAACCATTGTATTTCCAAGGAATCATTCCAGTAATCATCATTAACCCGCATCATCGAACAAGCGTAAGAACGAAGATCGCATCTAGCTCGATCCTTTCACAAACACGAAACATCGTCGCTATGCTCATCTACCGTGCTGCAGTAACTCGTCACCCCCACGGCAGCAGCTCGGCCCCTGGCCTCTCGCCATACTATTGGCTTCCTGCCACCTCTGTGTCATGCGGAGGCGTCTCAGAAGTGCAAGCCATGCTGACGCCCTTGGCAGCGGCCACACGAATGCAACAACAGGCGTCAACAAGGCACGGCAACGACCAAGATTCCTTAGCAGCTGCGTCTGCATCAGAAGATTCTATGACGGTTGGTTCCTTTAACAGCATGGCCCCGCTAGAGCAACGACCAGCGGTGTCTTCGACATCGTGCTTCCTATTGGCCTTTGCTGCCGCCGTTTTTCTCTGTGGCTGCGTGGCCATATTAACGGTGAGCCAGCTCGTCGACTCGGTACAGCCCACAGACAACGAGGACGTAGCTCCTGCCAGGCTGTTGCAGCCAATCGAAGAGGAGGGGCCCGTTGAGTTACGAAAAGCGATCGGCGGTGACGTCGGAGAGGCTGCTACGAACTACACTGTTCCTCCATCTACAGTCGTGAACTCGAAAGCCACGCGTACGAAGCTCCCCCGGCCATCACAAGCCGCAAAAACGGTTTACCGACACCGCAGAAATCCAACCTGGAGTTCTAACACCATCGAATCAAGCCGGGGTGTCGTTCGTTCGGCTCGCCGTAAGGATAGCCACCCCGTCAATGGAGGCACCGGGGCCCCATATTTCATTAATGGAACACAGCGCATGTCACCAAGGCGTTCCACTCATGAGCAACATTTTTGGAGCGTAAAAATGTTTCCATCAATTTACAGTGCAACTGGTGGCCATTCAGATGAATACAACGAAATATCCGGTGGACATGCGGACAGTGGAACTCGAAATCCGCGTGCGCGACTGGATATGTTTGCAGCGATAGCCGAAACTGCTTCCACTCCTCGTTCTGTTACAGGAAAGAAGATTGCAAACACAGAACGTGTTCAGAAAGCAACAAACACTTCAGTATGAAAGAGAGGGAATAGGCCGAGTTGTCCAGGATGACTACAGCTCACTCTGTTTATTCGCACTAATTCTTTATAAATATGAAATTCAAAGTTCTTCCGCAAACTTGTCGTTCTTTGGACGTGACTTACAGCTGATATCTTATGCTAATATCACTATTAAACGGCTGTTACTTTTACGTTCTCGTAAGCTTGTCTTCCTATAAAGAATCTTGCACCGCTAAACGTACGCTATTTTGAAGAACGGTGAAACCCAGCCTTAAAGACGCGTACACGGGGAGAGAGTAGACAACACACAAGCTGGGACTAGCAACTGTTCAATGAATAAAATTCTGAAGGAAAATCAAGATCAGGGCATCCGTCGCAAAAACTAAAGAAAGAAGGACAGCTGATGGCGCAATTCAAAATCGGCTCTTTTTCGAATCTTCAGATTCTTTGCGTGATACTGTTCGTGAGGGAAAACGCACGCACTTATCCAAACTATGCTTTCGCATTTGATAAGCTTCGTTAAGCTCCCGCGCCCAGTTTGTGGTTCCCCTACCGATTATTTGTGTTTTGTCAAAGGGGGGTGCTTCCCACACTTCGGCAATGGGCAGGCAAGTTTGCCCCTCCGTCTGACGTGACCGAAGTTTCATGTTCTTTTAAACGACCGTTCAGAAAACGTCTCGTCTGCCCAATATACACTTTAGCGCACTTCAGCGGTATGCGGTAGATAACAGTTGTCGTGCACTTCGGGAATTTTGTGGCATGGTGGGTTGTGCACATGTCCTTTGGTTTGTGTTTTTCAATTTTGGCACAAATGCTCTACAAATGAACGAAAAATATTATCTACCGCCTACCGATGAAGTGCGATAAAGTGTCTATTGTGGAGACGGGATGCCGTCTGAACGTTCATTTAAAAGAACACAAAACTTCGGTCACGTCAGGCGGAGGGGCAAACTTGCTTGCCCATTGCCGAGGTTCTGGACCGAAGGTTGTGGCCCGAGGTTGTGGCCCCCCTCTTTGACAAAACACAAATAATTGGTAGGGGAACCACAAAGTGCGACTGGGAGCTTATCGAAGCTTATCAAATGCGTACGTATGGTTAGGATAAGTGCGTGAGTGTTCTCTCCCTAACAGTATCAGGCAAGATATCTGAAAATTTCAAAAAGAAACGATTTTGAATTGCGTCATCAGCTGACCTTCTCTCTTTATTTTTTACGGCGCATGCCCTGAACCTGCTTTACTTTCGGAATTTTATTAATTAAACTGTTGCTAGTCCCGGCCTGTGTGTTGTCTAATCTCCCGTTGTGTATGCGTCTTTAAGGCTGGGTTTCACCTTTCTTCAAAGTATGTACCAACAGGCCCAACACCAAACTCTTGTACGTTATTTTAAATTCCGGAATAGTTTACCTGATCTTCTGGTGCAAGGTCTTCTTTCAAGCACGTCTTTAACGGTACGTACACTACATCTTCCCTAAACTCTGCTGTGATAATGTAGTGTAGCTCTATAAGACCTCAACATAGATATATCTGGCCCCACTTGTATCGTAACTAACGCTGACACCGATCTAATTGTAGTAAGGTCAAGGGTTGTCAAGTGCCTAAATTATGGCCTCATTTCAGATTTAATAGTATTTTTGATTGATTCTGTCAACACTACCTTGATACCTAAACCCAGCGACTACACCAACGCAGGGTTCTCATATAGACAAAAGTTTCTAAAAACAACCGATGAAGCTACAAAACTCCTGGTGCTCTTTAGAGTGTTTGTTTTGTAAGGAGATCATTTTCACGAGAAATAAATAAACTCCTCAAGACAAACGGAAGGAAAGAATGCCCAGAACTTCTGCAAATCGTTCTAGTTTTGTGACAGGTGAAGTTGTCATCATAGTTGTCATCATAGTTCTCATCATTGTCATAGTCATTATAGTTGTCATCAGTCATCTCTTAGTCGAATTGAATGAACTTCGTTAAGAAACCGGTGGCTGTCACATCCCAGCGAACACATGAGTGCACTAGTCCACAATTCTCCGAGCCCGGTTCCGCTGGCTACATAAAGTTCTGCTCGCAGCAGTAGCAGGCGCTAGGAGTTGGTGGCGCTACTACAGCACTGCAATGCACTCGGAATAGTCCCACTCCTCTGTCACTAGTTCTTTTTTCATAGGGAATCGACGTGCCGAACCGCTTTGCGAAAACAAATAGAAAATCATGCACCCTTCAGACTAACAACGACGTTGGTCGGACGCCAAGCTTTCTCGTGATGGATTCTTAGGTTGGTCAATCCCCCACTCCAAGTACGTGATACACTGGAGGTAAGCACCACTTTTCTGCAGTAGCCACAGCTACTCTCGGGTGTGCACCCCGAATGCCTAATGTTTGGGTTTTGGGCGTACGTCGAGAATCACTACTTGCTGCATGGTGTTCGCTTCGACCATATCCAAATGGAGCACAATAAAGCAAAAAAACATCAAACTGGAGCAATCGGATAGACGCCAGTTTCATAACACGAGAGAGGCAGGTTTGATTCCCGCCCCGGGAAGTGTTTTAGATGCCACGCATCTCATTCACCCGCCTTGTACCTGCATCCGGCGTCGGCGTCGTTGTCGTCGGCGTCCACCCCTCCCCCATTCTCCTCGCCGCGCCAGCTCCGCTCTCCGCCGCTCACCCCCTCTTCTCTCCGATAGCGAACACTCTCTCGCGAGGGGCATTGAATTGGATTCGATTGGATTGGCTTGGCTTGGCTTGGCTTGGCTTGGATTGGATTGGATTGGATTGGATTGGATTAAAGTGGATTGTGTTGGATTGTGTTGCGTAATAGCCGCGGCAGACGCACTGGCGCCGGCGCGTCCCCTCACCGTTATGCGCGCTATAAAACGCGGTGCCTGCGCCGCTCCGCTCCATCGTTCCAGCGCCGTTCGTCCGCTGTCCAACGCTGCAACGTGAACCCCCTATGCGTCGCATCTACACAGGGGTTCCCGCGAGGGGAGGTGGGAGCTTTGCTTTTTTTTTTCTTGCACTTCACCCTCGACGAATTTTCATCATAGTCAGAGGAAGTTGGCTTTCCTGCAGGGCGTATGGGCTTAAAACATCATCAGTAAGGACACTAGAGCTTCGCCTTATTAAACGGAGGAAAAAAGTTCTATTTAGAGTAACCATGACGACAAAATGGAAATGCGGTTTTTAAAAGACCGCTTGGTTGAAATAAAACTCATGCAGTGAGTTTACACCTATTGTAACTCTAAAGGAGTCGGCAACACTTACGGAAAAAATTAGTAGTGAACTTTTAACAGCCAGATTCTATGGCAGCCCTAATCCAGTCTCTGGAGGAAGCATGTATGACCGGCGGCTCCCGAATAACGCCAGGGCCAGGGAAAACAATTCTGTGATTAAGTGGCGCCACTTTTACTCGATCGCACCGTTTCAAAGCTGAAAAGCAGGTACCACAGTGATAACTGCTGCCTGTTTCACAGAATACGGCACCGCTAATGTTGCGCAACGCAAAGTCCGGAAGTTTTTTTGTTTAATTTTTTTTTTTGGCTAGAAAGAAGCTACCGGACGGCACAAGACATTTGAGCAAGTTGCCAAAGGCTAGTTCTTTGAAATACCGTGACGTCGTATTTCGCCTCCCCGTTGTCTCGACACACCGAAGCCAAGGCGGTAAGTAGACGCATTGGAGAAATAGCGCCGAACCGAGGTCTGTCGTGACGTCGGTATCGAGCGGTCTAGCCCGTTTAGCAAGCGGGAAGTCTATATACCTCCGTAAACCGTACACAGTATAGGAAAAATCAGAGACGCTTAGGCTTCCTATGTGTAAAGACGAAAGCATTACATTGCAGTTCAAGCTTTATACTCAGTTATGTCTTATGGTAGGTCTGTCGTGATTATGTGTTTCGGTTAATCTGTCCTTGATAGTGTTGTGGCTGATCGCGAAGCCAGAAGTGCGTGCGAGATAGCGAATTCGATGCTACCTAATACAGTGACATCGATATATATTGACCACACAGCACTAGCAAAAAATGGCCGAACGATTATGTCGTGAACCTGCAGCCGTTGTTCCTTTTTCGGCTTTGTCCCAGTTCGGGTTCTACATGCTTTCACTTTGGTTTGAATTTCACTTTGGTTCTCAAATTGTTAGCATCACTGTACCCACTATTATCCGACTTCTGTTTTCCCTTAGTTTGAATTCATAAGCTTCTTCAACAATGTAACCACAATCAGACCTGGTCAATCCCCCGGAGTGGGTATTCTTGTTACCGCTCAAACCAACCAAGGAAGTTCATGAGCACAACGACTAATGTGCTCTTGAGAGAGAGAGAGAGAGAGAGAGAGAGAGAGAGAGAGAGAGAGAGAGAGAGACAGAGAGAGAGAGAGAGTAAATGTTTATTGAAAAGGAGAAGAGGTCGGCCTGAGAAATTGATCTTGGGCCTGCTACTTCCCTCTGGGGGGAGGGTACTAAGGACAGAAAGAGAAAGGAATGAATATGGAAGGTATGGGAAATGACACTGAAAGCAAAAAATGAACTATGTACAAGCAGTAAAACCAATAAACGTCTCACGTACAACGGGGCGCTGAATCAGATGCCTACAGTTCACTTTTTAGCACATGACTATCATCCATGAAAAAAAAACTGCTCAGACATTATTTCGCAGTCTGTTCAATTTTGTCGCAACCTAGAGGCGAGAATCCAAAAAAGAGTCACCAAGAAATGTAAGCAGGGCTTTAACGGCTAGGCTTTGCTTCCTGTTGTCAGCCCACGTGCCCAAAATCTTTTTTTCGGACAGAGGGCGAGTGTCCAAGCGTAGTAAAGCTGTCTCAAGGTTCATTCGCTCACGGGAGTACTTTGGACAAGCACTAAGCAAATGATCGATAGTCTCAGGACAACCGCACAGAAGGCAGTCTGGGCTGTCCTCTCGTCCGATTGTGTGAAGATACTTCCGAGTCAATGCTACTCCAAGACGCAGCCTGGGTAGCAATGTCTCTTGACGTCGCCGAATACGAGGAGCATGACTGACCCAGAACTTCCGCTCTGGATCGAGCTTGTGTAGGCGTTCATGTCGATTCTGCGGGTCCGACGAATGCAAGGCTGCAGCTTGTTTACGTGCTCCATAGAGTATCGCGTTAGCATCCTGCCTTGTGATCGGTATAGACAGGAGAGTTCCATTGTGGTGCGCCTGCGGTGCTTCTGCATCCGCCAACTCATTTCCAGTGATGCCACAGTGACTTGGTATCATACCTATTCAACCTGATATACAAACATATGTTTATGCAGATGATATTGCCTTTTTCTCTTCTTCGCAGGATGTTCATTCCCTGTTTCATTCTCTTCAGTCGTATCTCAACGCCCTGGAATTATGGCTGGACAATTTAAAATTTTCGTTAAATATTATTAAGTGCGCCATTTTTGTGTGGCCCCTTACAGACGCAATATCGATCTCGTTATTCTATCGTCAACAATCCATTCGGCAGGTTGATTCACTAAAATACCTTGGAGTCATATATGAAATTAAATTGAATTGGCGCCTTCACATTGAGCACATTGCAGTGAAAGGCTCCCGCGCTGTCGCTCTTTCGGGGAGTCGTAGTCACAAGCGATCAGATCAGAGCAGATACGCTCTTGATGATTTACCGATTTTTTACCGCATGTAGTCACAAGCGATCAGATCAGAGCAGATACGCTCTTGATGATTTACCGATGATTTAACGCATGTATGTTCGTCCAGTCTTAGAATTTGGGTGCGTTTTGTTTTCTGGATCCGCGACCTATAAGCTCTCGCCTTTCGTAAAGATTGAAAGTCAAGCGTTGCGCTGCCGCTTAGGCCTGCCCGGTTTCGTCCAGATTAGGGTGTTGTGCTTAGAAGCCAGACTCTCCACGCGGAACTCCAGGTTCAAATACCTTAGAGGTAATGCATTCGCAAAGTTCTTTGAGTCTCCACTGGCTAGACCACAGGCTGTTTTCGTCCAGCATGCAATGTCGTTTGTTGGTTGCTATTGGTCACGTCTCCGGCGCCCACAGGTCATTTTTGCCAATTCGTTGCTTACTCCTCTAAACAGCGCGCACCTTTCAGTTCCCGCCTGGCAGTTACCATCCACAGTAGTAAGGATTTCGTTTGATAGTATTTTCCCAAGAAACGCCAAGTTTCTCCCACCTAAAGCAATAAATAACATTCTCGTGGCTCACCAGTCCGAATGCCCATCCCACCTCGTCAGTGCAACTGAGTTTGGCGTGGGTATTTTCTCTCCGACATTGAACTGCTCTTGTTCTTTGCGATTTCCAGATTTCATCCCCTTTTTTATGCAGAATTTCTTGCCCTACTCCTTGCAATCGTGAAACTTCATTCGGCGACTTCTTCCGCGATGTTACTCACCGACTCCCTGTCCGTGTGCATGGCTCTCGCGTCAGAAACTTTACATCCTATTCTTAAAACTTTTTATTCCTGCGTCCCCATTCACGTGCGAGAGATTCGGCTCGTTTGGCTTCCCGGCCACTGTGGCTTCCCGGCCAACGAAACCGCTGACATATTAGCTAAAACAGCTTTGGCTTCACCGATCGTAGAGGTTCTTCCCCCGTTTTCTTGCGTGTTGTTGGCACGTTATCGTCAATACCTGTTAAATCAAGATGCCTCCGATCACGGTCTCAACACCACCCCTGAACTGGAACATCTCAGGTACCACTGGAAGAGAAGTATCTGCCAAACGCGCTTGTGCGAAAGTATCGCTGTCTTCTTTTCTCTGTGGTGTCCCTCCAATTATTCGGTATCTATGTAGGGCAAATCTGGCAACCTCCCCCTTGTGCCACTTTTGCTAAGAAATTGAATCGGAAGAACATTTCTTTCTTTTTCGCTGCCGATTTTCGAACCATCGGAGAAGGCTGCTAGAGATTCCCCTGCTACGTCTTGGACTGCCTTTGACTGTGCCGGTGCTTTTATCGTTTTGGAGGACTAGGCTGGGTTGGTGCCATAGGGACGTGTGCAGCGCCATCCACTCCCTCATTTTGGAGACAGCTCGTCTGCAGTGTTAAAAATATTCCGATTAGGCTTACTTTTATCTGGCTTTCCAACTGTTCTCTCTGTGGTTTTTGTGTTTTTTTGCTCTCTCTCTCTCTCTCTCTCTCTCTCTCTTGAACTTAGACCAAACTCTTCCTACTGTTCCATTATTTGGCATCGCATGAATGATTACAATGGCATCATGGCATCGCATGAATGATTACAACTCTTCTTGGCCAATCCCCCTTAGTGGGTATGCGCCTTTTTTTGGGCCACCACTCCCACCTATGTGCCTGGCATTATCTACTTTGTAAATTATTTGGAAATAGAAAATTCTTGGTACTACATAACTTGTAAATGGGTTTTTCTCTGCTCCGCAACACTATCAATTACTAATCGAATATTAACCTATGAAGTTCATCTTAATCCACCTTAAAACCCCGGTGCGAGGGGTAGCCGGACTTGGTGTGGGGAGAAAGATCGTTGTCTCCCAGGTGAGTTGTTTAGCGGGTGTGTCAAATGGATTAGAACATTTTACTGAGACTTGAAGGAAGGGATACAAGACAAAGACTTGTGAGCTGCTCGATTGGCTTGCCTGCACCCGTATGAGTGGTTTGCTTGCTTGTCGCAATTGGGACGGCAGGTTGTCATTTGCCAGTTCAGGATTCAGAAATCGAATAAAGTTCTGACTGTCGTTGTCCGAGTAGCAGATTGTCTTGTAATTGATGTAGTTGTGATCGGGCGTTGTATTTCCAGTAAAAAAAGAGAGGGATAGCTTAAGTTCGTGTAGTGTGAATGGCGCATCAAAAGTGGGATTCGGAGTTCTACCAAAACCAATCGTTCAAAGATTGTCCACTATGTTTTCGTTATATATGCGTAGTTATGGTGAAGACAGCCGACCTGAATATGTGTTGCGGTTTAAGTAAGTTTGTTTCTAACAAGAGAGCTCAGGATATGCCACGTGCGGTTAGATATGAGTATACAATTACAGCTCGTCCAAGAGAGTCGGACCCTTTGGTTTGTGCAGGTTGGGGGCGCAGGTAGAGCCTCATTGTGTTGCAGCAGCGACTCGGGGTTTGAAAGTTTGTTTTTTCCTGTGCCTTCGGAAAGCAAGGCCCGGCGAGTATCCCTGAGAAGGGGAGAATTGGCGTAAACAGATGGATTTTGTATGGTCCTGGGAATGGTTTTCGAGTGTTTCTTACATGCAGCTAGTACTTCAGATGTCTATTGTTCGAGATCGGTGATTGTGGTTCGAAGAGGACGAGGATCGTTGCGCAAGGAGTCCCAGTCAGTGATTGCAGCTTGACAAATTGGAGATTTGAGTTTGAGGTGTTATATAGACCTGAATAACATGTTGGTGGCTGGCTTTGGTGTCTTCGAGGCCTTTCCATTTGAAATATAAAATATTATGCAAAAAAGTAAGCCCCTGTTGTATCCCATCACACACTGTCCACAGTACAAGTAGAGATAAAGATGTTGCTGTAGAGGATGAGGTGGTGTTCATGAACGCTCGCATTTCGTGGTAATTTTAGGCAAGGCGAAACTTTCGAGCGAGTTTACGAAACTTCCCAGAGCGGCACTAAAGGCAGACTGCTAAGACTAGTGAAGTCTTGCTGCGAGTACCAATATTGTTAGTGAACTGTTGCCATTGTCTCAATTGCACACTCCGCACCTTCTCCCAAGCGTCAACTTCGTCATACGACAGTAACAGCATCCCGTTCTCGAGATGTCTCTCTTCGCACGGGTTATTACAGCGGAAAATCTTACTGCACGAGGCTGTAATCCTCTTGTGGTGATACTGTCAGGCTGTTCCCTGAAACGGAGCCACTTTGTTTCTTAAATTTTAAGCGGCGAAAAAAGCCGACATCGCGCGCCCAACGAGAAGGCTAGAGGCACAGAACAAACTGACTGGCAACAGAAAGCACGCAAAGAATTGACTTTGCTGCCGTCGTGGAGTTTCCTTCAGAACTGCGAAATGACCACTGGCTTGTAAACTTGAATTGGGTACCAATATTTGGTGCTATCTTCTTTTCTGTGGTGTTTGCCGGAGGCGTACTACGAGCCGCTACCTCACTCCGCTCAAGCTGTCTCATGTGCGGGCTGGAGTCGTGAAATGTCATGTACTGAGGCAAATAGGCCGCAGCACCGGATGGTTTTTCTTCCCAGTCTACCAAATTACAACGGGTAATGAATATTGCCCGCACGTGGTAACACGGGGAATTAGCTCGTGGCTCACGAGCCAATTCGGGATGGCATATCTCCTAGCGCTGCGTGTCCACAGAGGCCGAAAAGACGAAATGCCAAGGCACGTCTTGCGGTTTGTCTGGGAAGGGTTGCTTCAGCATTCTCGGATTGGTGTTTGGTCAGCTACTGCACAAAGGCTGCTCCAACGTCAGCTCAGCTGTGATACGGGATGGTGTGGGCCGCGGAAAGTGTGGTAGTGGCAGGTTGCTCGAGCTTGCTTGCTCAGGGCCACCTTGTAGAAGTCCGTTGCACCAAAGAGTTGAAGAAACTCCCTTTCGGGGCGTGGGCAAGGGAAGCCTCCTTTTACGGCGAATATTGGGGCGACGTGGGGCTTGAAGATGGCCACCGAGCTTTTCAGGAACTGTGATTTCTCCAGCGTTAAGAGGTCGCCTCGCGTGCAAGAAAGGTAGCGAGATGGAACCGCTATTTGTTTCTCTCACCAGTTACATTGAGGCACCGCGCGTCGATAAATTGAGGCAGCTTGAACGGCGGACAGCTATTTTTTCTTTACCCTGTTGATAGATACATCCCCGCTACTGTATCAGCAGCCAATTTAATGTGGCACTTGTTCCTTTTTCTCGTGCAATTCTTTAAAATCTTGACAAAACAATCAAAATTAACTCTGTTTTTATATCTCAGAACGAAAGAGCCGCCCGACGATATATACAGTCGAATCCACTTATAACGATACCGCTTATAACAATATATCGGATATAACGATGGACAACGATTGCACCGTCCAATTTTGTATGCTTTCTATGGTAAAATAACCCGCTTATTACGATGCTCCCGAGCCGCGATATCGGATATAGCGATTGAATCCGCTTACCGCGCGCGCCGAAAATGCGAGCTGCCGCCGGCGCTGGCGCCGGCACTCGGCGCCGACAGCACGCGACGCGCCTTGCAACCCGTCCACCCCTCAGAAAACGAGTCGACTGCGCCAAGCGAGAGCAGAGGAGCAGCAGGAGGAGCAGGAGGAAGCCATCCCAGGGGAGGCCACGGAAGCACCCGACGATGAAGGGGTGCCACAGTTATGGTCGGCGCTTCACGAAGACGCGTCGGGTCTCGACGATTTTCTCCATGCCGACGATGGTG
This sequence comes from Haemaphysalis longicornis, assembly GCF_048455015.1. NCBI lineage: Eukaryota > Metazoa > Arthropoda > Arachnida > Ixodida > Ixodidae > Haemaphysalis > Haemaphysalis longicornis. Next base: position 93,492,604 of record NW_027526295.1, read on the forward strand.
TGGAAACGTATGAGTGCCTCAGTGACGAGGCGATCGTTGCGGGTGTGCGTGGTGCAGCGGACAGCGGTGAGAGCGACGACGACGACGACGCAGCTGAGCAGCCTACCCAGGTACCGTCATCGCACGAGGCCCAACGAATAATACAGTCCCTATGGGACTTCATTTTCGCGAAGGACCTCCCGCTCAGCTATGTGGAGCAATTAGATGCTCTCGAAAAAGATGTGCGTCAGCTTCGCGTGAAGCAGTCAAAGCTGACTGATTATGGCTTTTCTGCAAACGAGTAGTTGCACTACCTCACTTGCATGCTAATAAAATGTTTTGATCTCTCTTGTGGCTTTTTTTTTCTCAACCCGCTTATAACGATTATCGGTTATAACGATGGGATTTTCTTGGCACTTCGATATTGTTATAAGTGGACTAGACTGTATTGCAGCTATAAATCATTTGTATTAAAACAAACATTTCCACATTACTCATAGAGGAATTTACCTTCATTTTGAACCACAGATGGTCGGTGAAGCAAACTACATAGGCAGCCTCGGGCGATGCTCGTCGTCGTAATGTTCCGCACCTGCCGTCGGGAACGCTTTCTTAGACGTGTTTGCCAACACGTCTTTGAAATGTGTAAGGTCTGAAATATCATTACAGAAGCTTTTCGGTGGGGCGCGTTGTTAAATTGGGATCCAAATTCACAACCGATCACCGGTATGATACCTCGTCGTTTTGGCGCCGGATTTCCGCCAGGGTTCATAACGTGTTAGTTCGTTGTAGGGGCTCAAACAAGCAGGGGGGGGGGCGATGCGGCCTCCGCTCCTAGTAGGTGTCCTTGCCCTAAGGTTTGAAGTCATCTTTTTCTTTATGGGGAAGTCGTCTTATTTCTTTGGTGTCGAGCATTGTCGCGGGCGTTCTTCAATGGACAAAGTGGAATGAAGCCACTTGCGTAGTTTTCTTGAGAGCTGATGTCAACGAAGGAGTGGAAGGGTACGACCTTTTATGAGACCCTTTCATAACCATTTTAAGGTTAGCGGACGTGATGTGAGCATATCACGCAAACTCAAGTTTAGTATTCTGGTCTGTTTTGTTATTGCCATGAGCGTTTTCAACACTTCTTAAAACTGCCTGCGCCACTGATGGTGCTGACGGGACGACTGGGTTTAGCGCGGGTAGTAGTAAAGAAGACAATGGGTGAAAATCGCGGCAGTAGTGATGAAAAGGAGCTAAATAAAAACCGTGAAGAGCTGCCATATGTTCACAGGCTGTCACTTCTCCTTCCGTGGAACCTGGCTGCGCTACAAATTGAATGTGGGATCCCGAGAATGGGCCCCAAAAAGACTGTTCCCCAGTCATAAATCCTCCACATGGATCTAGACTATATGTATAGGGTTTATTCAGCAAATACATTCATATTCACCGATGGTTCATCAATCATGCACAGCTCTTTCGCTGGACTGTACATACAGCTACCTGGTGAAATGCTTTCATTTCGTCTGAAGCAACAAACATCTTCGATAGCGGCTGAGCTCTACGTTCTGAAAGAGGCAATCATTTACACCTTGCGCCATGTGCCGCACCAGTAAAGCATCTTCCCTGACTCCAAGCCAGCTCTGCAGATTCAATCTAGGAGAAAAAGATTTTGCCCCCACCCAAATCTCAGCCCAGGACATCTCATACCTTCGCCACCTTCCCTGCTCTGCTGGACACAACATTATATTGCAGTGGATACATGGACATACTCACATCAAAGGTAACCAAAAAGCTAACGAAGTGGTTCGTAAAGGTCTTTTGTATTGTAAATACCTCAAGGTGTATTTTATAAAAACAGAAGCTTTTGTCATGCCTCACTACTTTACCGTGACTGAAAAAAACCGTCTATGCAGTCACTTGCAAAATACCCGTTTCTTTTTGCACCCTGCTGACCCAGAATTAAATTACAGAATCCAGAGGCAGCTCCGCCGTAACCTGGAAACGTTGAATCATTGTCTACGGCTGGACTGTGAATACACAAGTAGTGTCCTTTTTAGCCTTGTAGTGACGCCAAATCCGCACTGTGACAATTGTCCTTGTGTCGAAACAGTTGAAGCCATTTTATTACATTGGGCCGCTATACATGAACCCGAAATCACACTTTCGTGAAAGTACTGAACGACTAGAACAGGGACTAATAACCCTCAAGAATATTTTAGGACCTTATATTTTTCCCTCGAAGCAGGACAGGATCGTATCAGAGTATCAGCATCGCAGCTGAGTTGACGTTGGAGCAGCCTTCGGGCCCTAGCTCACCAAACGCCAATTCGAGAATGCTGAAGCAACCCTTCCCAGACTGACCGCAAGATGTGCCTCGGCATTGTGTCTTTTCGGCGTCTTGGACACGCAGCGCTATGAGGTATGTCGTCTAGAATTGGCTCGTGAGCCACGAGCCAATTCCACGTGTTGCTACGTGTGGCATTCTTCATACCCTGTGGTAATTTGGTCGACCGGCAACAAAAACCATCCGGCGCTGCGGCCTATTTGCCTGAGCACCCGACATTTCGCCCCTCCATCCCGTACATGGGACAGCACGAGCACAGTAGGTAGCGGCTCATAGTACGCCTTTTGCGAACACTCCACCAAAGAAGATAGCACCCAATATTGGTACCCAAGTAAAGTTTACAAGCCAGTCGTCATTTTGCAGTTCTGTAGAAAACTTCATGACGGCAGCAAAATCAATTTTTTGCGCGCTTCCTGTTGCCAGACAAATTGTTCTGTGTCCCCCGCCTTCTCTTTGGGCGGGGGATGTCGACTTTTTTCGCCGCCTGAATTTAAAGAAAGAAAGAATGGCCTGGGGCGGTGTTGTCCGCTTGTTGCGGACCTCGTGGAGGGTCGTGGTGATCTGCAGGGCCTCCCCGGTGTCAGGTGGTGCCTCCTCCAGGAGGGATCGGTTCAGCATCTCGGTACCCTTCTCAAAGATAGTAAGCAGCGCTCCCGTGTGCCAGTTGGGCCGGCTGCGGAATCTCTGCAGGAGGGTAGCCCCGCCGCGTTCTCTCAGCAGACGGTCGATGTACTACAGCTCAGTCTGGAACACCCGCATCTGGATGGGCGAGTCGCCGGTCTCGGTGTAAGTTCCCGCAACCGAAGGCGTGCAGACTAGGCGAAACAAGAGGCGGATGGCACGGCTCTGGTCTATATCGAGCTGGTTCCAGGTCGAGGGCCCAGGTAGGCGAGGGGAAATGCCTACAGGACAGCTGAGAAAGCCATGCCGTGGAAACCCGCTGTAGCACCTGGTTTGAGCGCCACCTAGAGTGAGCTACCATTGCATCGAGCCAGAAGCTGCCCCACCCCTTGGAGCACCCATGAACTGCGTTCCCAGAGAGCCTTGAGGGCCCCCAGCCATGTGAGCCCGCCGTTAATGAGCAGCCCCAGGTACTTCAGGGTCAGCTGCCAGGAAAGAGGCCATCCGTGGAGTGTGATGGGTGATGTTGCCCGTCGACCCCTGTAGCCTCCCTTGTGAAGCATTAGGGCCTGCGTTTTGGCCCCTGAGAGCCGTAGGCAACGGCTCTTGAGGAATGCTGCAACGGCTTCTAGAGCCTCTTGGAGGCACGCCATAACTGTGCGGCTGTCTTTGGTGGGGCTGGATTCGAACATGGGTCCCTCTCGTTCTGAATCCGACTTCCATCCGATTACTCCATTTGGACGTTTCTTTTTACTGTGCCCCATATCCACATGGTCGAAATAAATACCAAGTAGCAAACACCAATTTGCGCAATTCGCCCCAAAACCTAAACGTCAGGCCTTCGAGATGCACACCCTAGAGTTCCTGTTGGTATTCTAGAAAAGTGGTGACTACCTCCAGAGAAGCATTGGGGATTGACCAACCAAACAGTTCATCAAGAGAAAGCTTCTCGCTCTACCGTCGTCGTCATTAAATGGGGGATGCATGTTGAGCTTGGCGAAACATTTCGGCACGTCGATTCCCTCTGAAAAGAACTAACGACGGAGGAATACGACCATTCCCAGTGCATTGCAATGCCGTAGTAGCGCCACCAACTCCTAGAGCAGCTACTGCTTCGAGCAGAACTGGATGTAGTCAGGGAGGCGGGGTTGCAAAATTATAGACTACTACACTTATGTGTTTGCTGCGACCTGAAAGCGCCCTGTTTGTTAACAAAGTTCATTATATATTCGAAGTAGAGACATCTATGATGGCAGATCCAGAGGTCACTAAACTGCAAAGCCTATGTTACAATAATTTCTGGGCCTTCTATCCTTCCGTTTGTCGTGAACAGTTTCTTCACTTGTGTTTAGAAATGCTCTATACAAAACAAGGTCAATAAAGAGCGCCCAGATTTTTGTGGCTGCAGCGGGTGTTTTCAGAACCTTCTCTCGATATGAGAACCCTGCTTGAAAGCAGTCGCTGGATTTCGGGTATCAGTCTACTGTTTAGACAATCAATCAAGGCGACTATTAAATCTGAAATGAGGCCGTAACTTAGGCAGCTGCGGACCGTGGGCCTATTACTAGAAGATCAGTGTCAGCGTTAGTTACGACACAAGTGTTGCCAACAAAATGACCACGTATCTGCTCCTTTCGTCGCAAATGTGGGCGAAAGACGATAGTCGACTGGCGCCTCTGCAAAGTAGATGCCTTTCTTTTCTTTCCCGTTCACCTCTCATGCTGTTCCTCTCCTGTCTCTTTCTTCTCAAGATATCACGCGAAATTTTGCTCAAGTCAGTTTAAATTTGTCGCGTTCCCCTGCTCCAAGTTGGGTGCCTCGGTGCCAGTGCTGCCGTACAGCGGAGACGCGCGTTAATCGCGGCACCCTACTAAAACGTTTATAGAACCACGTTGCCCCACTCCACGAGCGTTTCAAGCGAAACGGGGAACCTATCTAGTGAAACTTTTCATCGCTGTTGCCATTTGATTCCTTGAACTGCGCCAGCAGCTACAGTGGCGCACGCAACAGCAGTTGACAGTTTCCTGCAGTTGATGTAGTATCTCATTTGCTCTCTCAAAAACCAAGCATCCGTGAATTTATAATAAAGGAAAACTGCAAATATCTCTTATGTAATACTTTTCTGCCTTATATTGGCGTAATGTACTGCTCTTTTTCAACAATGTTGACAACTACGAATACTGACACCGGAATTACATGTTTAGATTTGGCTGTGGTTATATAAGACTCGTGCGGGGCTTCTGTTTCCCTTTGGGCGGGTGCCTCAACCGAGTCCAAGACAGACAGACAGACTGACAGACGAAATTTTCTGCGTCTAAGTAGCCTAAAAAAACCATCATCTTTATTATCTCTACCTTGAGGTATTATAGAGCTGCACTATATTATCACAGAAGAGTTTAGGGATGTCTCAAGAAAAAAGACGTTGCACCAGCGGTCACATACAATATTCCGAAATTTATAATAGCGAACGTTTAGCGGCACAGACTTTTTTATAGTAAGTCAGGCTTAGGAGAAACTAAACGCAACTGTAGTTTAAAAGCGATATTCGCATAAAATAAGAGCTATACTTCACGTCTCAAGAATGGTAAGTTTGCGGACGAACTTTCAATTTCATGTTACTGAAAAATTAGTGCCAGTAAGCAGAGTGAGCTGTAGTTCATCCCGGACTTGTCAATTGCCGTCTCTTTCATACTGAGCCGTTTCTTGCTTAAAGTACTCGTTTTGTCATTGCATTCTTCTTTCTCTCAAAAGGACGAGAAGTCTAAGCGGTTCCGGCCTTCGCTGCGAACTTATCCAGCAGCACACCCAGACTTCGGGTTCTGTTCGTCGCATATCCACCCTCTATTTCATTATCTTCATCTGCATGGGCACGAGTTGCGCTGTAAATTGATGGAGGTGAAATGCCTTTATTATCAGAGGGGGCATAAATGCCCTGTTGGGGAAGGAAAGGGACGACGAAAACATTTTTACACTCCAAAAGATACGTTGTTGGCTAAAATGTCTTAATGACATGCGTTTGGTTCTATTAAGAAAATATGGAACCCTGGTGCCTCCCTGCATGGCGTGGCTTTCCTTCTGGTGAGCCGAACTTCCTTCGTGACTTTCCTTCTGGTGAGCCGACACCTCTGCTCGAGCCGATGGTGTTAACACCCCACGTAGAGCATCTGCGGGGTCGGTCAACCGTTGTTGCGACTTGTGCCGGCTGGGGGTGCTTCTTACTCCTCGCATTCGAGTTCACGATTGTTGACGTAGCAACAGTGTAGTTCGTACCAGCCTCCCCAACGTCGCGGTCAATGTTTTCGCGAAACCCAACTGACACCTCCTCCTCGATTGACTGTGCCTTCTGGGAAGGGGCTGCGTTCTCGTTTTCACTGGTCTCTACCGACTGAAAGACCTGACTCACCGTTAAGATGGCCACGCAACCGCCGAGAAAAACGCCGGTAGCAATGGCCACTGATAAGCACGATGACCAAGATACCGGTGGTCGTGCCTGAGGAGGGGTGATGCTGTCAAAGGAACCACCCGCCACAGAATCCCTTGATGCAGTCGGGGCTGGTGGGCAATGTTGGTCGTTGTCCTGAACTGTTGACGCGTGTTGTTGCATTCGCTTGGCCACTGCCAGGGGCGCCAGCATGGCTTGCACTTCTGAGATGCCTCCGGATGACACCGAGGTGGCTGGAAGCAAGTAGTATGGCGAAAGGCCAGGGGCCGAGCTGCTGCCGTGTGGGTGACGAGTTACAGCACAGCGGTAAATGAGCATACCGACGACGTTTCTTGTTTGTGGAGGGATGGAGCTAGTCATGATCTTCATTCTTACACTTATTCTATGATGTGGGTTAATGATGATAACTCTAATGGTCCCTTGTAAATACAACGGCTCGTAATGTTTAAGCCATTTTCCCAGTGGTTACGTCATATTACCAGTCAGCTTCCACTGATGCGCAGCGAAAATGCCAATGTATAAACGATAAAGCCGAATCTGCGTGTTATGACGATAAGGGCTGTCTTCAGCTGCAAGTAGCAGAAAACGAAGAAAGTCTAGAATAAAGAGAGCGGCGGTGAATAATCGACCAATTGACCGACTGCTGCAATGTTCAACGTGGACTTCAACCATGGTTTTACCGCCTTTCAGATGGAGGTTAACATTGAACAAATAACCTTCCATGTGTGCTCAAGAGAATACAAGCCTACGCATTGAACTTAAAGCACCTGAAACTCCAAATCCTGTCCTTCTACACATCTGATTAATCATAAACCCGACCAACTTATAGCATGATATATGACTCGAATCAGGCGTTCGCGTGTTTGGTATATCAAAATGCTAAATCGTGTGGGGTGTGTTATAATCTCTTCAGAACATCAGGTGTGTCCCACAGGAACGCATCAAAATTGTTCTGCAACAGCGATGTTTCGCATGCCGAAATTGCTCACCCTAAATTCTAACATACCTTGATGGCCCTGTAAAAATATCTGGGGCTAATCCTCATTTTTTTCTTGCAAATGCGATTACGCTAACAGCTTCCTTCTCCCTTGAAGCTTGTGAAGCCGTCATTTGAATAGTACCGAAAGCTAAGCAGGCCCTTCTTTTTTATAGTAGCATTGCAAGCCAAAATTTCAGAACATAAACGTACGATGTACATATTAACATAAAGGTAGAACACTATCTAGAAATGCTTAAGACCACGTAGACAAAAACACAGGTTTCGTCCACTCGAAAGATTGCCTCGCTAGAATAATTATTTCACCACTTTTAACGCACACTTCGCTAAAAAAGCTTCATAATTAGAAAACAAGGCAATGGCCAAGCGAGCCACTAACTCATTTCCCGAACTGAACCTATGATGTCATATGTGCCCAGCTCTGTGATTGGCGTAGGCCAACGAAAGCAAACGCAAATTACCACGCCTTATAAGCTCGCAAAACGAGCTATCTGTGCTTAAATGTAATGCATATTCATTTTACAGCAGTAACAATGGTCCCATAAACAACGAAAACTACGAAAATACACGTAAGCAGAAAAGTATCGATGCGCCCTGCTGTGGTCTCGTTCTGCTTGTTTTAGCTACACAGCAGTCCGCCGCTTTGCAGTTAAGCAACGTTGTCTCACGTGACCTTGTTAAGTGCAATGCACTTCTTAAGCGACCCTGAACCTGCGTCCACCGGCGATGTCCGCGCACGTGGAGATGGGCGCGCGCAGCCTGGCCGCTGACATGGCACATACCCACGTGGGGGATTGGCCAGGAATCTCCTCGTCTTCCTTGGCAACGGGGGGAGATGGGCGCGCGCTGCCTGGCCGCTGACATGGCACATACCCACGTGGGGGATTGGCCAAGAATCGGGCGTGAGAAGGGCTAATGCACCTGCTTAAAGGAGTACAGACACGAAATTTCAAAGCTGAGATCCGTTCTAGCAATCAAGTACAACGACAACACAAATAGGTGTCTGTGAATAAATGCATCTTTCTTTCTTTGTAGTTGTGTGTGTGTGTGTGTGATCTCTCTTTCGCGAACATTACCGAACCGCGCAAATTCAACTCGTGCATTCGCACTTTCACATTCTTCCCCTCGGGGAAATGCGGGGAATTGTTTTGTCGAGGATACCTCATGTTTCACAAAACGATTACTTTCTACAGTAACAAAAACAGGCCAGGCCCAAATACGGTCAAAAACAAAGCAACGGCGGACAACGGTCCATGGCTGTGTATGGTAGCGCCATCTGGGAGGACTGACGGCAAGCACGTCTGCATAGCCTAATGACGTAGTTGAAGTTCGTTTGAATACGCGAATTTATGGCTTCATTGTTGACGTCACGAAGACACACAATTTGGCGTGAGAATCAAACTTTTTACCTAAATTGAATAATTTCTCACTGAATACGGCATTATTTGCTATCAGAGAAGCGCTGGCGGACTATAAAACACGAAATCTTTCAAATAAAACAAATTTGCAACATTTGTGCATGGCCCGGTAAACAAGCAGTCAATTTTCGAGATTTCCGCCTCCTTTTCCCAAAACCAGCAATGAAGTGTCCCCGTTGTCTTCTGGGCAATGTCATCACCTTAGAGGAAGCAGGTGGGAAGCGGATGCGGGTTCCTACATTTATTTAGGTCGCGTGGACCCGGCCAGAACCGGCAGCCGTCAAGCTGCTGAGTCGCGTTCCAACCGCGTCGCGTGGAACTGCCCACGTGCCAGTACACTCCGCTGATGGTGATCATGGTGCTGATGGGGACGATGGCGATGGTGTCGCTACAAGGCTCCCGCCCTAGCGCTTAGCGCGTGAAGATGAAAACTCGATGACATGGGTTGCGCGAAAAAAAAAAGTATGTGCAGGTATGTACAACACCGATGGTCAGTAAGATGTGTCCGTGGTCAAGGTCCTTATATCGTCCTAGTCGGTCCTGGGAGGACGTCCGGTGAGTTCCTTTTCCTCGGGAGGCGTGAAGCGGATGCAGCTTCCTACATACATTTAGGGCGCCTAGACCCGGCCAGAACGAGCGGCCGCCAAGCTGCTGAGTCGTGTTCAAACCCTGTCGCGTTGAACTGCCCACGTGCCAGTCCACTCCGCTGATGGTGACCATGGTTCTGATGGGGATGATGGTGATGGTGTCGTTACAACCAAATTGGACAACGTCATTTCGGTGGATTATCGTTCTTGGCCAACCTGCTGGGGATATGAAGACGGCTAGGTTATTTACAGTTATTGTTGTCTTCAATAGTGTGGGTGGGTGGGTGGCTAATGGCTATAACTTCTCGCGCTGTAATATTGTACCCCATCTATCGTAGCAAGGGTCTTTTAGTGAAGCTCAATTGCCTTGCAATAGCCTCCGGACTTCCGTGAATAGTGGTGATGCATGGACAATGATGGCTAAAATACCTCCGCATAAGGACTCTAGCGGCAACGTTCACTACGTCGGCCCTCCGGCAGGTCTATGTGGAAATTTGCACGTTTCTCCGAAGGGCATCGTTGTGCTAACCACAAAAGGCTTCTATGTGCCGGTGCGCCAAACCCTGTAGTCGGCGCGCTGACATCTGCGCGTCACGCGCATGCATTCATGTCGTTTGCTGTGGCGGCTAATCGATGGGTGGGCGACCATAAGTAACAGTTGTATGCGCGAACGTAGCGTGATCAGATATGCAGGAGGTAGCCTTCCGAGGAAGAGAGACGCCCAGGTTTTATAACACTGTGCTATTGCGTTGAAAACAACTCTCGCCTCACCGTGGGTGCTAGGCGGATGCCGAAGATTCTCAACCGACGTTAGTAGAAACATTTATGTATCGTTGCTTGTTGTATGCTTGGCATATGTCGGTTTACGTCGACCGTCCAAAGGGCACTGCACTCCAAGCAACTATACCGATCCTTAGGCAAAAAAAGAGCCCCGGCCAACGTCGATAAAAAGTTTTACGGGAAATCGGAGCTAAGAGAGCTAGACTTTGCAGCTCGAAGTTTATATTTACTTACTCACATACTAAAAAATATAAGTAAGTATCTGTAACATTCATTCAATTCTATTCATTGTGTCAACCACACTTGAACACGTCGATTCGACCCCATTCGACTTCGAATGAGGGCCCATGAATGAATGAATGAATGAATGAATGAATGAATGAATGAATGAATGAATGAATGAATGAAACAAATCTTTATTAACCACAACAGGCGCAGTTGCTAGGCCACCCGCCCGGTGGAAGGGGATCCCTAGTCCGCGATCCCATAGCTGCGGCTGGCTGCGCGGCCCCTTTGCACCAGGTGAAGCTGGAACGTAGGGTCCTTGCTGGTCAACCGCGCCGTCCACTGTTGTATCGAGGGGTTGGGGATTGGGTGCAGGTCCGGTGTTTTTTGGCACTCCCACACCTGATGGTATAGGGTACTCAGCTCTTGGCAGCACTGGCAGGCGACTGGATAGTCTCTCGGATAAAGAGCATGAAGAAGGGTACGGTGTGGATACGTGTTAGTTTTAAGTCGTCTGAACGTTGCTGCGCCATCCCTTGTGAGTTGGTGGTGTGGAATGGGGAAAATTTGACGTTTGGTCCGTAGTCCGCCAGATATCTGTGTAGCGCAAGAGATGTTGCGGATTAGGTGGAAGAGGTGGTGACTGCCCCGTGAGAGAAACGGCCCGGTGTATGTAATCGCGGGTAGCGGCGTGAGCTGCCTTATTCCCCTCAAGGTATTCGTGTTCTGGCACCCAAACTACATAAACTTTCTGAATGCCCTGTCTTGCTAAAGAATACGCAGTGCCGTTTTAGAAACTTGACCTTGTAAGTAATTTCTGCACGCTCCCTGAGAGTCGGTCAGTATGGTGATTGGGTATTGGTCAGTGATTAGAGTTTTGAGATACTGGCGCTAATCTCTTTCCTACGTTGATATTGGTGACCCAAACTTTCTACCGGGAGCGTTCCGGCGAAAAACATGCCACAGGCGCTCACTCTTAAGGCGTTTCGCATCTGAGGCCAAGGATGTGGGTTCGATTTCCGGCTGCGGCGCCAGTTCCTGAGGGAAGCAGAACACAAGAGCGCCCTGTTGCACGTTGAAGGGTCGAAATTACGCCAGAGACAGTGACTACGCAAGCTTCATATCGCAGGAATAGTTTCAGCCCAAAGTTGCCGAAATTTTAAACATTTTAACTTTTCCTCTTTCCCTTTTTAACTTCGTTTCCCTCCCTTAATTCACACTTTGGCGTGGTGGCGTCTGGTGCGGGCGCGGCTGGAGACTGTGTCTGCCGAACGTGCTACAATCGAAAGGGCGGAGAACGAACCTCACTGCGCAGGCGTGACTCCTGCTGAAAACGCGTGTCGTATCTTTAGTCTCCGCCGTAGTATCATTGCAACGCCGCCTGTATAAACATTGCCTAACGCGTTGCGCGCTTTTCAATGGGAAGGGTAGGGACGCTTAGTTCAGGCACTCATGCGCTATGTGGCGCGCGCCGGCGGACATCTCGCCTTACGTCACTGCTCGCGAGCCGCGAACGCTGCACCCACTTCTACGACGTGTGTCTGACAGCTTGCCTGTTGGGTTTGAAGAACCGTTTCGCTCATATCTTATCCGCGACGGGGCGATAGTTCTGGGGCGCACTGGGGATCTTGTTCAACGTGTCCTCGCTTCATACTTGCTGCATTTTTCCAAAGATAACTGACGGAGGCGGAACTGAAATAGTGCAAAAACTTATTATTGTTCAGTAGACAAATAGCGAACAGAAAAAACGATATTTTCGTATAATGGATCCATTTTTTAATGTTGTTTTTCCCTCTGGAGGATTTAGGGGGGAAAAATGCGGGCACATTTTTTTTTTGTTCAGGCGCTCACTTCTACCGTTACTTTCCAAAAATATCACGTGCTCGTAAATTTCAGAAGATTACAGAAAACAAAAGGATAAGCATAAAAGGGTCCTGCCACGCTTCCCGGGCGCTTCTGCAGTACAGTCCTCAATTTTAAAAGTGCGTACCGATGCGGAGTGCGAACAGCGGGGACAAAACAAGACCGAAATGCTGAGGGCACAGAGGAGGGATGCCCCACTCAGAAAACATCGGGGCCCGTGATCCAAGTAGATAAGCGCGCAAAGCTGGCATCAGCCTACGGCAGCAAGTGATTTTGCCATTTTTCTCCGAGGCAAAGGCGGTTTTATCAGCGACGGACCAAGACAGACAGGCATGGTGAAAAAGAAGAAGGCGTAGGAGCGCCGTCTCTGGAACGCTAAACAAACTTTCAACTATTTTGCATAGTTTCCGAGAAGGGGCGCTGGCCGGTGGACATGAAAGCACGCAGGAAGGCTACGGAGCGGGGAAGGGTAGGAGAGAGAAACAGGAGAGTGGCTGTTTGGCCATTTTTCGCTCACGCCTTCGGCAATGATTACACAGGCGGCGTTGATCATTGCCCACCTTTTCATACAATAATTGCCCCAGCGCCATATTCTGAATTCAGGTGAGCCCTCGCATCTGTCTACCTCAGTCCGAGCTTCCGGGAGTTACCGATGACGTATTTTCATGGACGCTTGATTTGCACGGCTGCTACCAGACGACGACAGCTGCGGACAAATCGAAAAATGAGCTTAATGACGTTATCACTTGAAAACGCTTCCGGTTGCAGGAATCATACCTGGATCGCTCGCGTTATGAATCTGATGTCTATCCGATTGCGCATTCCGACACGATCGAGGAAATTTGAACTGGGGAGAGGTGCATGGACGTGCAAAATTACGCAGACAACTCACTGACCCTCCATTAAAGGACGACGATAGTTTAACGCGAAGCATTGCATGCTCGAAATCATATGGCCAAGCATCAACGTCGAAGAGTCTGCGATCAAAAAGTCCAAACTGCTTGCGAGCGAAAGTCAAAGCTGAACGAGTGAAAGACCCGACCACCTGGCAGTTTAAGTCCAAACTCAGACCTCCTATCTGAACTCAAACCTCTCCACTTGCTCAGCTAGTCGGGTGATTGGTTGGTTGGTTGCCGCAGACCATGGCACATACCCACGCGGGAGATTGGCCAAGAATCTTTGTACCTAATCAGGATGTGACCTGTATTATTGGCCCTCTGCACGTGTGGATTGTGAACGGGTGGATTGACAGATTCGTCGTCGTCGTCTTGAGCGATACGGACCCATGGCGAGCTGGCCGCTACAAGACGACGACAATGAAGGGGAAGCTCCTCACGTGGTGCAAGCCGAGAAAGTTGGGGTTGGTATCTTCTCTCCGGCATTGAATTGGTCTTTTTCAATGCGTCTACCAGATTATATTCCCATATTTTATGCAGAATTTCTGGCTATTCTTCTTGCTGTTCTGAAATTCGATTCAGCGCAATCTTCAGTGATGATACTCACGGATTCCCTCCCCGTGTGCATGGTCCTTTCTTTGGAAACTGTCAGTCCCATGCTTAAAACTTTTTACTCCTTCGTTCCCACGTATGTGCGGGCATTAGGCTTGTCTGGCTGCCTGGCCACTGTGGATTAGCCCTTAATGAAGCCGCGGATACATTAGCGAAAATGACATTGTCGTTACCTATTGTGGAAGGGCTTCCCCCTTTTGCTTGCGTGTTGCTAGCCCGTTATCGACAATACCTGTTGGCCCAGGACGTGTCCGATCACGGGCTGCACACCTCTCCGGAACTCGAACGCCTCAGGTTTCGGTGGAAAAGAAGCCTCTGCCAAACTTGCTCGTGCGAAGTTTCGCTGACTTCGTTTCGCTGTGGTGTTCCCCCACTTAACAGGTATCTATACCGGGCATATCTAGCAACCTCACCCTTGTGCCACTTCTGCCATGAAATGGAATCGGATGAGCATTTCTTCCTTTTTTGCCGCCGATTCTCGCATCACCGGAGAAGGCTGCTGGAGGCTCCCCTGCGGCGTCTTGGAATACCACTAACCTTGCCAGTGCTTTTGTCTTTTGGAGGCACGCAGCTAGGCCACTGCCATGGGGATGTCTGTCAAGCCATTCATTCCTTCATTTCAGAGACCGCTCGTCTGCCTTGTTAAAATGATTCTGATCAGGCTCTCTCGCTCCTCTTTCTTGTTCTATTTCTGTCCTCAACCAATATACTAAATTCTTTCTTCGACTGCACCTTTTTGCCTATCTGGTTCTTTTTAATAATAATAAAAAAACTCTTCTTGGCCAATCCCATTGAGTGGGTATGCGCCACTTTATGGGACACCACCACCACCACTACGCACAAGCCTAGGGGACGCCAGGCGCTCCCCGTGTAGGACACGCTCACATGCACACTGTAGCTTTTTGCTAAAGCCCCTGCGTGAAGGTCGTGCTGGGTGCCTCGCACGTGTTTTTACCTGGTATTTTTCCTGGATGCAACAAAGCTCAAGCTTAAACAGCTCCAGCGTTTAAAAGGGTAAGATATCGCGCTGGTAGAGCATCGGGCTGTTACAGGAAGTACCCGGTTTCAAACACTATTGAAATTACATTTACATTTTCAATTGCATTTTATTTCAAACACTATTGAAATTGGATTTTCAATTGAATTTTTAGTTATTTATTCTTTACTGCGGCGGCCATTTCTCTTAACCTGACAACAACGAAAACAGCTAAGGCAGTGACGGTTTTTGGCTTTCCTCATCAGCTGGTTCAGTGGCCGCTTGCACGTGCGGATTCTGAAGGGATGGCTTGACAGATTCGTCGTCATAGTCTTTAGCGCGGCGGACCCTTGGCGCGCCATTCGCTAGACCACGATGACGACGATGGCGGGAGCTCCTTGGGCGCGTGGGCTTATGCCAATAAGCCCACGCGCAAACCTGGACGACGACGGGCGGTCGCCAGCAGGCACGCGCCTACATGCGCTGAGGTTTTTAGATGCAGAGCATCTGATTCACTCGCCTTGTCCCTCCGGCGTCGTCGTCGTCGTCGTCAGCGTTGTCCACCCCTCCCCCATTCTCCTCGCCGCGCCAGCTACACTCTCCGCCGCTCACCCCCTCTCCTCTGCGATAGCGAACACTCTCTCGTGAGGGGCATTGGATTGGATTGGCTTGGATTGGATTGAATTGAATTGGATTGGATTGGATTGGCCTGGATTGGATTGGATTAAAGTGGATTGTGTTGGATTGTGTTGCGTCATAGCCGCGGCACGTTGCGTCAAAGCCGCGGCAGACGCGCTGGGGCCTGGCGCATTTGCAGTACTCATTTTTTTCATTTTTTTGCTTGTTTTCCCTCTCATGCAGCTGATCATCTTCTCTAACACACACATTTCATGAACATTGTTCAGACAGTTGCCTATTTGAATATGTCATTTTTATTACGCACGTTTAGATGTGCCATGCAGATAAAATGCAAGTTTGGTTCGTCCGACAGATTTCCCGGAAACAGAAACACTGACATCACTTTTAACGCAAACTTCCTTTGAACAAGCGATATAGTTACGAAAAAGAGAATGTCCATCCAACACTGTAGCAAATTCCCTGCACTTGAACCTATGAAATCTTATGGGCAGCTTTGCGTTTGGCTGCGGCCGCTGAAATCCAATGCAGATAAACCTCGGTTATAGCTTTTAGCACGGGCTTTTTGCACTAAACGTAATGCATATTCTTTTTCTTTGTAGCAGACATTTTGTTTACCAGAGTATTTATCAAAAATTAGGCCTTCTACGAAATTCAGAGTTTATTTTGCTATATTCTAATTACTCCGATTCTCGGACGAAATGGTATCTGAAGATGAATACATTAAAATACACAAAGCGTGCCCTAATTTTGCGAACTTTAATATAGCTCAAGCGTTTATACATGCTACATCACACGTAGATTTCTGCTTCTTCAATCATAGAGCTTATTGGGACTGCCGAAAGCATAATTTAAGAGGTATTTATCACTGAATGCCCTTCCACTGTTGCACTAGAAACAGAAAGAGCGGGAAGCCTCAGGGCGCTGGGAGAAATCACTGGACGCTGGACGAATACATACAGGGCTTCTACAAGGTTAACGACGTCATGACTGTGATAGCCTAGAAAAGCACCCGGACTGAAATAAATAACAGCCAAAACAGACCTGCAATGGTTGAAAACTACGGTGTAGAAAAATATGCAACAGAAATAGCCGAAGCCAACCTAAAAGGGGAAAACCCACAAAAACCTACAACACGCAGTAGGTGAAACTGACGAAAAGGAAAAGGAAATACCTGAAATCGATGTTATAATGCATAAAGACGTCATAAATAGGTTATATGCGTGATAACAAGCGTTAACATTCAAATGTGACGAACCCTTGAAAATAACAGAAAACGCGGTAACGGGATGTGGCCCCGGGTTAGGATGTTCGCTTCACAGGAGCGGAACTACTACACTACGAGACCAAGCGGTTTTTTGCGGTCAAATTGAGGGTCATATGCACGCGGACATAGCTTCAAGTATGCCCCTAGATGGTGCCATACGTCACTTGGCTGTGCTCACTAGTAAACGCCTATACGCCACCATGACAGTTGCTTGTTTGGTTGGTTGGACCCTTGAATCTTTTCGCATACCCACGCGGGGGATTGGTCAAGAAGCTGCCTGTAATAATTAGGCTGTGACCCGGTTTATTTTGGAGAGAAAAAAGAATAAAGTTAGACAAAAGTATGGAGACAAGAAAAAGAAATCTTGCGATACAACAGAACAGTCAGGAAAAAATTACACCATCTTCCCGCGTGGGAACCCTGAGGGGATGCAAAGCCATGGAGTAGTAGCGTGTTAATTGGTTGTTAGAGTAAAGACACGTGTAGTAGCGTATTAACTGTCTTCTTTATTTATCGAGTAGTGGGGAACGTTTTGCGGCTTCTCGTTCTCGAAGCGAGGAATCCGCTGTTCGACGCTGGCGTTTCGAAGCGTTGTCACATTGCTCAACGTCAGCGTCCATTGTCAGCTCATCGGACGGCCCAGCATTGTCTCGACAGAAAGCAGCAACTGAAGGGAGCAGCGGCGCCTACCTGGTTATCTGAAGTGGAGAGGAGGAGGGGAGAGGAGGGGAAGCGCGCACAGGTGACGTGGAGAGGGGGAGGGGAGGAGCAGCGCGCGCGCTATCGCACAGGCGCTGTGGAGAGGCGGAGGGGAGGGAGAGCGGTGTTATCACAGCTGTTGTGGAGAGGAGGAGAGGTGTGGACGCCAGACCCCGGACGACGGAGCCTCGACTAAGAGATGCTTTGCTTCTAAAAATACGAGTGTAGAAATAGTTGTCTAGCTGTGCAGCCGGCCTGTCGCCGCAAAGGAGTGAACGTCAAGCGCAACATCTCTATGGCAAACTCCTATGGACCGAGCAGCCAGGGAAAGAACCTTGGGGGAAGATAACGGGAGATTAAGCCGATTAAAGTGCATTCATGAGCGTGCGTCTCATCAACGACAAGCTACGGCAATTGAAAAGGAAGTTTTCAATTGTTTTGGGAGCCTTGCAAAAAGTACATTGAGTAGATAAACCCTGAGAAGCTTTGTGTAGAGAAAAATTGAAAGGAGGAATTCCGCATCAAAATTCCCTTGAATTATGCCAGTGGTTCGGCAATTACTTAAAAGGCAGGTCCAATTGTGTTAGTTACGAAGGCGCTACTTCCCGGCCCTTCCCGATGACCTCAGGGGTACCTCAAGGCTCGACTCTGGGCCCTCTCCTTTTTAACATTTTTGTTAATGACATACACCCCGCTATTAAGCACTGTTCGCTCTCCCAGTATGCCGACGATATGAAGCTCTATCGCACTATTTCTTCACCTTACGATCGTGTACTGCTGCAAAATGATATCAACGCAGTTTCTGCATGGTGTGACTGCAACTATCTAAAACTTAACCTCTCGAAAACCATCGTAATTTCATACACTCGCAAGTCTTCCCCTCTCACTTTTACGTACTTGCTGCTTGGTGAACCTGTAAAACGCGCTACCGTAGTGCGCGATTTGGGCGTAATGATGGATGCGAAACTGCTCTTTAACGCGCATGTGAACTATCTGACCAACTCCTGTCTCCGTACGCTTGGCGTAATTTCCCGCGCGACCAGGGATTTCACCGACCGTTCATGCTTTGTTTCACTGTATCGCGCTCTCATTTTGGCCAAGCTCGACTTTGCTAGTGCAATTTGGAATTGTTTAAGCCCTTCGTCCTCCCTTCGACTAGAAAGGATTCAGAAGCGCTTTACTAGAACCGTGTTTTCTCGCCACTCACCTATGAGCCGATATGAGCACGGTGGGCTTCTGAAGATCTTGAATTTAGATGAGCTATCAGCGAGGCGCTCCGGGCGCGACCTGGCTTTTCTGTTTAATTGTATTCACTCGAAGTTCGACTGCCCTTGCCTCGTAAGCTCTGTCCATCTGCGAGTGCCAAGCAGACCACTACGGCCGCATGGATGCTTTGATATAGACAGATCAATGAGTTTGGCACCAGCCAGCCGGTGCCAGCTCACCTATAACAGTCTGTTTCCATCTCCTATAGACGTTTTTTGCAGCGATTTGGTACTGTTTAAGCGCTCTCTGAAATGTATGATATTTTGAATACGCATGCTGTGGAGAGGTCGCTCCTGCACTTCTCTCCCTGCTCTCGTGTTTCCTCACATACAGCACTACCTTGCCTATCTTCGTACGTGTTCGTACGTTTCTTGCCATGTTCGTACGTTCTCCTGTGCATACTCCAGACACATCCTCCGAGACTTTACCGTTCAAAAATGTGTGCGTCTCCTTTCGATAACACTACACTTTTGTATATATCTATCTGCACTTCCACATTTACCAATTTCTGATTTATACGCTGCCCATATTTGTACTGTTTGTATTCCTTGTATCCATGTATTCCTTTGTATTCCTTGTATCCATGTATGTTGCCTGTTCGTATTCTTTGTACCTATGTATGCGGTGCATCACCCGAGAAGGCCCTGTGCTGTTGGTGAGCACTTCAAATAAATAAATTTTGTGATTGCCACATCACATTTAGGAGATTCGCAGAATTTTGGCTTGCATAAGTAAGAAAGGTGAGTAATGTCCGAGCATGAACGAAGGTCACCCTGCCGATTAATTTGTACAATTTGAAGAGGGCTGAACCTCCCCATTAACAGAAAACTGCCCATTGGACAACTTACAACGACAGGACCACCAAGAGCCAAACTGGGTAATCGGTCTGCCAATCCATTTAAGGTTATCCCTGCGGGATACGGGACTCACACTAACCGGATTTCTCGAAGCTGGTAACGAACGAATGAACGGAATGACCGGGGAAAGGAAGAACCTTTGTCATTTGTTAAACGGGTGCAAAGGGAATAAGAATCTCAAAGAATAACCGCGCCCGCAAATCTAAGCTGTCATTTTTTAAGAGCCATAATTATCGCCAATAATTCCATCGGAAAAATCACGGTGTAGTCTTCCGGCCTGATTGAGCAGGAGCAATCTAGAGACTGAGAATATATTCCTACCCCAACCTTCTCATAACTTTCCGATGCATCTGTGGCGATGACGACATGAGTATGAAGAGTAGCCAAATCATCTTCAAGTAAATTGTTGAGTAATCAGGCCGGCAATAATTTCGCTTGCGGAGGAAAAATGTTGTCCAAGCTTACGTCGACAGGCGGCAAACTATCAGAATAGGGCTGGAGTACAAAAGTGGCCCTTCAAATACAATTCCCAGGTCTCAAGCCAATCTGGGTGAAGCTGAGACTATGTTACTGTTCAAAACCCCATAAGCTGACATTGCCGTAACCTTTCAACCAGCTTTACAAGATTGCTAGTCAACAAAATCGGCCTAATATTGTCTTAGACGAAACCCAAACTTTTGTTTTTGACAATGGTACTACCTTAACAAGTTTCCATTCCGAAGGTATCCAGCTATTTTTCACGGAATGTTGACTATGTTTTGTAAATTATCAGGACACTCATGAAACAGAAATTTTACCGCTGACACCGTAACTTTGTCTTACCCGAGAGCAGACTCAGACAGCTGCAAAACAATATCAGCTAATTCGGATTGTAAAGAAAGCGACGGGCGAAGAGAAGACAGAGACTGTAGGGCGCAGTTCAGACCTTCTTCTTCTACTTTCTCACTTCTACATACTCACCTTTAGCTACACGCTCCCCCAAGGAAGATGCAGGCAACATCCTCCCTGCGGGGGCACAGGTCGTTTTCTGTGTCGATACCTGCGAAGAGATGGACACGGCCGAGATTTTGTGGATACGGCATACCCAAAGTAAACCTTCACCGACGAAATCAATCAACTTTTGAGTACTCCGCAAGGGGCACCTTGAGTAATCTTGGTGACGGTGTTGGCGACACCTGTGGACCCCGAGTCCCCAACATAAGCTGTAACTCACCGTGGTAATGTGCTTAATCGTGGAGGGTAAGCAACCACAAACGGTGGCCGTCGGAGCCCAGGTCAAGCTCCGGCGGATGGGCTCCCTCTCTGTTTACCAAGCAGGGAGCTCCGGGAGCTCTTCAGCTATCAGGGTGCAGACACTTCATTTTCTAGAAATGGGGCCTGCATCTTCCGGGAGGGGAGAATGTAGAAAATGTAGAAGACAAAGGGGAATAAAGTAGAGAAAGAAGAAGCAGAAGTTAGGAACAGTGGCCTCCAGTCTTCGCCAGTCTTCGCCCGTCCCTTTCATTACACTGACTTTGTCACAGGAGTGAAGCCCCCATTTCAAATCTGGCACACAGAAGAAAAGGCCCAACGAGATTCCAGTTCCTACTCAATTCGCTCCAATGTTTCCATAGATTAACTTGTTGACGGAACAATTGAGTTGCCGTTATGCTGATCTTGTACGACCTTTCTTGAACAAAGAAATCTATGCAACATGCGTCTATTTTTCGGCTTTGACGGAGAGGCAAACTTTACGGTGTCATATTTCTCTTTTGCGTTAGATACAATCCGCTTTAATATGGCGGCCGCAAACTTGTAACTGGCCCCATTGGATGGACATTAGTTTCTAAGACATTTCTTTCAAGTCGCTTCTCTCTGACTATACGCACGAGCACATTCCTCACTCCATCATGGACTGGAGCCGCCATCTTTGTGAGAGCAAACAATAAATTGGGATTTTTTAACAGATTCAGAAAGGAATTATGACACTTGAGCTGCCTTGCGTTCTCGTTTCCCGATGAAATAGAGCTAATTGCTGCCTTTATTTCCTCTTGAATGCAATTAAAATTAATATGCCGAACTATATCTGGTCGCGGTGACTTGGAAGTGCATAAAAACGCATACATTTGACATGTAATGACTACTTGTAGCTTCGTCCCAGGTACACAACTAAGATATATTTCTCGGGATGGAGAAGGTAAAATCAAGAACAAAACTGGTCTGCCATCGAAAAAATATCGCGCATCCTTATTTAAAACTAGATATTGCTGTCCTGCATCAATCCGAAATGACGCCTGCCACAGGAATCTGCGCGGAAACCCCACGATACGTGGCGCGAATTAAAATCTCCATAAAGAGCAACTCGCTTTTCACACGCCGACAAGACAACATCGAGTAGAGCAGTGGAAGTTACTGTACCCAGAAAGTACGCGTTACGAAAGAAAATGCAGCGCAAACCTGGAACGTTGAACGTCACTACCAGAATTTTCGAATCCATGGGCACATTAATTGAAATGAAAGCTGTCCTTTATGACAAAATTGAGCGGATATTAAAGTTACTAATCCTCCTACTTTATTTGGACGGTCTAAACGGAACGTTCAGTAATTCTGGGATCTAAATGGCCGACCAGGAGCCAACCAAGTTTCCTCCAGCAAAATAACGTCTCAGTCTGGTTTCAGCGACAATAACTGAGTTCAATAAGACATAATACATATTAACTGAATAAGACAAATAACTCAGTCGGGTTTTAGAGACAAGATAGTGAAGGCCTTTAGAGCTGATTAGACTGAACGACAATTCCATTGCAGTACCCGAAGAGACATTACGGGAAAGTGATGGTCACCGCAGCCGCCTCCAAAATATCACCCGCTTGACCTTTCGCTCGGCCTTTCTTTGTCTTTTGTTTTGGGCACGAATCAAGTGAACCCAAAATCCGTGATCCTGTTATTCTGCACCCTACCGATTGACACTCCCTGTCGTCTAAGTGGTTCTCAAAATTGACCTTAGCCTTGTTCGCAGGACTACTGTTAGATGTCGTGCGAGAGACAGGCACGTCAGTTACGGCACTGGACGCATGACGAACATTATAGGACGCACGAGAGGCGGCCAGGCCAGATGCCATTTTGGAGGGCAGAGGAGGACCAATTCCGCATTGGAATTGAGACGACGGGTCCGCAGAAGTGAGTGGCCACGATTGGCTCAAAACCGGCTTGAAGATTGAGCGGGATCAATGTCATCCAAAGGTTGTTGTTGAGTCACTCAACAGCCTTAGTATTGAACGCACGTGCTAAATCTGTTCGCACAGTGACGCCACACAACGCGGACACAGACTAAGTAATGTTTGCTGTATAAGCTGTTACGAGCTGCGTCATGGCATGCAAGTAGCGATCTATCATCTTGGTCTCACTTTCTTCAATGCCCGACGCGACCACATCAACAAGAGATTACTTCACAGTACTGCAGCCACGGGCCACAACTGAGCCATAGCCTTATGATGTATCTTTAGCTACAGCCATCGCCTTACTCCGCGTGCACTACCGCTTTTCAGTTACCTTACCATCTTTACCTCTTGTGCTCAGACCAGACCGTTGGAGTAGTTCGCGCGGTGTGAGTTTCAACGTGGGCAGCACGTTTACTCATCTGTCTGGCATAAAGCAGGAGGGTGATCTCTTCCCTAAGAAAAAGAACGAGTGGACCACTTACAGCCTCTGACACTGTGGCCGAATCGCCAATATTTTCAGCACTGCAGTGGACGAGCGGGAAGCGGCTCAACCAGGAAGATCAGGGGCCACTTCTTCAAGTATGTCTTCAAGTGTGTCCTACACGGCCATATCTGTGTGAATTCCGCGAATGATCGCCCTTCGAGCAGGCAAGATGGGCTGGCACAAATGAGCTCACCCATGGGAACTGAAATGTTGTGCACTGCAGCAAGTCTTCCACACACACTTTGTCAGGCGATCGGATTACAACGCCGCCTTTCTCGAAGGTACGCACGATCGAGGTTTTCTAATAGCGCTCTGTAGCAGCACGAAGAGCGCTTGGCACTTTTCCAGGATTGTTCTGCGGTATTGCGCACCCATTCGTGGGCATGAAGCCACAGGGATTTCGATAACCTCGTTGTGGAGGAAAGCCTGCATAGGGTGCTCCGCGGTGAAAGACTGCCTGACCTTGGGGAAGACCCCCCGCTAGGAGAGTTAGTCGTCATTCGGCGCAATAGCGCCAACGCTCACTGCAATGTGAAGCAGGTCACAAAAGGAAAGAGGTGACAAAATTACCAAAAACCTGGTCGTAACCCCGCATAGGAAGCGAACGCCTTGATGAAACGTCAGAGAAAAAGGCAAAGCCCGTGACAGGGTATATGAGACAACTTCGTCTTTGTCCGTTGTCTTCAAAGATACCAAAATGCCCATTATCAAAACTGCTTCCTGATCGAACTGATCACTGATAAGTACAAAGCTCCAGCGGCATCCAGAACTTATGAAAATTCTGAAATGCAAACTTCAGCCTTCCTTTTTTTGCCACAGCGCCACCTAAAATCGGAGTTATTCAGATGAATTCGAATGGTCTGAAATTTTCCGGGCGAGGGTTTTTCAATTTTGTGCATACATCAGAATACCTGGAGCAATGCTTGCTTTTAGGGCGGATCGATGAAAAATATGCAGAATAGCCTCGGCTTTATTGCAGAATTTAAAGAGGTGAAACCGATTTCAGAATATTCAAACTCAGCAACATCACCAAGAGTGTATATATATTATTTATTACAAAAATATAGTTTGTAATGAAGACTGCTTGCAGTGCTCTCGCCGTTCAATCCCTCTTCACCGGCCAGTCAATCCCCGAATGAGCATGTAGCACGAATCAACGGCTGCAGAAGTATTCAGCACCGTGCCAACAATCGAGGGCGTCATCTATTCGAGGCAGGGGATAAACGTCTTTCCGTGTGATCTTGTTAAGGCGGAGATAGTCAACACAGAGTCGGAGCGAACCATCTTTTTTGTTATGAGCACCACAGGCGAGGACCAGGGGCTTTGAGGAGGTCGGATGACGCCACGTCGGAGCATGTCATCGACATGCTCACTAATAACGCCACATTCCGGTGCCGACACCCTGTAGGGTCGCTGTCGCATGGCTTCTGGGTGCCTGTGCAAATGTGATGGGCGACCGTGGATTTTCTTCCCAAAGAAGCTTGCTTGCAGTCAACGGAAGACAGAAGCTTCCTAAGAACAGCCAAAAGGTCTTTGCGTTGCGTGGGGTCTAAATCGGAAGCGATAGACGTCGGGAAGATGTCGTCAGAGCTGGGCGTAGCGGTGGGATCAATAGCGTTGAGCGAATTTAGCTGCTGTGAAAGTGCGTTGTCGGAAACATCGAGGCTGAAGAGAGAGTCAACAGTTTCAATATTGCCGACAGTTTCGCCAACGAAGCAAGCTGAAAGGGCGGGTCATCTGGTTGCAAACAAACATCGCTGTGCGGCCAGATAGGAGTGCCAGCTAAGCAAACGGAAGCGGCAAACCCTTGCCAACAACGAAAATCTGTGATGGCGTAAATAAAACAGCTTTATCCGCCAGAGCACCACCAGAAAGGGCGTCGAGAACTGAGCTTTTTGGCGGCATATCCACGTCTTCGTCTACGGCCAGCTTTTCTTTATTAGTAGAGAACTCCTCTCGGGACGCAACGTCATTTTGTAAAGAGAATTCGACTTCGGCGCGGGCGCAGTCAATTACGGCGTTCTGGTTCGACAAAAAGTCCCACCCAAGGATAACGTCGTGTCAGCACATGGGCTAGACGGCGAATTCAATGGTGTAGAGAATATTTTGAATGGCGACTCTAGCAGTACACGTGCAATATGTTCTGTACCTTGATTAGCGCTCCGATTATTGGCAGGTCCCGGTTGCTGAGTCTCATCGACCAAAAACGGCTTTTGTCACGCCAGACTGCCTATATGAGTTTAATGTAATGCCGTTTGGCCTATGCAACGTGCCCGCCACGTTCGAAAGAATGATGAATAACATCTTGCGTGGTCTCAAATGGCGGACATGTCTCTGTAACCTAGACGATGTTGTCGTGTTTTCTTTGTATGTCCAGACTCGTCTGGACGAAATCGGATCACCTGACTCGTCTGCACCAAATTTTGACACGCCTGACTGCTGCAGGGCTTCGACTGAACGAACCTTAAAGGGGCCCTGAAAGGCTTTTTGAGCACACTAAATGAACTAGCGCAATCGTTGGATTGGGTCGTCAACGTCACCTGTGCCAAGTATTACTCTTTTACGCGCAGCGGAAAGCTCACGCCTTTCTTGCAACGTTTGTCGCTTTTTCCTCACCCTTCCCTTCATGTTTTTGGACGCCGCCATCTTCACATGTCTACGTCATCGATTCCCAGATGTTCGTCATGAGCTAGACATCCTGCTATTGGGCGGCTTTCTCACGCACTTCCGGCAGGGAGCTGAGTCGTCTGCTCAGCGTCGGTTCGCCAGCTGATCTGCCAGCGTAGTGCCGGAGTGCTGGGACATTTTACGACAAAGGAAGCAAGTGTAAACAAACGCTTAACCGTTTGTATTGAATGCATCACAGCCATAACACTACATGGATATTCTCTTACCTGAGTACATTCCATATAAAAAGCGTTGAAGCCACGTGGCACTTCTTTCGTGAAATTGCAGCGAACTCCCTGAGCCGAATGCCCAGGTTTGACGCACACATTTTATTCAACTTCAAAACAATCCAGAGATGCGTTTCGAACGAACACGACGTCACAACATGCGTTGCAAGTCTGAACCGCGATTGAGAGACGATGGGTTGCCTCCTCCTGCCCGTCGTAAATTCGGCACTCACCTCGCGCGCGGTTTGCGGGGACGAACAGCAAGTCACTTAACTCTGGTGCACAAGCCGAGATGGCTTTTAGCCACGCACACTGCACATACCCCATGCGAGGTTGAGTCGTACGTCACTCGAGAAAGATAATCCAGAACATGGGAAGCACTATCCACCCGCAGAAGCACAACGCCGCATTTCATCGGGAAACAAAGGCGTCCACAACACACACACCATCGCCTCCTGTAATGCCAAACGCATCTCGCACTTCCCAATGGGAGTGAGTGGTACGCCTGCAGTGCCCACATGTCGCGGGGTGGAGCCCCGAGCTGAACCGGGATCACGGAACCGTAAGGGACTTCTAGAGGGGTTTGTGCCTTGTTGCCAAGGCAACCGATGTTTGAGATTGTCAAAGAAATGGCGCTCGCTCCAGCGCTAGAAAGCTCAGAGCCGCGGCGGAGCATGTTTTGCCAACGTTGCCGCTCTCCACCACGCGTCGCCCCAAGCAGAACTGGTCACATGATTGAAGCGTTTTGTGCACGGGTTCTGTTACTTCTGTATCGGTTTAAAATGTATTTTTCACATGCCGCCGGCAGGAATTACCACCGCCGCAAAATAAGACCCGGCACCAGCGGGGCCACATCTGATACGGCGCTTTTTGGAAAAACAGTGCGCGGTGCATCAAAGAGAACGAGCGCACGATCCTCCCCGTGCGGCTGCGAGTTCACCACCGATAAAAAGTCACGTGCCGCCGATAGCAGCTGCACCAACGTACACCGCGAAAGGGCAATGCCAGGCAGCCGCACGCATGCGGCCAGATTTTTCGTTCGCTTTTCCAGCCTTGAGTGGAGTGCGGGATTCATGGTGTCAACAAAGCTTGCCCGTACCAGACGGCACTGTGAGCAGCGCAATAGCGGAAGTACGTCACCGCTGAGGAGCGCAGCATCATGGGAGGCAAGGCTCGCGCGCCGTCAACAGCGGAGAGTAAGTCGAAAGGAGGAGAAAACGCGGAGCGACGATAATGCGCGGTTTTTGATTTACGATTTCTCAGCTAATGCTCATTGCTTTAACAAAATTCTTGCGGGAGGAGATTGCTAATACATTGCTTTATTTCGTTACATGTACAGCCATGCATCGGCGGAAAATATTAAATGCAGAGCATTTCTTTAACTCACGATGTCACCAGGCGTTGTCGGCGTTGGCGTGCCTCGGCGTCCGCAACAGCCGTTCCAGTGCGCCCTCTTCCCCATTTAAATGCAGAGCATTTCTTTAACTCACATGTAGCGTCCGCCGTGCGTCCGCAAAAGCTCAGCGCGCAGGCGCGCCCTCTCCCCCACTCCTGCTCTCCCGCATCACGCTACCCTCCTCGCTCTCAACAACAGGTCCGCACCCCTCCCCCTACACTATATAAAAAATAATACTTACCGGCGCCTGGTTTCGATCCCACGACCCTGCGGGCGGAACGCAAGGTACATGGTGCTCTACCCACTGCGCCACAAAGCCGACACAGAATGAAAGGCTAAGAACACGCCTCATATCCATGACTCATTCAAACTACGTCAATAAGCTGCTGATACAACGTATTCACTACCACCAACTCCCCAAACACTAAACGTTAACGCAATACACCCACCCCCTATGCGACGCATTTACTTGAGTCCCCCTCGCGGGGAGATGGGCCTTTTTTCAGGACCCCTTTAAAAAGTGTCGCTTTGGTGCTCGCACATTGACTATTCTCGGCCATGTCGTGTCAAAGAATAGCATTCTAGCCGGTCCTGAAAAGCTCCGGGCTGTCGCCAACTTTCACCAACCGACGTCAATGAAAGCCCTCCGCAGCTTCATTGGGCTGTGCTCGTACTTTCGGCGCTTCGTACGAAATTTTGCGTCTGTCGTTGCGCCACTGACCAAGCTCCTCAGTGGTGAAAATGGCCTGTCCTCGTGGTTCAAGGAGTGCGATCAAACGTTTACAACCTTGCGGCGTCTGTTGATTTCGCCACCCATACTATGGTACTACGATCCGAACGCCCACACTGAAGTCCATACTGATGCAAGCGGCGTTGGCCTCGGTGCGGTACTCGCTCAATGCAAGCCTAGCCGGACTCTTACTAAAGCTGAACAAAACTATTCTGTTACCGAGACAAAATGTCTTGCCATTATCTGGGCTCTTTCCAA
Organism: Haemaphysalis longicornis; assembly: GCF_048455015.1. Taxonomy (NCBI): domain Eukaryota; kingdom Metazoa; phylum Arthropoda; class Arachnida; order Ixodida; family Ixodidae; genus Haemaphysalis; species Haemaphysalis longicornis. Next base: position 93,521,016 of record NW_027526295.1, read on the forward strand.
ATTTCGACCCTATCTCTACGGCCACCCTTTTGACGTAGGAACCGACCTGGCTGTCGTCCCTCAAAGTAACTGGCTGTCCTCCCTCGAAGGCCCTATGGGACATCTTGGTAGTTGGGCGCTCCGCCTACAGGAGTATGATATTCGAGTTGTTTATAGATCCGGCCGCAAGCACTCTGATGCGGATGCACTATCTCACTCTCCGCTGACTGGTAACCCAGAACGTCTTCCGAGAACCGATACACTCGTAGCGCCATTGACCTTCACCGACATAGCTTCCCGGCAGCGCAGTGATCCATGGATTGCGAAGATCGTTGAGTTTCTCTCACTATACCGACTCCTATGTGGCCCAAGACTCTTCGACGCCTAGCCGCCCACTTCGCCATACGGGATGACCACCTTCTCTATCGCCGAAATTACATACCCGATGGTCGGAAGTGGCTTCTTGTGATTCCGCGCAGTTTACGTGCGGATGTATGCGCTGCTTACCATGCTGATCCCCAAAACGCTCACGCTGGACTTCTTAAAACGAACACTCCCCTGGCCAACGATACTATTGGCGTGGACTGTACAGCTTCGTGAGCAAATACATCCGTGCCTGCACTGACTGTCAGCGCCGCAAGACGCCTGCACCGCAACCAGCCGGCCCTCTGCAGCCTTTGTCATGCCCTCTTTGTCCTTACAATCGTGTCGGTATTGATCTGTACGGCCCGTTGACATGCATTCTTTCCAGCAACCGATGAATTATTGTTGCGGGCGACTACCTAACATGCTACGCCGAAACCGCAGCGCTGCCAGCCGCTACCGCGCGTGATGTAGCTGGGTTCGTCTTGCGCTCCCTCGTCGTGCGGCATGGTGCACCTCGCAAATTACTCACCGACAGAGGGCCCGTATTCCTCTCTGAGGTTGTTGAATCTCTCCTCGATCAATGCAGAATTGTTCATCGCACTACGTCCGCATACCACCCACTGACGAACGGCCTGACAGAGATTCAATCGCAAACTCGGAGACATGCTCACCATGTACGTCGCTCGTGATCATTCAAACTGCGATGTGATGCTACCTTTTGTAACGTGTGCTTACAACACCGCCGCACAGACCACTACTAGCTTTTCGCCTTTTTTCCTCTTTTATGGACACGAGCCGTCTTGCACAATGGGCACAATACTGCCCTACAGCCCTGATTTTTCTGAGTGCCACCATATTACGGACACAACCCGACAAGCTGAAGAGTTGCGGCAGCACGCCCGCTCACTGAACACAAATGACCAGGGTCGCCAGAAGTATCTTCACAACAACGATCACGCGTCAACTTCCTTTCGCGCTGGCGACTTTGTGTGGCTGTGGGTCCCCGTTACAACACCGGGTATATCCTCCAAACTGCTTGCCAAATATCATAGCCCCTACCGCGTCCTAAAGTGTACTTCTCCCATGAACTACACAATTGAACCACTGACGCCCTCTGAAGACCTTCGCTGTCGTGGCAGCGAAACCATCCACGTCAGTCGCTTGAAGCCCCACTACGACCCCGCAGTCGTTTCGCCACCGTAAGTCGCCGGGATGGCTCCTGCTTCACCGGGGGTCATTGTAATGAAGATTGCTTAAAGTGCTCTCACCGTCCAATCGCTCTTGATCGACCAGTCAATCCCCGAATGAGCATGTAGCACGGATTAACAGCTGTCATCCCCGGTGTGTGATCGCGCGGCACGAGTCACTTGACTCCAATATTTCAAGCCGAATTCCTAGCGGTAGTACTGGCTTTAAAAGAAGTTCCTCCGCAGCACTTGAATGTAGTTATAATTACAGACTCTCTAGCGGTCTGTTCCGCTTTGTCATCGTCTGAAAATTCACCCCTGATCTGTGCATTCAATTTTATGGTGCCTTCCCATTTGCAGGACATCTGCCTCATTTGGGTTCCCGGGCAAAAAGGTTTACTCCTTAAGGAAGAGGCTGATTCTTTGGCGTGATCGTCTTTGGATGGCCCTTCGGTTGATCTTTGCCCTGTTCCGGCTAGTATAGCAGGAGCAAGGTTCCGTAGATATCAGCGCCTAATGAGTACGCAGGAAGGGGTCATCCCTAATTTTGAAGAATACGCCCATTTAAAACATAACTGGAATCCCCGTTTGTGTGGATCTCGTCAATGCGAGGTCACATTAACCAACTTAAGATGCAGGGTCCCCCAGCTGAACTTCTATATGCACAGGTATGGTTTCACCTCCTCCGCTTTTTGTGGCCATTTGCGGTGAACATGTGACACCAGATAACTTATTATTACATTGCTGTGGTTTCTCAATGTTCAGACGTCACCTTATCAGGCCATTACAACGAATTGGACTTCGTATCTCTATGCCCATACTACTGTCGCTAGGAGCCAGATCACTGGAAAATTGTCACAGAGGGGTGGCTGCAGCCATTCATACATATGTGTCCGAGACCAGGTGTCCTTTATTATCACGGGTAGGTTTTCTGAAAGTCAACTGCCACTTTCAATTTGTAGCCAATTCTTCCTTCCCATCTCGTTCTGCTACTGCATGCCAACGGATAGATATCTATTTTTAAGCTATGAGCGGGCGAATTATCCCCCTTCTTGCTTGATTCCTGGCCGATCCCCCGCGTGGGTATGCGCCATAAGACGTGGGACAACAACCACAACAACAATCCTCTGGCTGGTTCACCTTGGAACGTTCTGCCTCTTGATCCCTCTCCAGCGGACTCTGCCTTCCTTCCAGTAAACCCTTTTGCAAGTTAAAAAAAGCTTAGCATACAAAACAAATGCAGCCGCACTGCAACAGCGACGATTGCTGAACTTTGCAATATTGGTAGCGCAGCAAACGCAATTACTTCATCTAAGCCTGGTAGTTTCCTTCTCAGTAGTCTCTAACGAAGACGTTGCAGGAAATCGGGCATTCCTTGCAGTGATGACATTCGGTGCGAATATGCAAATCACGCGGAAATAAAAAGGTGGATCATATCAAATCGGTTGTACTTTCCTCCCACACCCTACATATCTTTTATTCCCACCGGTTCCCCGCCGAAAAAGCAACAAAACCCCCGCTCCATATTGCACCGACGGGACTAACACAGATATTGAAAACCGCCACAAAGAGTCACAATTCCTCGGCAGTCTCTTCGCCAGACGAACGTTTTTTTCTTGAACTCCATCTATCGTAAATAGCCCTTCCTGCATCAACCGCATCAGCTGACGCTGCTTATGCTGGATGCAACAGCCCGCAATTCTAAAGAGGCGATTGAAATGTTAAGAGCTTTTGATAGCTCAGTATCCTACTCAGGCGGAAGGTTGACACCTGGTATACCAGGCGTTTTTACGTGCGGAGCTCAATTCGTATCAGGTTTCGGGGCATATGTCGGAGGCATCACACGTCACCTTTGCACAGAAACTTCGTCCACGTCAGCTTTTCCAGAAGCTACTTATCAACGAGGTCTGCAGAGCCGACCTCCCGCCGCTTCCCCCGTGTGCCCAGCTCATTGAGTTCAGAATTCTCAGGAAACTCAGACTTCTGCGCACTCGAACGCATAACCGATCTCCACATCCTGTGTTTGCATGAGAACTTCAACACTGCCAGTGCCGGTCAGTGACAGGGAAAGGGAACGGAGAGTGTTAGCCGTTACCGTGGGGATAATTTCAACCGGAGGCAGGGAGCGAAACACGAATGCAGCTTCTGCCGCGTTGTTTCCAGGCAGCTTCTGAGGATATCCTTGTTCCTGACGAGGCGACAAGGCTTATAAGGCCTATAAGAACCACAATAAGGCGCGGCAGTTGCGCTAACCACATCTGGAGCCTTTTAGAAGTTCGTAACGTGGGCTACCTTATGTCGCATTCTGAAGCTTTCTGGCACAAGTGGCAGGGTTGGCTGTACTGAAATGAACATATCTGCTACGCTCGTAACAGCGCGCTTTTATTCATTGGCAACGCGCTTAACCAACGTTCTTACATCACAGACGCAGTTGGGGTCTCCCAAATACCACCACGAAAGACGGGATCCCCTACCTCAAAATAAGGTGATATATTAACGGATTTGTTCTCGCCAAGCGTACCAGTGCTCATGTAGAGTCGGGTACCAATGCACGTGTGCTCCATGATTTAGCATGGTCCCACTTCTTTGGGTTAATAGCACGGTACCGAAACGCCCAAGAGCCTCAAAAACAAGCTTGGTCTGAAGGAGCCGAGACATCCACAGCGGCGTCAGCTTCATGTCCCTTTACGCTGGCTCCATGTCGAGAACTTCGAAGCCCTTTACACGCACCTCTTCAGAAAGCAGCAGCGTGCCCTATGTAAGCTGATTAACGCGCTCTACCATCTACAAGTTACTCACAAAGGTCGGATTCTGCGAAACTCAGATCGTGATTTATGCGACCGCAGGGCAGGCTTACCAGAACAAACAGGATCTCACCCGCAGTGTAATCAGGAAGACCTCTTGAATATCGGTCTAAATCCTCTGCAGTGTCTACCACAACCAATTCTTAAATCTAGCGGAAACAAGGTGAACCTGGTGAAGGTGAACCTGGATTTGACACGTGTGAGATAAACAAGTTATAAGGGCAACAGCCGTAATTTAAGAGTGGTAATAAATAAGCTGCAAAACACATTCACACTTGGGGTGCAAATGTACGGCCAATTAGGGAGAAAAAACTATAGTGAAGAAGAAAACTACGCAAAAATGATTCTGGTAACAGTAATAGCAGGACACAATTTACCTTCTAACCACTGGAGGCCTTGAAAGTAACTTGGTCATGCAAGACAAAAGGCTGATAAGCATGTTTAGTTACATAGCGTGTAGTTATGTCTAACCCAACCGGTTGGCCAAGCCTTTTTGTCGTTATAGCAGGGAGAGGGAAACGACGCAATTAAACTGGTGGCAAAGATGGTAATGCCGCGACCCTGTCGGACTACTCGACAAGATTCTCTGCGCTGCTTGACTCTCAGACATCTACTCAGCAGTAGCTGTGTTGAGCGCTTGTCAATATAAGCACGGTTGAGAATATGCAGGAAAGCCCAAAAATGCAAGCGCAGGGCTAAGAGAAGAACTGTCAATGCTGCAGCTAAACCAACAACAAGCTGCTACTACCCGAATTCCTACAAGGCAATATTAGAGGCCACATATATATGCCACTATAATCAAGACACCGTCGCAACAGAGGACGACTACCTGTGACAGCTCTTCAAGTAAACAAATGGGATTGCATATCCTGTCATACCATGTGACAGTTTCCCAGCCCCACACGAAAGCAGTAAATGTTCTCTGCATTGTTTTTTTTTTCGAGTAAGCACCTACCAATAAATGGAAAACGGGCTTTTCACGAACAAACGCGTTTTTATATTCACACAGTTCTATGAACATTCCAAATTATACCCTCTGAAATTTTTATGCTAAACCGTCGGGGCTCTAACAGCTGATGTGCACCGTATTTTCTCAAGTCTGAAATCTCCTCTTTCAAGAATTAGTCTGTTCCTACTGCTGTTTTGATCCTCCCGAATTAGTCATTATAAATAACACCCAATGGTTCCGCGGCCGACAAATCATTCCAGATGGAAATTTTATTGTAATTTTTGCGGAGCATTTTGAAGCTGTTGGGAGTGCCTATAAAAAATGGCAGCATCTCGACTCCGTGGATGATGGCGAGATGCTGCCATTTTTTATACGACGAGGTTGTATGTATGGAGACTCGAAATTATATCCACGTTGCGCCCCGAGTGACAACCGATTTGCGCCCCGACCGTCATTCGATTTGAGCCGTGAGTTGCACCTTGATTATTCCCTAAATGAAACTGCAACTCACGGCTCAAATCAAATTTCGCTTGATTTTCACTTGATGGTGGTATGCGCACGGATGGACGCATACGGACATTGGGAGGTCCTAAGGTACTCCGCATCGTTACAGGCGAGGGCGAAAGCCGTTTGACTCTCGGGTTTTACCCGCCGCGGTGGCTGAGTGGCTAAGGCGTTGCGCTACGGAGCACGAGGTCGCGGGTTCGATTCCCGGCCGCGGGGGACGCTTCTCTGATGGACGCGAAAAGCAATAACACCCGTGTGTACGAGATTTCGGCGCACGTTAAAGATCCCCAGGTGGTCAAAAGCCCTCCACTACGGCGCGGCTCATCGACTGCGTTGCATCGGCGCGTGACACCCTACAATCAATCTACAATCAATTCGACTTTCGGGCACTAACTCACGGTCGTAGCCCAATGGGTAGGACGACTGGAACTACCTCTGTCTGGTTTACCAAACACGGGCTCGAATTCTGCCGGTGCCTGTGTGATTTTCTGGTATTTTAAATGCTATTCGCATGGACCCGGACGGTCTGCCGGGCGGTCTGCCGTTACTTGTCACCCCTCGATTTCATGCGCCCCCGTGTACAGGCTGGAATCAGGAAATGTACACCATCGCATGCTTCTCCTTGCTGTCTGAAAGAATTGAAAGCAGGAGTGAGGAAAGTACTGCGCGTGGCGGGGTTTTCCTTTTCTAATCAATCCAAGATGGTATCCTTCCAAGCGGGGGTGGTCCACGGAGGACAAAATGACAAAATGCCGTGATAACGGTTGGTCTTCAAAAAGGGTTCTCAGCGTTCTCGGCTTGGCCGTTCCCTGGCTACAAGCTGATGGCTGCCGAAAAATGAATTCAACTATGGTGCTCGACGGCGCGAATTGCTGCAAGCGCGGTGGTGGCTATTTTCTGCAGGTTGCTTGAGCAGATCCATCATGTACGAGTCGGCTCCTCCTAGGAGTTCCTTTCGCGGCACTACCACCTGAGGCCTCCTTCCCCGGCATGTCTTTGAGGGCGCGAAGGCTCGAAGATGGATATCGCTATCGTTCTAACTGTGACTCGGATACCGAGTTGAAGTAGGTGTGATTTTGGCAATGGTCAGAATAGGTTGCCTGCCGCGTACGTAAGCTTGTGAAATAGATAAGCTATTTGTCGCTCTCATCATTTCCATGGCGCCATCTCGCGTCCGCAGAATACCTAAAGTTATTCGACGGAGAGTCATTTCGTCTTCACCTTTTAGTGACTACACCACCGCCACACTATCGGCAACGACCGTAATGGGGCCATTCAGTGCATTTTTAGGCGCAGCACTGTCTTTCAGCTTGGATCACAGGGATGTGAATGAGCCAGTGTTTATGGCATTCGAAAAAATGACATGGCTGGCAAGGCTCAACTTGTCCATTGGAGATATAATTTGCAGTTCAAACAATCAGGAACACCAATACGTAAAACATACAAAATTGTTCTTGGACTTTCCATTCACTCCTACCACGCACCTACTCCAAATCTGCCTCCGCAATTTACTCTCCAAACTCTTAGAAGCACAAGTCAGCCAGCTCGATCACATATCCCTTACCTCCACCGGCAGCACCGCTTTGACTCACCTGGATCATTCTCTTCCCACATTGTTGCTCGTACCCCAACGCATGTTCCCCCAAGTCGACACAAACTTCAAAGCGTCGCCTATTCTGTGCCAGATGCACCCCACTTAAAAGGTTGGTCGAAGACAAGACAGAATTCCTCTTTTATCCTAACGATGCTCGAATAACCCCTACGCCCGATCCACGGACTTCGCAACCTACTCGCAAAGAAGAGCCCATGCAATCTTTGCCATCAATTCTCAAGGCTCCATTCTTGCACACGCCATTATCGCCGCTACCAACATCAATACCGCCGAAAAGACAGCCGTAGCCCTGCATCCACCCCAGCCCCCATCGGCTATGTAACCCTTCTTACCTACTCGCAGCAATCTTGCCGGGACCTTCTGATCGGATGCACTTGTCCTCCGGCCCTTAAGCTTCTCGAGACAATCAAGACCCGCCACACATCCAAATAGCGTGGACCCCAGGTCATGCTTCACTCAAGGGAATGAAGCGTTCCACACCTCTGCCCGCGATATCCTACTCCGGGCATTCCCATTGGATACAGGCGACTTGGCAGCATCCCCTCCACCCATCCCATTCGCAGAAGCTAAACCGATACACTCCAACACAACCGTCACAGCTGCCGCCATTACTCACCCTCAATCCATCTGGCCCCGCCCGAATACGACGCAGGCTCCTGACACCAACATATTTAGAGAAACCTATCCTTCTTAATATACCCTGACTGGATACCCTTACAACGGACAAACCTGTCCTGATAAAACACCATGTCGTACAGTCCCGTCTGAGCTTGCGCCGACCACCCCAATCCCTTTCTCCCCAACCCAGAGATGTGGGGATCCGGGCTGACCAGCTCTCAGGTCGAGATTCATCTCGAGGCTCGAGACTCAGAGATACGCAGAATCATTCACGGACACAAAGTTGAGTTTTAGTATCGCTGGGGTTTGGTTGACGTCAGCAGCATGACATTTCAATGACCTTACGTTGAGCAAAGTCTCAGTCAGCTCGTCTTTTCGGTCGCTGTTTTCGTACGCCACTCTGCAAGCACGACTTATCGTGTCTAGTGGATGATGTGTTCGCCGAGCCTCTGTAAGCCCGGCCTATCCCTGGACCGCGTGAACTATCCGCGACCGGCCCATGTTGGAGTCAGTGATCACACACAACAGCTTCAACATTGAAGACGCGGTTCTACTACGGTACAGAGCGCGTGCGCGCGACGACACGACAACGAATGAACGGCGAGCGTAGGCTATGGCGTGTCTTTCTAGTGTCGAGAAAGTGTTGCTACGATACGGCGAACGCTGCAGTTTTCTCTCGCCAATGCTGGGCAATCTTGCTACGCGGGTATGCTGGCTTGACGAAAGTGCGCTCGAGGCATGCGGCGACTGCCGCCACATCACTGGGATATTGTCACCGAGGGGTGGCTGCAGCCATTCATGCATACGTTTCCGAGTCCAGGCGCCTGCCCTGTTAGCGTTGATTCTGGCATGTATTTTTTCCGCTCCAAAAAGCTCAGGTCTAATAAAAAATCCACCTATAACTTTCAACCAATTCCATTTTTTCTCTTTCTGCGTATAAATAGAGAGGTGTATTAGTTTCCGGTGTTTTAAGCGGGCGCATTAGCCCTTCTAACGCCCGATTCCTGGCCAATCCCCCACGTGGGTACGAGCCATATCGCCAGGAACAACAACAACAACAACAACGACTGCCGGAATTTATATGTATACCTCTTACCTCCCCAACCGTTTCATCTCCGTGTGCAAAAACTATAAAGCGCCATGGCCTAAGACTATGAGCGCATGCGTCACCCTCATCAGGCATACAGTATAGCGCTGAGAATTTCTTTAAGGAAATCACAAGAAAAGCATGGAAACTGCATTATGGATGATAAGGCGCCTGTGAACAATGAGACCCCCCCCCCCATGTGTTTCCGATAAAGATTGTTTGCAGATTATTTTTGATGGTTATAGGCAGTTCTAGACTCGCCAAATAGAGCAGTTCTTGTCCAAGACACCGAGCGCATGCTTCAGGGTATGCAGGAATCAGCATTTTCTGATAGAAAAATTCCCCCGCATTTCCCCGAGGGGGAGAATGTGAAAGTGCGAATGCACGGTTGTCGGCCCGCTTGCGGCGCTTGCGCTCGGCCCCCGCAGCCCGCCGCCTCGCCGCCTTCTCTTCCATCTCTTCCATCGGGTTTGTAGTATCACGTGTACACCACGCAGTTATCAAGCCGCTATAACGCCGCTGAGTCGCCAACGCACGCCGCTGACGACGTAGTTTGAATGCGTTAAAGATATAAGGCGCGTCACTAACGCTGATATCACGTCGCGTCCGTGGCTTGGTCGGTAGAGCGTCGCGCTGCGGCCGCAAAGTCCGCGGATCGAAACCTGGCGCCGGATGCTGTTTCTTTATAGAGGAGCACTGCGGACGCCGACGCCGCCGCCGACGCCGGCGGTGGATGGTTTGGGGTCGCTTACTTAAAACCGAGTGTAATGTCAGTAAATGCGGTATTACAGTACCGCCACTGAGGGACGCAGGTCTGCAACGGGGACCATTTTGCGGTTTATCAGTGTTGCTCGATTGTGGCAACAAAGACCTCCCCGTTGAATGCGACCGGGTCGTTTGATATCAACACTACCGAAGATGCAGCCAAATGGCATCTTCTGCTGCGAACTGACTGATGCGAACTGACCGATGGTCGTTGTGGCGGCACAGAACCATATGAAAAAAGAGTGCCGATGCTCTGTACCCTCATCTAGTGACACTAGCCGAGCTCAAGCGACTAGCTCACCAAGACGACGAGGAACATTTCATATCCTCCTCTATCACCATTTCTAGTGGTTTGCAACAGCTGTGCTGGACATAAACTTTAGTAGGAAGGGATGGCGACGAATTTTTTTTGGTCAATATTAGCCAATGGCTCGAAATGGGTATGCTGAGCTTGGCGAACCTGCGCTCCACGCACGCGTGCACGAGCGCTCGGCATTTTCTTGGTATTTTTAACTGCGGAAACCATACACAAACGAGCAACGCATCACTTTCACTACTAAAAAGTTTATTTATATTGCCAGGTTGTTCCCTTCAATGTGCGTAGGTAGACTTCAGTTCCCCGAGGAATTCGTTAAAAACCCTCCTATTGGGACTTGAACTAGACGTGTTTGTTACACCAATATTAGATTCCTTGGTCACACGACCTGGATATATTTTACACATAACCGCACCATAGTGATTCTATTGCATGAGGGGTAGTTTTAAAGCTGCCGATCGCCTAATTGTTACTCCTCTCTGAAAAACCATGACGTCATCGTGCTTTGCTAACTCTTATAATTTATGCATTTCACATCGTTATATACATTGTGTGCACATAAACGTCTGGCAATAATTTAGCACCCTACATTTCTTGCCCACACAAAATAGAACACTTATTCATATCGTCATATTTTTATGTTACGCAAAGGCTGAAGAGACGGTAAAATCAACTATACACTATGTTATAAACGAATGCACTACATATAGAATTTTATGCACAGCACCTATGCTCACCCACACAATCTGGTGTAACAGCGTTGGGGCGCTACAGGGGGAAATGAGATCGTACATTCTACTGGGCCTATGGCACCGACGCTCATTTCAAATACTAATTTTTTTGTATTATTTGCCCCGAGATTATTTGCATTCCTCCTTTGCGTTGGAAGATCTTGTATTAGTATACATAACACATGCTTGAATTATCCTTAAATACATTGCCTCTACGACTTTATTTGTCATTTTCACGTCAAGCATTTCCTCAGGTATGCAGAAGGCGCAGAAATTCCTTTCTGGTAATTTCGAAATATACGTGTTGCTGGAAATAGAAATTTTTACTAAACAGTGGCAACTGCTTCACTTGCGTTTTCATCGTGCTAACCAGTCTCTTCCGCAGCTTCATGCCCATAGTACGACGGTGAGTTCATCTGGTCTTCGTAATTTCTCTCTTCATACGGCTGACGCAGAGCAGAGTCCTGTAGGATGAGGCCGTAATCGTCGGGTGGTGATATCGTCAGGCTGTTACCTTGATCGGCGTCACTATCTTTTCCAAAGCTAAGGCGGCGAGGTAAACTGGATTCTCCGGACGGAAAGAAAGCAGACATTAACAGAACGCACAAAGTGGCAGCAGAAAGCGCGAGAAGAAGCCGCTCCGTTCCTTTTGTGGGCATTCCCGCGTGACTGTTCATTGGCGACTCGCTTGGCAACTTGGTCTTGCAGCCAATATTCGCTGCCACCTGGCTTTGGTGGCTGCCCCCTAGTGGTCTGCATTGCGCAGGAACATCCGTTAGTTCGTGCTGTCCCACATTCAGGCTGGAACCCGGAAAGGTCTTGCCCTTGTCTGTTTCCGCCGCAGCACTGCATGATGCTTGGTGCTGGTCGAGCGAGTTCCCAAGAGGGGAAGAGAACGCACCCACATGGCAGTAATTTGGCTCACAGAGCGATTGCTGGTTCACTTTCTCCACGTTCTGTGCATTACGAGAGGCTGAAAAGACGAATGTTCGAGGAAGAACTCTCGGTTCGTCAGGGAAGGGGGGCTTCAGCGTTCTCGGCTTGGCTATTGGCTGGCTACCTCCCGAGGGTTGCTCCGACCAATATTCAGCCGAGGTGGTCGGCGCGGGAGACCGCTGAAAGCGCGCTGTGGGCTGTTCTGGGAAGATTGCCTGCTCGGGCCCCCCTTGTAGAAACTGGCTCCTTTCACGGGTCACAGCGGCCCTCTTCCGTGGTAGTGGCACCGGAGGTCTCCTTCCACGTCGTGTCTTGGGGCGAGGTGGTTGCTCTAAGATGGCTTCCGTGCTCACGGAGAACATGGACTCCGACGACCAAGTAAGAGTAGATAGCGTTTTGGCAGCTGTCGTGACAGGTCGCCTGGCGTGCACGCAAGGTAGCGAGATAAAGCAGCCATTTGGGGCCCTCCCCAGTTCCTCGGCGTCATTGCGAATCGGTAAATTGGGGCAGGTAGTACGACGGACAGCCATTTCTTCTTCCCTCCTTGGTAGATGCAGCGCCGCCACGTTACTGGCGATGAACGGGATGCTCAAGTTCGGGCTTTTTTTTTTTCGTAAGGCGGTTTCATCCTGCGGTCAGAGGAACGGTAAAATCCAGTACAGTTTTTGATATCGGAGAAAAATATCCCCCCCCCCTCGCTCAAATGATGAGAATTTTTTAGTTAAAAAATTATTGGCATTTTGCCTGCCAAAGAAGGGATTGGCCACGTTTTCAATTGCCGCTTTTCTGGTGCGCTGTTGATGTTGATAATACACGATTACTGGAGCAGAAACTTGTGTTGTGGGTTGCCTTCCTAGTCAGGGAAGGCGCCAGCCATGGAGCCGCTCTTTCTTTAGACATACACTTCACCTACGTCTCTGGGAGGCAGCTGGTCAGCTCGCCCTCCCACTGCTCCAAGAAGGTGTAAGTAAGCAAAAAGGTTTATTCGAGCCGATAGAAGAACCAATAGAAAAAAAGAAACATGCGTGACTTTACCTCCGTCCACAAAATCGCGAGCTGTCACCGCTGGTCGGCCCCTAGAGATTAAATGTTCTCAAACTTCAGGCCACGATCTTGGCCGTTCGCATCACCTTTCTTCCGGAAAGGGGGTATTAGATGGTAGGGCCATTATCACACAATGTACTGCGTGGGGGAATGAGTCTGGAGGGGAAATTGGTGGGAGAGATTGGGTAGAGAAAATGAGTAGTAAAGGGACACTGAAGTGATTTGTAAACAATGCGGGATTACGAGCGCAAATTGTTGTCCGGAGTCCCTAGGCCCTGTTTCGACCACTCTGAGCGCGTTTACGCGAACTTATTTCGTAGAAAAATCAATTCGAAAATGCTGTCCTCCTCTCTGCACTCTCGCCCATTTTCTTTGGCGTTTTCGTGTGACGTCACCAGGAGAGGAGCTGGCAATTGGCTGCGCTACTGCACGGCTCGCCCCCTCTTCCGCGACCGAGTCAGTCGGCCTAACGTTTAGTCCGTCGGCCGCCGACGGGTCATGGCAATTCGCTCGATCAATTGAAACTAAGCCACAACACGTATGTGAATGGAAGAATGTGCTTTTCTTTACATCGTTAGTTCGTACTCTGTATCTAGCTCCAAGTCAAGGTCGCTTCACACAAGCGCTGCACAAGCGCACATGCGACGCTTCCCTGACTGGTACGCCAGAAGGAAAATATAAGGCCTCTTGAAAGGGTAGAAGAGTCCGCGAAGTCAATATAGGTACTAAGGAAATAAAATCAACTGATATTTTTACAGTGCAGCGTAAACTAGGGTACGGGAAGCACTTTTTTGCGCTGGGTGAACAAGCACAGCGGTCAGCAGCACGACTACGCATCTGCGAACGCTTTTCCGTCTAAGAAATGCAATTGCTAAACGTGAGCTATTGTGGAAACTCGGGGGACGCTTACTGCACGAGCGCAATACAACAAATAGTCACCTAAGCTGCTTAAAAGACTAACACTAAATAAACGTGTAAACTGTTTATACATTATATATTTTATATTTCCATTGTCTGGAGCGCTCTCGCCCCTGGCCGTGTGGTCTGGAGCGCTAGGTATATCTTCGCAAGTATTTTGCCCGTCACAAATTCGAATCCCCGCGGCTACAAGCTTTTTTTTTTTTTTTATAAGGCAACTTTTTCGTTTTCGCCGATGTTTTCTATACTGAGTTTACCTTTTTTTGGGCCGCAACGTTCACTGCTCCACGAACTTGTCCGCAGAACTCGCGCAGCCTGGCACTGGTGCGCTAGCGAGTTCTCGTTGGCGCGCTGTTGCCATAAGCACCGACTGCTTGCGGGCAGTGGGCACAGGCCAGAATCAACAGACCCTTGGCCTGGTGCGAACACGCTTTTTACGATACAGGCATGAGGGAGGCAAGCTCCAAATATGGGGGAAAAGCGCATGCATTTGTGCGTCGGCGGGGACGCGGAGGGCGTTCATGCACTGCTTAGGCCTCGGCTAGTGAATGCTACGATTCCAAGCCGTCCTGGGAGGCTTATCTTATGCATTTTACAGCCGACAACATTGTCGTAAGTTGATTTTATTACTACACGTGGAATTTCATAATCATCAGAGTGTATTCTAATACACCGATAACTTGAAACATCCTTTTAAATGTCCGAGTGGGCACATGCAACTCATACCTCATTACCGTCTGAAAATAGCCGAACAAATGCTTAATCCACTCTTCTATACACCGAGCTTCTTTAAAATCGGTTTAAAGGAGCCATGAAATAGGTTTGCTGATACATGGGTGCTCGCATTTTAAGGTAAATCAATGCCCTAGAAATCACCTGCATCCATATTTTGTTAAAGCGATGAGTATTAGTGGAGTAATTGTTTTCGCCCACGCCGCGATTCTCCCTCGCTTCGCCGACTTTCTCGCACCTCGCAACCGTCACTGTTCATGATGCCTCACTTTTCGGTGACGTCTGCGAGAGCATCCGGCAGTCGGCGCCTTCTGCTACTGCAATATTCTGCGGCGCAGCGTCACTCTGGTGGAGAGGGGCCGTCTCACATTCTGCGTTCCATTTGGGCCGCATTTTTGTCATTTTGCTTTTAAATCCTGCACTTCGCTCACAGCTGGAAAAGCTGACGGAAGGAATGGGGCGGCACTGCTACGCTTCCACACCACGCCGAAAGATGGCGAAAAAAGACAACGACCCGGTCACAACGCGCTTGCGGTGACGACGTGTCTTCTACATATGCGAAGATAATGTGTGAGCGAATGAGTAAAGAATCGCCTCCTAATTTGTTAGAGTGATTATGTACATGCGTTCTGAACCGGTGTCACTTCATATATTGCTCAATTGGCCGCTGTGCCCCTACAACTACTCCCCGACAACATTCAGGCCGTAATGAATGCGGCTCTTCTCTTAGCTCCTACAGTGTAATAAACATAGTAAGATCCGTGAAATTCAAAGTGCTCTACACTAGCGATAACGCGATCCGTATTTCTCCTTGCGACGCTTCGGCCGTTCGCTTTGGTGACAATTCCTTTCTCTGAGTTACAAACTGCATATTCGTCTGCGACGAGCAACGCTTGTAAAAAATATAAGCTCAGGTAATAGCAGAAGAGGAGTTACATAATACGCAATTGATACTGACCAAACTTTTTAGTTTTACCTCGGCAAGCACTATTTCCACAAGGCGAACTTCCAGTCGATCTGAAACAGTGATGTTGCTTGGAGGTCAGCTATTGAGGGGGCTTCATGGAACTTTACTGCGCAACTGTTATTCAGCAAATGCTGCGTTAACCAGCCAGGAAGCCCTGAAATCAGATAGAAGAGTTTGATACGAAACAAAGTGGGGGTATCAATGCAGTATTGAGGATATTTCTGCTACCTCTCCAGTTACTTCGGGGTGCAGTCTTATCTTCTCCAGGTGTAATAGGCCCAGAACCCAGAGCGCATTCATCGCCGGTTAGCTTAGGAATCAAGTCGAGGAGGGAAAAAAATCCGTCCCTCCGAGCCAAGGAACCTGAACCCGCAAATGCCCGGCCGTAATAGTCATGGAAAGCACTGGCAATTTCAGCGGCTTCGGTGTAACTAACACATTTATGTTGAATTCCAAGCACTTCATTTGCAAGTGCTAACTCTAACTTATCGCTAAGCAAACGGCGAGTGGTGGTGTATCTATCAAAGACCCTTTCAGTTCTCGACCGAATTTCGAGCGCCATGGTATTTTTTTTTTGGTAACATATCGTGCTTTAACGATACCAATTTGCCCTCCAAATGATCCCGGACTGACTGCTTCGAGTTCATGAAGCCCAACCAATGTACGAGTACGTGCCCGTAGATAAAACGTTCTAAAAACGAAAGGCCAGTGGTCTCTTCTATTGCGCAATTCCTTACCTCTTGTTTGAATAGATCCCGTCTATGATATCAAGTGCCCGTAGATAAAACGTTCTAAAAACGAAAGGCCAGTGGTCTCTTCTATTGCGCAATTCCTTACCTCTTGTTTGAATAGATCCCGTCTATGATATCAAGAAAGACTGTGTGTTTCTGGAATACAAATCGAGCAATCTGATATATGTTTACAGAATATTTAATCGGCCAATGAATAGGTATTATGCTTCCAAAGTTCCCCTTGAGGTGGCGCAATACGCCGTCATGTCCCTCTTTTGTAAACAGATACCTTGCAATGGTCTGTGAAGATCGGGCGTACAAAATTGGCGGGGAGCGCGACCACGGGTGGCGCTGCGAAGCGTCCGTCAGTGGCGTCTCCTTGGAGATTCTTGCACTTGTCGTCTGCTTTACTCGGTCTCCCTCTCCCTGACGTTTCTTTGCGCTTGGCTGACTTTTGGTGCTCGTCCGCACAAGATTTCGCGTTTCCGCTACATTTTGCCACAATAAAATACTTAAAATCTCATACACCAGCTCAAGCCATGATTTAAAGTACAGTTTTTATACACTCCGAAAAAACTTCGCCAGTGTCACCCCATTTCTTGCGAAGCCGGTCCTGTGCAGAGTGCGAATGTCGGAGCTAGTTGCCAGCTTCTGTATCCAGCAATCTTTCGAATAGAGAGAATAGACAGATTCCAATAACCGACAACAGCGAAAATGCAAGACAAATACAAATTCCAAGCATAGCGCTTGTCCGTGTGCCACTCTGTTCGTCCGTCATCTAATTATTCGTGGTGTAAGCATTATTACAGTGGAGTATATCGAGCCTTCAACACCGTAATCATGTCATAACTGTTGGGGTTGAGAGCCAGTTCGTTATGATAACTTATTAGTATAAATTAGTGGCACAAAAGCCGCTTTCAAGTACTTTTGATAACGCTGTCTGCGCCGTTTCGGTGGCGTAGCTCAAACCGTCTGATTGCATTTGTATGTGAATAAATAACGCAAGCTGCGGATATTCACCTTCTTGCACGCAGCCATAGTAAAAGCCAAGTTGTAAATAAGATGCTCTATGGCTTATAGGCTGTCGAAAATATCCACACGAACATTGTGGGCCTGCCGAGCAGCCGCAAACCTCCTACGAAGACGTTTGTGTCGCCGCAGAAAAATTAACTTCTTGGTCACAGAAAAAACACTCAACTGATACAAGTCAACAACAACGAAAGAAATAGAAGTCGTTTTATTTCCTCATGTGTCATGTGCGTGTATGATGCGAAGGGTGCCCTTCACTTTATGCGTGGCATTAAACTGTTGAGCCTTCATTAGAGCATCTCAAGAATACTTTCGGAAAGCCTACGCATTTTAATTATTTCTTGAGGGGCTCTGAGCACTGGATCTCGTAAATAAGCTCGAAAGGATGAGTTACACACGATCATCTTACCGTTTCCCTAGAGAAAGTCGCTGTCTCTCTGCTTGAGTGTGGCACACTTGTGCAGGATACAGTTTGAAATTATTCAGGCGTGGCAGAAGCTGGCAAAATGACTTAATTGATGGAAATATGCATTTTATTGCACGAAAGCTTCAAAGCAGGCGATTTCCTGCTCAGGCACTGTTTCCCCTACTAGCGGAGTGTAGCAGACGACAGCGGTGCGAGTCCCGAGCCGACATCAGAGACGGGACGCCACTCAAATATCTCACCGCCAATAGTTAAACGCTATGAATGTCTTCTTCTCAAAAATACATCTGCGGTCAAGACGTGCGTTCCAAGTGCACAGAGAGTGACAAAAGTACTGCCACCTCTAACAATAAGACTAACAAGGCCCCTGGGCTAGATAGTCTGAGTGGAGAGTTTTTTCAAAAGTTCTCTGATATCCCTGCTCCTGTTCTGTTGCACATATTTACAGCAGCATATGACCATATTGTTTTGCCGCCAACTTTTTATTTACGAAGTACAGTGTTATTTCTCAAAACACAAGATGAACAAAAGCTGAAACCCATAGAAGGCTATCAGCCAGTATGTCTGTCTGCAATGCAGATTATAAAATGTTCGAAAAACTTTTTCCTAGGCGGCATCAACTTGTCATCACTAGTTTAGCAGGACCTTACCAAACTTGGTATCGAGGAAGGAGCATTCAAACAGATACATATTGCTTGTTCAATATTGGAGTCTGTGTCTAGTCGGCAGGGCAGGTGGCCGTTATCAATATTGACGTTTCAAAAGTATTTGTTCGAGTTTCTCATGATGTCTATTTGCACTATTTCAAGTGGTAAAATGTGTTATATAATGTACAATGGCCTTCAGCTTTGTTACAAAACAGTGCACCAAAGAACTTGTCAACCGTGTTCTGTCTACGCCAGTTGAGAGTAAGTCGTCTGTAAGATAGGGCTGCCCCTTTCAACGTGCCTTTTACATTGAACATCTTTGCCTTAGTATTCAGCAGAGTCAAGGCAGGGGACCGGGTGTTTCCTTATTATCCCGTGAAGTTATAGTCCATACTTGCGCGGATCACAGTGGCTATTTTTGCGTTTATGATGATGAACAAGCTTATGATAATTATGATGATGGCGGCGACCAAAAGTATTCAAGAAGCCCTTAATTTGAACCGGCAGTTTTGTGACGCGTCTCGGGCGACTGCGAATACGAAAAAAACAAAGGAATTTTGATTTGATGAATGTGGTATTAAACCCTCCCTATTTGCTGAAATTACTTCGGATAAGGAAAACGTGCAAATCTTAGGTGTGCATTTGCACCAAATAGGAAACACAGGGCCGCATTGAGCACTGGCACTTCAAAAAAGTCAAGCAAGCCTCGCAGGCACGGCTGGGACGAGAACTTTCTTTGTTTGCGTGGACGCAGGTCTCTAATGTCTTCCTTCTCGCAAAGCTTATTTATGTGCTTCAACTGCTTCATTGCGCTCGTTCTCAGTTCCAAGCTTTACATAGTATTTTGCGATATTTGTGTAATGGAAACCTATACGTGTATGGACAATATGTTTCTTCCATTAGTGTCTCGGGGTGCTGGGCTGACGGATTATTTTGTACACCAGCTTGTGTCGCGTTCTTTCTTGTATGAATTGATGCATCATCCACTACTACAAAACGTTATTCAACAAAAAAGAAGTCTTCATTTGCCTTTTTTTCTTGTGTTCACGGGCGAAGTTAGCGCGAAGTGGCCATGGGTAATTTTTAAAGGAGGTGGTCGACACCTTTCTCTTTCCTACTGCGAGGTTTTTCTGCAATATCTGTTTGCCCTTTTAGGAAGGCTTTCAAGAACATTTTACTGAAGAGTCTATTCCCAGTGCCGGTTTGTCGCCAGCCTTACATTGGCCACCATAAGGACATTGTTTTAAAACGTGCCATTCGTATATATCTCCCGCCAATTGCAAAAACGTTTTTCTTTCAGCTTCATATATCAATACTTCCAGTGACAACAGGCTAACGTGACAAATCAATGTTCATTCCTTGGTCTGAATGTTGCCACTTATGTAATCAACCTGAAAATATCGATGATTGTTTTGTTTTCTGGTGGGTCTCAGTGTTTTCTGGGATGTTTTGTATACGTATCCTGGCGTCTGGATCACACGCTCAAATTCAACGTCATCAGTTGTGCTGCTAATGCTTTTTTTTCCTTCATTCATCCCGAGTACGTCCAGTGACTGTAACCACCTTCCACTAGGCATTGTTTAAATTAACGATGTCAATGTGCTCTACTCTGCATTTTGTAGTGTAACTTGAATAAGTCTTGTTTCGTGCACACACAATTTCCTACCCGTAGTATGGATTTGCATTCGTGTATTACTCCGGAAATGTATGTACGTGTACACATTCATGTCTGTAAAAATGTCTCAAGTTTTTTTTCTACATTGCTTAAGCTGGCCTGGTAATTTTTTTTGGAATATCTGCCTGTTTTCATGATTCTTTCGCCTGAGAGTACCAATAAATATATAAAAGGACATCGGGATTAGCTCTTACAGAACTCGGTTCATGCCTTTTCGAGATGCTACTGGACGGCCGTATGACATATTTGTTGTGATGGAATTGTTTATCTAGTGGACCCGTCGCATGTCTGGCAGGCATGCGGAACCCCCTCGCCCAACGAATTCCATTTTTTTTGGAAGCAGGCTACGTTGGTGGGGGGCATTCATGCTGCGCAAAATGACCCAGCAGAATGGCTGCATCTGTAGGAGGCGTGTGTCTGATTACCGGAGCTTTGACGGACGACTTATTTTACCTTTTGTAGTTTGTAATTGCTGCAGTTTTTCATGCTGCAAAGAAAGCCAAATTCGAGCAGCAGTCGACAAAACCCTCGCGCCCACTCAGTCAAAGTCGCGGGTTCAAATTCCGGCAGGTATTCATTTTTCTGCCTTTTAAGTGTCATGGTTCGCGAATCGTATTCGCGAATCCAAAACAAAACTTATTGGTTGAACTGTAAAACTACTGTATCAAACGTGAATGCATCGTGTAAGTCATAGCCACGATTTGTTCAGTTGCAAAATCGTGCTTCAACATAAACAGGCAATTGTACTTTCGGAGGAAGAAACACTGATGAGAGTATTTCCTATAATTAGTACGTCTTTACAAAGAACATGAACGCACCGCCTTCGAGGGGATGGATAGAAAACCGACTATAAATTAGATTTTTGTATTACTGGTCCCAAGATATTCCAACACACCTCGAGAACGTCCCCACGAATTGGTGTCTTCAGATTCGCACCATAAGTCATTTCAAAATGGCGCCAAAGGCGCCCCAAGTTCCTCCACCTAGTCACTGCAGGTTTTTTGTCATGCACAAAGGTATTTACATCGTTATTTTTGTTCAAAACATGTGATAACGTTTATTTTTATAATTACTTGCAAGCATAGTCGGTTGAATTTTTCTGTAGTTCACTGTAAGCCGCAATGCCGCGGCGATATTTGAAAGAGCATTGCGCATGCATTGCGAAAAGTTTGCTTACGCCAGGTCGGTCACCTATTATTCTATTTGCGCGCACGTTATTGGTTTCCTTTTCGAAATATTAGAACGACCTATTAAGCCTGAAGTATACTGGGCTAGCAGCACTGCCTAGCTGTTTTCACAATCCCCGCAAGAAGCAAAATTTCAGAAAAATGCAACGAAAAGTTTGAAAAAGTGCGATTTATCAAAGCACCATTTCCACTGAGAAAAGGAACATGTAATCTTCAACCATTCAAGATTTCTAAACAATTTTTGCGTGAGTTCTCAATACTGTATACACATTCTGCACCAGAATAAGCATGTTCTCAGCAAAATTTGTTTTTTGTTCACACTTTTTTCTCTGAAAAATGAATAAAATTTGTGTTTATGTTAGGTATATATTTTCTAAAACTGAGTGGTTAGGGCTACCATTATTATTTTGGTTCAGAAGAAAGCCAAAGAATTTAGCACATACAGAAAATGTTTCACCCCTGTGGCTCTAAAAACAGACTTGTAAACGTTCCTTCCTCTGAGAAAAAAATTAATACAACTGATAATTTTCATTTTCAGACCTATTGCACGGTTTTTCATGCTATTTCGCACATGGTTAGCAGAGATCTATTTTACATACCCTTCAAAATTTCACGTTGATAGCTGAAAAAGCAGCGAAGGTAGCGCGAGACGTAGCTGGACATGAATGTTCACTGTCCATCCCCCTTAACAAAGATAAAATGGGCTAATGGGCTTTTTTATTTTATTTGCGATAGATTTCCTGTTGGCATACGAATAACCTATTTACACGTGGAGAAGGGCACCCGTCTCTAGAAGGAAGTCAAGAAGAGAGCGGTGGTGGGGTCCCCAGAGCCACCTCTGGAGGTCGGGAGGTTTTCCATGATGAAAGCTCGTGCCTCTCAGGTGTCGCTTTCTGGCTGAGTTCAGTGAAGGATACGCCCATAGTAGATGGTCCGCATCAGCTTGTTCGGCAGGAGCTGTGCAGAAGGGGTAGGTGTCATGGAATAGGGCATCGTAGCGTGGTTGCCACACCCGGGTCACAGCTGGTGAGAGCACCCCTCCAACGCGAAGTCTGCGCAGCAAAACCTCTTCCCAGCAAGGACTGGGGAGGCCCGTTCCACACGGTGGAATGAGCGCACGTGGGGTGCGAAGCAGGTCGTCTTTCGGTTGGGGACGGCCTTCAGGAGAGAAAGCGAGGGGGAATGATTGTTTTGTGGAATCATATGCATAGCCGAACAAAGAGACAGGCGCACACGGCCCCTAAACTCACACCATTCTGAGACCGGGAGGAATATCTGTTGTGTACTTGTCTAGCAGCTGATACACACGGCCCCCTAGGAGTGTTTCGGAAAGTCAGGGGGGAGGCAGGGGGTGAATAAAATGCGCGACGCATTTTAAATATGTTACTCTGCCGTACCATGTAACCCTTCGGCTGGTTTTTAAGCAAAGCTTTCTACCTCTACCACCCAACGGTTCTTTCGTGGAATGCGAGAAACAAATTCACAACACGGCTGTGGAGGCGGCGAGCGCTTTTCACTCACGGACCACAGTGTAGATGGTGCGGCGATAGTGCACTATTACCCAGCGTTCACCATGCTCCCCAAGGTGGGCGCGTCGGCGTTACCCTTCTGTCGGCTTTTTCGTCTGCTTTAGCGACGCTTTGGGCCTGTATTGGCACCGCTTCGCGCCCACTGAGTGCTTACTTCGCACGGCTTGATTAACTTGTTCTACAGCACCTCCTCGGTAACCCGGACCCAACGGTATTAAGTGGTCGTACAGCAAAGATACATTAAGGATTAGTTTTCTGGTCTTGAAAACAAAATGTAGAGATCAGTTACAGACATCTGGCCACTAGAGAAACGCCCCCTTTTGCTCACTGCTTATCACGATTGGGACTGCGTTTGCTAAATTGTTGAATACCATTTTGGTTGTGTTTTAACAGGTATTACAAAAGACGAATGGAGCCACTGCTTCTGATAGATAGTGATTAGAAAAGTTCCATCAGCTTTCGCGCTGTTCTCAAACTTACGAAACTATTTGTTTAAATTGGTAAAATGGCAATGACTAAGCTCACATGCCCGCTTGTTTTGGTGTCTGCGCTTGTGTCGCGCAGTGGCATAGCCCCCAGCTAGCACATCAGGATGGCTAGGTTCTGCTGTCTCACCCTCCGAAACACGCTCCTCCGTTTTCCTTCTTCCAACACGGCCGACCTACAGCGGCGGCGTCCACCACTGTAGCCCGACGTGCCACCGCTGCTGCGTTCGGGACGGCGGCCCCTCGAATCCCAGGAAACGGCTGGCAGAATCTCTGGTTTCACTCTTTCTAGAGCAACGTGTGTGAGTCCAAGTGACATCGCATGTGGAATTATTGTGGGGGTCATTCACAGATTTGCTTTACAACCGAATTCACAGCGTTTATTGGAGCCAATTTTTTTGTCACGGTTAGAAATATTTATAACCAATCGTAATAATGGAATAGAATACTACAGCTACCTGTGTACCAGCGTGCATGGCGTCACACTACATGACTAAAGGCGACATTGGCCGAACGAACGGCCAATTAAGCAATATTGAATAAACCGACGTCGGTTCGGAACGCACGTGCGTTCTCACTCTAACAAAACTGCAGGCGATTCTTTATTAATTTGCTCACCTATTTTACACTCCATTTGTACCAAGCTATGTCGTTGCCTCGGAGGTGTGGTTACAGCGTAAAATTCCCGCCCCATTCTTCAATCAGCTTTTCCAGCTGTGAGCGGAGTGCGGGATTCAAACGCCAATTGGCAAAAACAACGGCCCTAAGGAAACCTAGAAAGTCAGATGGCCCCGACATAAAGCGATGCTGCCGCGAAGGATACCGCGGTAGCAGACCCCATCCGCAGCCGATTGTTCTTGTTCTTGTAGGCGTCACTGAGAAGTGAAGCATCAGGCGCAGTCAAGTCAAGTCGGCAGCGTGCGAGGTGGTGGGCGAAACAAGGGAGAACCGCGGCGGGACGAAAATGCGATGTCTGATTTGGAATCACTCAGCTAGTACTCATCGCTTTCACAAAATTATTGAACGATGTGATTACTAAGACATTGCTTTACCTGATAATGTGAGCACCCATATAAAGGGAAACATCTTTCAAGTCCCCTTTAAGCGTGTTGGAGGGACCGGTAATTTACCAAACGCGCCTCCGCAACCATCGACGCTGAGTACACGACGTTTCTCTTCGCCGGAAGTGACATAAAAAGCCGTCCCAATTGCAAGATTTATGCTTCGTTGCGCACGCGGTACAATCGATGACGTACGTGCGAGAATATGGCGAAGGCGGAAAACACGCATCAAACGGTGGGAACGCGGCAGCAAACTTCGCGACAACAGTGTGAGCTTTCCGCTTCACGTAAAAATGTACTTGGCACAGATTACATTGATGCCCACACAAAAACATGGTATGGTAGGCTATAGAAAACCCTTGCTATGTTAGGCTTTAGATTTTTTTACCCAATTAGCTATAGCTGGTTCTATGGTTGTCTTTATCTATTCTTTTTTTTTAGCATTCAAGCTCTAGCATACAGAGCGGCGCCGAGTAACTCTTCCTATTATCAAGATTTACCGTAAGGAAATTGTGTACGGGCAAGCGCAACATGCTGTGAATAAAAATCCTAGGTAACTAGATGGTTATTCTAGGCGGTTTGACTGCAACTTAACAATGTATCGACAATTCGCCCCAACACATGCTTCCTATAAACATCACACCAATGCTATTTGCTGCTGCAAATCTTCGATTAAATCTCTACCAAGCATAAACGTCAGCTGCACATTGATTTGTTATAAAAATAGCCTTGTTAGAACCACAATTTCTAAATAAGAATTGTTTCTAAATTTCTAAATAAGAATCCTGCAACAATTTTCTGAATAGTTGCACAATGGAAACGTAGGGCTTAATTGTCAGCATGTGTAATATTTTTACAGTTTTCGCCAAAGCGAACAAGACCTTTGATATAACGGCTGAATAACAATGTGCGAAGCATACTGACTTTTGGCACGCCGGAACGAATGGGTTTTGTATCTGAACGGTAGCCATTAAATATGGCCTGTTGAAAATTATTTTGCAGGTATGAAAATTATTTTGCAGGTTTCAGAAAACAGCCCCGCAAGCTGTATTGCTCAACCTATACCTATAAGGTTTTATTATTGATGCCGTGGAAGGCTTTTGAATATTCTATAAAAATTCCAAGCGTATAACAACATCCGTAAACTAATTTTAAAAAACGTTTTTTTTTAGTTAAAAGTACTGGTTCTGTGGATTTCCCTTTCACGAAGCTGAATTCGGATGGTGCTATTGCACTTTGTTTCTTCATGTAATTATTCATCCTGTTATTAAGTAGCTTTTAGATTTATTTAGAAAACGTTGGAACGCTAAATATAAGCTTTTCGGAAGACAGTTTTTTATCACGACGTTTATATATCGCAGCGGCATTAGCAATCTGAAGTTTTTTTTCGAATTCTCTTAGATGAAAAGATCAGTTTTATGGTATATTCCACTAGAGAGGAAGTGATACTGGACACATACTTTCCGGGTTCTATTTGCAACACATTGTTCGCACAGCTTTTGCAGTTGTTCCGGAATTGGATCGTTCTGGGAACTTCCTAGCTTTTGGCGGGGGCTAAAATGCGCTTTGAAGGGCTTTCGGTCACATATATCGCATGCACCTGCGGGAACAACCAATATTCCTAGAAGGCACAAAAAATTGTTTAAACTGTTGGCTAATTCTGTACCTCATTAAAGTTTGAATCAACACATGTCTTGCCGCAATTAAGGTTGAGCACAGCGTATCAAAATTGCTACGCGGTTTTCGAGAAGCCACAAAGTGAGGATAAATTGCATTAAGCTGAGGTTAAAGCCCTAGTGTTGTTTTTTTTATTCCCTGACGGAGGTTTGTCATGTGAGCAGTTCAGAAAGGCGCCGCCAGATGTCCGTTGACAGATCGAGAAAACTGGCCGCACCCGAGAGCTCGCGCGGTGGCAATTTACCTGCCTGATGTTACACAAAAAGCGGCGAGTATTTTCCTCTTTAGTCCGGCATTTGGCCATCTTCGTCTTCCTAAGATGTTGCGCGATCAAATTAATTTTTCGTTGTTGTTTTTGAAGCCCACCTACGATTTAACGTTGCTTCAAATTTCAGTGCATCGTATTTTATACAATGGACCTTAATTGAGGGCACAACTTTTGTATCGTATTGATACGCTTTTCAAGACAGCTTGCAACCGTAACGTGTACTGTTTGCCGTTTTTTTGTTTTTCCTTTTAGGTGCGCAAGTTAGGAAAATTTAAACCGCATTGTCACCGGTGAAGATGTCAACGATGTCAGGGACTTGTCTGAAAGTGACGATGAAGATTACAGTACCCCGCTGCTGCCCACTCGGAAACAAGGGATGGTGAGGAAATTGAAGAGAATTGCTTCGTGTTATGTTCAGGTTCGTTACCTTGCAGACAACAGTTGGCGAAAACAATTCCTCAAAGTCTCATAGAAAAGCAGCCCTCCGAACAGGAGAAATACTATTATCGCAAGGCTAAACTCCACGTTCACTTCCCACGCCCTCCAATTGCTGTCGTGTACAGCTACCTTATGAGGGGTTGACGAGCATAACTATCAGGTGACTCTATACAAACATATTATTCGTCCAGTCTTTGGCACAGATATCTAATATACCATGCTATCTTCATCTGCGTCGTTAATTCGTGGAATGTCTACAGGCCCCAAAGGCATCAGTTGAGCGAGCGGTCACTCAAACTGAGGACCTTCATTTACAGCCTATGACCGATCCTGATGACCGCAGGAAAAGATCCAAGAATCCGGCCAACCAGTCTGCCTTTGCTTTCCGACAAGCAGACGAACGTCACGCCGAGTTAGCCCGAAGGTGACGTTCCAAGAGACAAAGTTGGGCATCTTCAACTTGTGAAGTGCAAGCGACTTCGATGTAGGGGCTGTGTACCAAGTCCTGGCACGTTTAGCAAATTTGTGTACGCGACATGCAATGTCTGCACATGTCAATGTCTGCAATGCCTGCACAAGCAACGCAGTTGTCTCTTCGAATACCGCTACCCAAGAAACTGCAGCTGGCAAGGAGATAGCTAAAGGGCCCGCATGTATCGTATGTAATACGTTTATAAATTTTTTGGTGATCTGAAATTTCACTTTGTTTTTGTATGAATGAAGTCCCATTAGCCCTAAATGTCGGTGCACACGTATGTGGAATTTTATTTTCCTATAAATATGTTTTGGCTCGGCGGGGTTAAATTGTTTAGGCGACAACAGGTGACATTTGTTTTCATATACACTTCCTAATTAATACGTTCTGTATGTACGCTCTCAGCATTATATACCATTGTCACAAAATTGTGCGAGGTAATTTAGGGGCCGATGCCTCGGACGGGAGGAGCGACAAACAACTCCCCCCTGGACACGAATATAGGATGTGGTTCGGACCTGCTAACCGGCGATAGGTCCACGCCTGATTGGCCGCTGGCGTGAGGCACGAGACGGGGCACGGGAAAACAGTTTCAAAACAACGGGCATTTACTTCACATTCACAGGAAATTCAAAACAGACATAGGTTTGACGAGTTAATAACACACTGCAGTTGACCCCCCGTTGGGGTCAGAGCTGCCAAGAAACCGACACGAAGTGCATTAATCACAATGAAAGAAACGGTACACGCCGTTACGAGCCCGAGGAGGAGGCGACAGTAAATGAAGGGGACAGTAGAGTATACAATCGGCGGGGTTGGAGGCTTCCCCTAACTACTAACAATAGGCCCGCTGGAAACACATACAGCGTGGTGCACTGAAGGAGGCGGATAAGAAGCCCGTGCAGTCCGCTTAGAGAAATACAACACAGAAGATGAACAGGAAGAGTCCGAGGAAAGGTGGAGAAGGGGAGAACATCTTAGCTGAGGTCCGGCTGATGGTCTCTCCGGGGTGACGGAGGCTGTCGGTCGTCTGTGGTGGGGCGCCGCTCAGCAGCGACGCAATTTGGGTGAACTCCGGCCGCGCACTTTCGCCTCCTTGAGGAATCTTCGGGGGCCCGAAGTTCACCGCCGTCGTCGCTCGGCCTCCCCAGCACAGCCCTCAAGGCCGACGCCGCGTCCCGGCCGTACGTCCGGCCACCGGCAGTTCTCAGCCCATTCTCCCTGGAAACCCCGCGCTGCACCACGCACACAGTCCACCGGGCCGCGCGCCTTCCGAGAATTCGCGGGGCGCAGCCTTCAGTAGGCCGCGGCACTCTCGCCCACCTCTCTCCCCGAAACACATGGCCAGCCGACCCGGGTGCGAATGGCGGCGAGAACATTCCTTCGCTACGCGGTACGGCTCCTCTCGGCGAGCGGCAAGAAATGGCGAGCGGCAAGAAAACCCGTCAAGGAGGGACATGAATTTCGCGACAGCCATCGAGTCACTTTTATTTCTATGCTATTTACATTTCGTGAGGTCATTTGGTATCTTATTTTTAAAGGTGTTTAAAAAACACTGCGTCTTTAGCTCATACTTCTTTCAAACAATCTTGCAATATCTCTGACTTGCGTTCCTTTGGCGGTTGCTCTCTTGTTTCCTACAAAAATTAGTAGTTGTATACCCTTAAAATCACCGAAAATTGTAGCACATGATCCATCTGGATTCAACAGCGCATATACATAATCCAACGCAACTTGCTCAGATTCGCTCCTTAAGTTCTGCAGAGTATATTTGTTGATGTTCCCCACCTGGTTGGGTAATAACTGTTTGTGTTGCTCTATCATTTCTTTAAATTATTAATTAATTACATATACGGTGCACACTCCTAGAATTCTTTTCTGTTGGAGATAATTATTTCGAGCAGTGTTACTGCCTTTCTTATGATGCGGTGAGGCTTGTGTGTCCCACTTACACAACATTGCTTTGGTTACTTGGAAATATCTCAACTGGCACTGAGGAAAGTTCCCGAAAATTAGTGCTGAGTTTGCCATGGAGATAAATTTGAGCTGATGCTCGCTTATCTAACTAAAACACCCATGAAGAAAACCAAAAATATTGTAACTACCTCCCATGGAGGTCCAATACTACGCAAAAAAGAAGCAGAAGGAGCACTCCATAATGTCCACTTTGAAAAATGCCCTTGTGGTATATCACACTCAAGTGGCCATCTTAAAAATAGCAAGACAACCTCACCGTGTTTCCTCGCATGTTTAAAAAATGAGCTGCATCTGGGCATGCACACAAGCTCATAATCACACCTAAATCATGTTCCCCTGATAAAAGTAGCGTCAAACTGAAAGTATAAACTTTGCAAGAAAGCGCCAGTTTGCGTCTTACTTGTTTCCTGCCGACTGCGCTTTGAAAGGAAGAAAAACACAGGTCTTTCATTGGCTGAGAAGCGGCGGAATGGGCCTGGCCCCGCAAAAGGCATCCTTGGTTCAGCATTTCTCTACAGGCTGTCCTCACTCAGTTCAACACGTTGAGCCGAGAGTCCAGGTGTGCTCTGGCCAGGGAAGCACTGCGCTATTTGAAGGATGAAAGGAGGCGATTGGCTTTAGGGCCAAATTTTGGGTGTGTTGCCATGCCCAGAGCTCACAGCCGTGAGCTGCCGCCTTCTATAACAAACCTCCTATTTTAGCAGGTCTCGATATGCATGTACAGACGCTTGCCTCCTTTGTAGCTATCCTGAATCTCTGGAACATGATTTATTTGAATGTCGCCGCCCCTCACTGAAGAGACAAATATGTCTGACTACCCATTCGACGCCTGTGTCTTAAGTTAAAACTTACCGTACATCTTTCACTTCACGCTAGCAGGATCGGCTATGCATAAAAATTTACTTCCTTCTTCATGAATCTTTCATGGCCAGTGGAAACTCGATTTCTGATGCGTAGGTACTTCCTTGTGCCGCCTCTTCCGAACGGACTGTTTAGAATTTTTATCTGCGCAACATTCTTCTTGTCATTCTAAAGTACGCCCTCCTTTCTTAAGCCCTGCTCAATCCCCCTTCGTGGGTACGTACCATTGCCCTGAAACCTGGAAAAGGAAAAGAAGAAGTACAGGAGTCGAGAAACCTTGCTGCTATGCTTATACACCACGGTACTGTTACGCGGCATCCCCGCGGCAGCAGCTCGACACCCGTCCTCTCGCCTTACTACTGGATTCCACCCACCTCGGTGTCATGCGGAGGCGTCTCAGAGGTCCAATCTTACCTGGCGTCCTCACCAGCGGCCACACGAATGCCACAGCACGCCTTAAAAAGGCCGCCAGCTGAAAACCATGGTTGCCTCCCAGCACCGCCGGCACCAGAAGGTCCAATGCCTGTCGGCTCCCTTAAAAGCGTCGCCCCGTTACAGCCCCAAAGAGGGAGGTCCTGGAAAACAGGTTTATCATTGGCCATTGCTACCGCCGTTCTCATAGGCGCCTCCGTGGCCGTGTATGTGGCGGGTCACGTTTTGCAGTCCATAGAGCCAACTGAGTACGAGATCGCGACAGTTGCTGAATTGCCCCAACCTCTAGAGGAGAACGTGCCAGTCGGTTTCCGGGGAGATAACGGTGGCGACATGAAAGATGAGGCTATGACTCACACCGTTTCCCTGTCTGCACTCACGAGCGCCAACGCCTCACGTAAAGATCACCCCCGTCCGACTAAAATCACAACAGTGTTTACGCGATACCTGGGTGACTCTACGTGGCCTTCCTCCACCATCAGTCAACGCACTGGTGTCTTTAGTGTGGCTCGTTTCAAGGAAAGCTACCCAACATCTAGGAGCACAAGCGTTCTATCTCACTCTAAACAAAAACAGCGCTTGTCAACAACTGAACACCTCCAGCAAAAGGCATTTTGGGGTGTGAAGTATTCGTCAGTAGAGAGCACAATACCGACCTATTCAAATAGAATGGACAATACTGTCGTACACCTGGCCCACGATGCGGAAACTGCAGAGAAAAAATTCGACCTGGTGCCAGCAAAGGATCCAAGTTTTCCCACTCCTCGTTCTCCACAAGGAAGAAAGATTCCAACCACAGAACAAGTGCGACAAGTGAAAACCACTTAACAAGAAAAAACAACACAACAGACGAGTATTCCCGGGTTTCAAGAACAAAACTACCTGACTGCACTGTCTGTACTTACAAGTCATATTTCGAACAAAAAATTGGGATTGTTTATATCTGGCGTCGTGCTCCTATGTTATGCAAACATCAGACGTGCGGCTACTGCGACTTTTACTTTTTCATTGGCTCTGCGCTGTAAATAACATCACCGCACTACATCTATGCTGTTTTCTCGACTACAGCCTGAATATGTTTTACGTAGAGTTGTAACGGCCCGCTTTCTTCCAGGACCCTCCTTAAAAATTACATCAACATTACACACTTCTCATTACTTAGCATTGTTCTACATAACCTCAACATATATATATTTTGGCACTACTTGTGCCGTAACCAATGCTGGCACCTCTCTTTTACAAATGCATAATTAATTGGATGCTGCTGAAATTATGCCCGCATTTCAACACTTCACTTTTGCTTTTGTTCCATTTAGCAAAACATATACAACATTGCATTTACGTAGTTTTATTCCCGTGTGGTAAAGGTTTCTGCAAACACCTGCTAGAGCTACAGAATGGTGGTGCACTTTCACGAAACTGTTTCGTATGCTGCTTCAGTACATTTTAGGAGCCGTCGAAGATGTGAACGTAAGATAGAAATCTCCAGATATCCGTGATAAATAGCAGCGCAAAAACTGGACGAAGAACCCGCAAGTGGAAAACACAAACAGGCGCTGATTCTTCAGTACTGTATAATCGTAAGAATCAGACGGTTGGGTCAGCCAGCCTTCTGATTCGTTTCATGAAAAAGAGATTTGATATCTGGGGATAGGGTAAAAGCTACGTATTAAATCTGTACCGGTCACGTTAGCCGCGAAAGTGTTCCTTTCCTTTGTTTTCAGGCATTCTTCGTGTGTTCTTTTTGCGTGCTCTTCGGCCAGTTCTTGGGCTGCTATTCATTATCTATCAGTACCCCCTACTCCAGCTTACAACACTTTACCCATAATCACTGCGAACTGCACTTTCAACTCGTGCGAGGGCCGCAAGTCGATTGCAGTCACTCAGCACGCACGCCCACGTATGATGGCTGTGCCTCCGGCTCCAACAGGACTTTTATTGGTATTTGATTCTCTTTTATGAATGCAAAGTCCTTAAGCGTGCTTTAAAACGCGAAAATTAAACAGAGTCGCCATGGGCGTCAACACGAATAGTACGAAAATGATCCCTGCTGCACTCTTAATCTGGTTCCATATATGTTCCAGTTAAAAAGGGTGATCCATATATTTTATGTGGATCCGAACGGAAGAATAACTGGAACGAGGCATATAGGTGGATCGTATCTGGAACCGTCAGCTTGTTTTCTTTATGTTCGTGGTTTTTATATGGAACCGAAGAAATGGGGTCATGCGATGTCGGCGGTTCCGGTTACTGTTCCACTTATGTCCCAGTAAACGGTTGGGGAGAGTGCGTTTGTGTATTTTTTGCTCGTGTCTTGTTCCACATAACTCGTGCACGGCAGTGAAGTATGCACTCTTTCATGCATCAACTGGAACAATGAACCGCATATATATTAGGTGCTTCTTGACCCAAGATGCACAGGCGCGTTTAATATACACGCTCACACCGCACATAAAATTTAATGAAGTTCGCCGACATCTATGATACTGTCTTGCAGCAGTTAACTTTCATAATACGGCTAAGCTGTAGTTTTAGTGAAGTCCTTTGCCAGAAAACGAAATCCCACTTTTTTGTCAACGCCGTACAAAGCATTAAATGTCGAGAGGAGGATATCTTAGGCAAAAGAAGAAATTGCAGGAACCCATTTCCAGGTGTTCTGCGGCACCCAAACCGCTTTCGTGAACATCGTCTTTTTCAAATTTGAGGCGTCAAGTACAAAATCACCAGTGACTTCAATTTGAGAAGGACTAAACGTCTTCCCTTTCCCCATATGCCGTTCGGGCAAAGCCATAGCTGTTATAGTGCTGAAGAATTCGTGGTGCTTTTGTGAACATCTTCATTACGAAATACTTGTTGAGGCCATTACATTTTATGCATTTGGTTTACAAAGCGTCGCAGAAACGGCAGTTTTTGTTCAACACTCAGTCATCATCTCGCTGTGGTGTAGTACGCGCTCAATGGTACTTAGTCCACGTTACTTATGTTGTGATGGGGTACATACATAATGGTAACCGACTGCGTCACATTTTACACCACACACATCGTGCTACGCATGCAGTTATATGCTTAGAAGTTAGTTTTTGTATTTTGTCTCGTCCCGGCTAGTAATTTTCACAAGCAAAAACGAAAGCCTCTTTGCAGGAGGAGAATGACACGAAACCCGGAGAACTAAATCTACCCCGCGGCATCTGCCTTACACTCTATATATTTATATTGAAATGGCATTCTTATTTCAAATTATGCATTGCAGTATCGCGAAAATTCGCAGTGTTACCCTAATGTTGTTACTTGCCGTAGTAATTCAGGTTCACCGAATGACCTGCCTTCTCCTGCTGGTCCCCCCGTTGCTCTTTTCCTGCACTATTGGTGTTCATGAAGAAAAACTGCTGGAAAACGGGCAGATGTATTATTACTCGCTAATTAGCGCGTATTCACACTGGATTCACTATGCGGAAGTAGTTTTCTATAACGTGGGTATCAAGGAGCGCCGCAGTATATATTATTGGTATTGGAAAGACTTGTCAAGAGAACGCAGTCAATAAAGAAGCGTCGTTTTGTTTTCACTGCAAAGAAAGAAATAAAGCTGTCATCAAAGTTTATGCACACATACCGCACGCGCTCACGGACCGCGGAGAGAAACTTTAGCCCGACTAACGTGTTAAATTGGCTAATATATGAGCTCTTTGTTCCAGCCTCAGAGCAGCGTAGACGTCCGCTTAGAGGCCTACTCCCATTTTCCGAAGCAAATATAAGCGATCAAGGGTGCCGAGCTTGTGATCTCTTCCGCGGACTGGACACTGGCCACGGCGTGCATCGCCAAAGGCACGGAGGAAGAAAAAGTTCGCCGAAACGATTACGAAACGACCGCCACTTCAGTGCGGCATGCCGTGCGCATGCGTTGATAGCATGGAGGAAAGAATACAAGGCAGCGCCGCTTGCGTTGATGCATGGTATAGTGGGACGGCAACGGGTACAACGACGATGAGGGAAAAACGGGACTGCGTGAACACTTTTAACGACAGCAGCGCCCCTACGTCTCAACGTTTACGGAAGCTAGTTTTTGTTCGTCCGCATCCAGCGCCACCGGTGGCCTTCTATAGCGGTTTTCTCGATTGGTCGCGTTATGCGCCTGATGTACTAAATGAACTGTCGGTCAGACTGGCGGGAACGGTTACCAGTTTGGTTGTGGCGTGAAACTGCGGATTTCTTCATGTCCTCGGGCTGTATTTACTGTTCGACGAAGTGAAGTTTTGCCGGGAGGCGCAAAAAAGGTAAGTGCTGCTTATTTATGTTCTGGTAACGGTTGTTGTTCTTTGACTTGTTCATCACTGCGTCCGATAAACGTGCCGCTCCGCTTCCTGTTCGATGCGAGAAACGTTTGCGGCCGTTATTCACTTAAGCTTGTGTGTTTGTGGGTCGGAGTCGGCTTGACATTTCTGACTGCGTACGTTAGCTTGTGCTATTTAGAAAGTGGCTGGTGCGCGCATTTCTCGAGTCTGCATGTCCCTTTATGGTGTGGTGTTGCTTAGTTGTATATTGACGGTTGCTGTACCTGTCAGCCGTACTGAATCTTCTCGGGTTAGTCGCACGCTATTGTCTCACGCGCACACACTGCACAACATGTTTGTCGGAGCGTCTGTCTTTAGACTTATCGGTATTTTCTAACTTCCGCGTTAATTGCGTTGTGTTGGTCTTCTGAGAGCCATAAATTTACTGTGCTAATCACGCTATTCCGCCTAATGTTGATGTGCGTTCAAGGCGTTGGCGGCAGCACTGATTACGTTTAACTGTGCTGTGTGTGTAGTTGTTCCTTGTTTCTTCCAATGCCTTCGATGAATTCAGGTGGTCTATTTACACTAGTCAACGTTAGTTGGCTCCCTGACGTGTAGTGAAATGCAAGGTAAAGGTGTTGTCTGAGCAGTAGCGTAGTAACAAAACGTTCCTTTTGTGGAGGGGAAGGCAAGTGGAAACACGCAGAAAGTGTGGTGCCGTTTCTATGCTGTCAATGTCAGTGGTAACCTGAGACCTCAGAATAATTACCCATAAAACTCACGTGTGGACTATTAGAAGTTTTAACGTCTCAAAGTAAATTTAAAAATAATCCATTCCTGCCATTTTATGCTATCAATGTCAGTGGCAGCTCGAGAGTTGGAATAATTTTCAAAATGCTCGGGTGCAAAGTTGTTGCATCATGATGTGCGCCAAACATTAATCAATATCTGTTCTCCTTTGAACGTAGAAATTATACTGCAAAAGAAGATTGCTACATTATGTATTCATACTCTATGACCTGTTCAGAAAGAGTATATGGCTGACTGTGGAGACATTTGGCCCTCCACTGATAGGTTGTGACAAATGTTTTTGTTCCTCTGCAAAAAAAAAAATGAAAACAAATTATTTCCTTTCTTTACATGCTCCTGCGAAGTCATGGCTGTGGCATTCACTGGCTGAAGACATCTTCGGCATGCTGAAGGGTCGTCGGGGAGAGTGTGGCGGATTATTAATGCCCTGTGGAGCTCATAAGCCGCAAAAGAGTACTTTTTGAGTTGTGCATATTGTGCAGATATTCACCAGTTCGCATAGACCAAGGACAGGTGAGCTTTAAAGTATGTTCAAATATTTTCATATCTCAAATTGTTTAGCAAGGAAAGATTACCAGGGCTTCCGCTGTAAAAAAGACATTCTACTTTCTTGGAACGAATCAGACATTGTTAAATATTTTCTCGTGCTCCCTGGGTAAAGCAAGGCATAAATTTATTCTCTGATATTTTTGTACTGTTTATTTTCTAGGCACTAGGGCGAAGATAGACCTAAAACAGTGGTACAAGGAATGCATATGGCCATTTTAATTGTATTTGGACCCCTTCTTGGAAGTGTATCATCAGAAGGCAACACATCAAAGCCCTAGCACGGGATGAAATCATTGCATTCTACAAGTAAGTACGCACTGCCATTTTTGGGTCTTTCATGGCGCGTTTTTAGGTAGTTTCTTTATAACTAATGGTTTGAAACTTATTTTCAGTGACAGCTTGGCCTGTGGCTCAAGGTGACAGTAGGAGCTTTTCGGAACACGTTAGCGAAACTTTCCTGGAAGTGCCCGTTGAGACGGCCCTGGCATAAACACCCGGGTCTTAATTTTGGTTGGGTAAGCTGGCATTTTGTTTTTGTGAGACTCAATTTCTGGGTCTGTTCGTCCTAATAAAATCTCAGTGTTAAGAAGTTATCGTGAATGCCAATATTGGCCATTGTGTTCACATTCCGCCTATTACGGATGCTCCAACAGTGGCCAAAAAACCACTATTTTGTATTTTAGTTTTGTAAATATTTAGCTTTTACACCTTGAGAGTTGTTGTGATTTGCCAGCACCACGGACACGCCCAACGTGGTTGCTGCTACAACAATACGGTGGCAACTGACGATTTAAATGTCCCGCTTTTAATACGCCTGTAGCACCAATAATACTCCCAAATACAGGCGTAGCATGAGTAATGCTTGCATTGGATTTTGACAGTTGGTTAAATAAGGGGTAATTTTTTTAAAGGGAATTGTTTAGAGCACAGAAAGTGACGTCTGCAAGAAAATGTGCTATAGTAGCGATTTATAAGAAAATTGTGCAACAGCCTAGTTCAGCATTAGTCAGCTCAACTTCTGCCTCATACCACTACGAACCATGGACAGGGGTGATCCAGCTGCGCCATTTGCGCCATTTTGCTACAATTGTACTCTCCTGCGCCCTGCTGTGCCCAGTGGTGTTTTACTTGCGCCAAATGCTCCGAACCGCTTGAACCCAGTCTTTCGGCCGAGAGTTGTGCCCTCAAACCAGCTGAAGCGAGAGACTATCATTCTGCCGCTAACCAGCACGATGGTTCCTAGGTTGGCAACTTGGAGGAAGCGGTGCGCTCGATTATTCGGTTGCCCCAGCCGAGCTCTGCTCATGGTGCAGCCACAGTGCAGCAATAGTGCAGCCACGGTGCCGCTTCGGAGCAGAGATGGTAATTCGGCAAGTCGGCATGCATACACTCCGGTGGCGTGGACCGCAACAGAGTGGTTTCCCGCACTGCTGCAAACAAGCATAATGGCATTACTTCATGTGTATCGCTTGTAGAAAACTAGCGATTGACGTTCGGCCACTCGTGACAAGATGCACAAACGAGAGTGTATTCTTTTCTGCGCTCGCGGCGAATCGTTTTATTACTGTGCGGCCTTATATATTTAGGGCTACTACAGTGGAGTAGCGCTAGCCAAAACTGCATCAGCGTAAGTTTAAACAACTTGCCGTTTGGGATTTTCGCAGCGGGTTTCTCTTTGTTTTTGTTTTTTGTTCTTTTTTTTATCATTCCGCGTGACGGTATTGAAAATAAAGCCCCTTCATATTGCTCTTATCCACCGCCTCAGTGGCCGGGAATGTGGTGCTGATGTTGGCAATGAAAAGCGGCTCAGGTGGAATTTGGGAGAAAAGGGGATCTCATGCCGTGCGTTGCTGGAAAGGGCTGAAAACATTATTTCATCAGGGCAGGCTTTATTACCAGAAGGCAACTCTGCCTTTAGCCACACCCTCTCCGAGCTGAATGAACTTAATGAGAAGGCAAGCAAGAAGCAATAGTATGGTGTGATGTGTGTGAAGTGCAATATTTTCTGTCTAAATATTGTCGAGCCGGACCCTCCGAGCTGGATGAACTGAACGAAACGGCAAGAAGCAACAAATCAGTGCAATATGTTTGAGATAGTGAAATAATTTTATTGTAAATAAAATGGGCCCCCTTTTGGTATCAGTAAGTTTTTGTAATGATTACTTGGTGTTTGTTTTTTAAGTTAAAGAAACGCTTCTCATCTGCTTCACTTGCAGCGGTGTCTAAAGGCTGTGGGGGCACACATTTTTGGTGCTTTAGTTACCAGCTTCAGAGTACAACTGTGGGGAAGTAATTAGCGTTGCCTGAATGGTTGCCAGCCTTCTTTATCTCCAGATAAATGAAGCTGCAACATAAGTTTTGTGCTGCTCCCAAGATGCTCCAAAATCAAGCTCTGATACAATAGTGCTCCAAAATAACATTTTTTCAGCTCCAAAAATTGCTCCAATAGTTCGAATGGCTGGATCACCCCTGCATGATGGAGGTAATACATATCGAGAGGGAAATATTTTAGGGGGAACTGATTCCAAAAAAAAATTTTGCCACACTACGATATTTATGATTTCCTATGACTGGCCATTTATTTCTTTGTGGTAGAAACATCGTTTAGCTGTAAGTTATAATAAGCCAGTTTCACTACAGCATTCTAGGGAGCACATTATACAGTACAGAGAACATTTTTTGCAGAGAGAAGGTGTGTAAAACCTAATGCCGAAAGGTGATTATAGTAATTATTATTTCATTAATAAACGAAACCTCTCAAGGATGAAAAAAAACCTTATATTCAGGATACCGAGGCAGCAAAGTTGGATACTTTCCAGAATCAGGGCAATTTCATTGATTGTCTGTGGTGATATTGTTTAGCGCACTTTCACCTTTAGCAGCACTCCCAGAAAAAACCCAAGAAATCACTGATTTTAAATCAATTACTGTGTTATGAAAGGGACTAAGCAACTCACTCATTTAAAGCAACCATGTAACAAAATTTTCTTGTTTCCTTGAAGGTACATGAGGTGAGCAGTAAGTCTTCTCGAGGCCCGGTTATTCTGAGAAGGGACTGGCGGCATCAATATTGCCCGCAAGAAACACATCACGGATTCGCCGCCTGCATTGTCACTTCAGGATGTGGTCATCCTCTTCGCCGCATATGTCATCTTTTTCATCGTGTCATCATGTTCATATGGTTGTGTTCCTTTGGAGAGTTCTTGGGACTTTTGCAGGGAGTTCTTGGAAAGCATGAGAAGTTTGACAGTGGCCTGGTGTCATTTAAGTTGGAGTCTCTGTTGAAATACTTGAAGTGTTCAGCTCTACTTGGGATTTTAAATTATTGGTAGAGGTTAAAGTATCTCTTGAAAGGCATGAATGAGGTCAGATGAAAGGCATGAAGGGGTGAAATCAAATGAAGAGGTTTAAGTTACTGGCACATGCAAGTTTCATGTCAACTGAACACTGAAGTCGTGCCTTATTTTTCATCATTGGCACAATGCGCAGACTGCCTTTGAATCTATAGTGGGTGTTAATGTAGTTCATGGCACCGCATTGTAACGTCCTTATTATTCAAGTGTAGCTCATGAGATTTTTTTTCATGGCAGTGCTGCTGCTGATGCAAAAGTGACAGTGATTATTTACGCAGATGGCTTCCGCCTTCATTGATAAATTTTAGTACCGGATATGAGCTGACACCCATGACCTAGAAGAATTGAAAATGTGCGTATTTGGCTTGAACAAGTTTTCTTCTTTGAACAAAGCTGCATTTCTTGCTTGGAAGAAGCAGGGCTTTGGTCACAATTACACTGGTACCAAGACGGGAGGGTTTTTATAGTACGCAACTGTGAATTTCACCTAAGGTAAAATGTTGAGGCTGGAAAAAAATGCTTTCAATCCTGCTTTGTAAAACTGGTCACCTGTATGATTCAACGCTGGCTTGTTTGCTTCTTAAGGATGTCTGACTTGTTCCCGCTTGAATTGATGACGTATATAATTAGTCTGCTTGTTAAATTTTAATCTGTGTAACATGCATCCAGCTACCTGGTTTGCAAAATTATATAAGATTCACGCTGGGTTTTGTGAGATTTCTTGGGATGAATTATTTTAAACAACTACAGATTGTTTGGGTAAGTAACGTGCCTTAAGTCAGGCCTTTTCAGGACGCTCATAAAGTCTATTTTGCCTACAAATAGCTTGATGTTACACTTACGTCTGGTGTCAGGAAACTACTATCTTTAATAATCATGTTCTAATGGTGGCATATTGCCACATGTGACCTCTCGTGTCAAAATGTTTCATCGTTAATCTTGGCTCGAGCGTTGTTTTCCTAAACCCTAGCACTGCACTGTTGTAGGTTTGTGATAATACAACCGTGTATGACCTGTTTTTAGGCCTTTCCCTACAATTTAATAGCAAACTGCATTTTCCCAAACAGTTATACGTAAACATAGTATGGCAAGCGCAATGAGTCCTTCCGCCTTTGAATTACCTTGGTTTATCTGATAAGACAGCATATTTGATGCTCACTGTTGTCTGTGTCAGTGCCGCGGTAGACGCACACGTCTATTTATTTGTGAAGCAGTTGCCCCTAATACCGTCTTTATTCACCATGTTTTTGAGTAAAGGTGAATATTTGAAAATGCCACTTGGAGCCTAGTGTTATCGTTATGGTATTTATTCCTTGTACGTTGGTCATTTTCTGCGCAATTTAAAATAGACAGCTATTGAAATCTGAAATGTATGCATACTAACACCCAATAAAGTTGTATAGTATATTGAGAAGCAGTGTATGAGTCATAATAGTTGGTTTCGTGCGTATTTTAATGCAAGTGTATTGTTTCTTTTACATGCAGCTGAAAGTCAGAAGATGATTCTGCGGGTGAAGCAAAAGACTGTGTGCCGCTCTAGGTGCCTCAGACCAACGTTTATATAGAACTGTGCTCCGATAGGCAACTGTTGGGAACTGTCAGGGACCACACTGCTCCCGTGGTTTCTGCTTTCCAATTGTTGGTATCACTGCGGGTCATATATCAAGGCTGTGTTAAAATGGTGCTTGCGGTTTCCTGCTGTTACCAATGCATCCGCCAGCCTGGCATATGACCTCGGTGTATACCAACAGGAAAGCAGAAATATTGGAAAAGTGGAGTCCCATAGACAGCTTCCCAATGCCTATAGGAACACCGTTTTATATAAACAGCTGGCCTGAAGGTACCTGGAACGGCGCACCGGATAAATTCCATAATCATTTTACATGGATCAATGTTCCAGTAACTTAAACTACCCTTTTATTTGGAACAGTGATCCGCATACTTTTATTTGGAACACCGATCCACATAATTTAGTTGCAAAAATATGTGGGGCACTGTTCCACTTAATTTTCAGGATATGTGGAACACGGTTCCAAATATATAACTGGAACTTTTTTGCAAAAAAGTTCCAGTTACTAAGTGGATCTTACGTGGAACCAGATTAAGAGTGTGTAAAGACAAAATAATTAATAAACGAAAATTTGCATTTGCGTGGAATTTAGACCATACTCGCTAGAGCAGCAGCAGAATGCTCTAACCACAGATTTAAACTGCATCCTTGCATAATGAAAAACAATTAGTCTGATGCGTGCGCTGTGATACATGAACGCAACGGCACACGCGGTGAAGAGTTGCACACCAAAAACAGCCCACACTCTGAGCTTCCTAGAGAGACATAAAAAGAAATTTCAGGAAGTTCAGTTAAAGATGCAAATGGATTGCGGCTACTCCCCCAGTCGGCGTAATTGTCACAAGACAAAGAAACAAATGAGCCCCAACTATTGTGTAGCGCTACAGAAGTTTTTTTTTATAATTGCTGAGCTTTCGCCTTCGAAACACGTAGGCCTACTTCAGTGTTTGCGGAATTTTTTTACGTGCATGCCTATACGTTTAGTTAACTTTTCCGTAACTTCTTGTTTTACATACAGAGCCTGGCACCCGTACTCGCAATTGGTTGACTTTGTTTCAGCCCACACGTGCGTGAAATAATGTTTGTTTCCTTTTCCTTTTAGATAGAAGACTTTAGATAGAAGAACTTCCATTTAGATAGAAGACGCATTGCGGCGGCACAAAATATTGGCGGCACTCTATCTACGGCTGTTGGCACACCATCTACCGTCTACCTGCGACGTTCAGGCAAGCACGGTGTTTATTATCCTGGAATATCCTGGAAATTAAAGATGCGACAATGCATCGCAATAGCCTTATTAGTGGTGATGACACAATGATTGCAACGGACAGTAACTTCTTACCAGTGCGTGACCACGCTCAGTTATGTTATCCTCTGTTTCAAGCAGAGCGCTTCGCTCCTTCTGTGGTATACCGCACCAGATGTTGTTTTTTAGGAAAAAAGAGGCCACCTTCCCACCCTTACATAGGCTGTTCTTGTTTTCTCTGCCATATTCTCGACCTAATCGTAATCGTTAGGGAAATGAAGGTGTGCCGAGAGAACTGTAAATAGAGCGAACGCCACGGTATCACATTCGCTGACTTCCAACGGCACTCCAAGTGTTGGTTACCTTTGTATAACTCTGTAATTTGCGGAGGATGCTTCGAACTTTCCAGGAACGCGAAGGCGTAACCCTAATTGCACCTTCTGCGGGGCAGGTGTTGAATATTTCCTTGAACTTTCGTATCTTGGTCTCGTCGAAACGCGAAACCCATCTATCCATAGTCGCTTCCTACATAAATCAATTTCAACGAGTGGCATTTCGAGGCGCTTTAGCCTCTTCCGCCATGGCGTACTTTCTCGGTGTTGCACACCTGTGACTACGGCCTGGTATGCCTTTACCCATGGCGGCGTGCAAGGAATCTCTAGAAAGGGCGCGATATTGGAAATCAGGTTAACAAATAGCAAGATGGTCGCAAAAGGAGTACCATGTAGCCTCTCGCCTCAGAAAAGAAACTTTCTTATAAAAAATTCAGTGAAACTTGCACTCACACGCAATACTTGAATGTCGAAGCTTTTGTAGATCAGCATTGCGGAAAAAGATTAAAGTTTCAGTATCTTTGCTTCTTTGCATAGTTGCGGTGAATAATCATCGTCATCTGCATCGAAGAGGTCACGTCGTGCTCGCGGCGAGTGGTGGATGTGAAGTCATCCTTAGCATTGTCGACTTCTGCCAGGTCTTCGTCATAGGCTCGAGGCAGCGGTAGCAGTATCTGCAAGTCAGACGCCTCCGAGTTGAAAGTTTATTTTTAAAGGGAGGGCTGTTGGTTGCCTTATTCGGCGCACAGTACGTCACGCACTACATCATGCATTCACAGGGGAACATGGCTCCGAGGAGAGCAGCAATATTCCTTCGCGTGGCAATATGCGGGATCTTTTGTTGTTGGCTCCTTCACTCACACTTGGCCTTTCATCTCTCACTTTTTAACCGCGGAGCTGTTTTAGACACCGTAAGTTCGCCGTTGCAGGAAAACAATACTAAGGAAATTCCGAGCTCTCGTGAGCGTGTGCCTCGCGGCGACCGCCGGGTCCCTCGCGTTGTGGCTGTAGAAACTAAAACTCTAACACTGTCGTTAAGCGCTACCGCGCGTGTAAAAAAACTCCAGCACAAAAGCTAAACATGAAAAGACATCCTGCTTGGCAGAGGTTATCGTGGCTGCCGCATTCTTTAGAAGCCATTATGGATCATTGCAGACACGGCTTCGAGTGTGACAATCGTTCCAAAGACGACTTGTAGTCGCCTCGGATCCATGTTCCCCTGTGAATGCATGGTGCAGTGCGTGATGCACTGTGCGCCAAATAAGTCAACCAACAGCGCGCCTTCAGAAAATCAATTTCCAGGCACGCGTGCTACTACATCATCATCATCATCCTCAACCTCGTGGTGTCCACTGCACAACCAAGGCCTCTCCGATAAATATCCAGCCAATTCTATCGACTGCTAGCTGAATCCACCCTCTGCTCTTGAATTTCCGTTGTGCATTCCTCCATCAAGTTTTTGGTTTACCCCTATCGTGTTTCCGGTCTATTAGATTCCCTTTGGCTAAACGGATGGGCCACATGTTGTCCCTCGTGCACATGACATGTCACGTCCATGCTCATTTTGTCGCCTAATTTCAGCTAGAATGTCTTCCACGCGAGTGTATTCTCTATTCCGCTCAGTTGTTTTCTGATACTGTAACATCACCACTTACATTCTGCTTCCCATAAGCGGTTGGGCCACTTAACTCTTCTTTCAAGTCGTTTATGAGGCCCCAAGTTTCTGCCCTATGA
This sequence comes from Haemaphysalis longicornis, assembly GCF_048455015.1. NCBI lineage: Eukaryota > Metazoa > Arthropoda > Arachnida > Ixodida > Ixodidae > Haemaphysalis > Haemaphysalis longicornis. Next base: position 93,565,295 of record NW_027526295.1, read on the forward strand.
ATCATTACCAAAAGACTGCAATTGCCGTTTCCCAGCTTTTTGAGTGATAGAAGAAAGTTACTATTCAAAATAGCATAATTTCACACCAAGAAATTTTAAGAGAATTTCTAACAGAAGAGCAGCACACCCGTGTTTATTCTGCGGTTAATTCAGTTTTAATGATTTGGTGTAATGTGAATCTATTAGTTATTTTTACATTTATCCATTGTGCTAATCCCTCCCGAATTTTTGAAGCTAAAGGCACTATGAAACAACATATGTTTATTATGCAATAGTAAAGGAAAAAATGCAAATGAACGACGCCATTTTCAAACTTGCGCGCCGTTAAAAACATTATTTCAATATCACGCTTCTACAACTCATCACTTCGTCGTGTATTTGAAGCAGATTAGTTATCATTAATAAGCACCATATTCAAGACCACAAGAAACAAAATAAAAATGTATGCGTTTTTTTATGGAAGACCATAGGCAACATCCAACAATCATTTTGTCGTCCCAGTCAGCTAAATTTTGCGTCCCCGCTCTGTCGACTGCTTAAGAGCTTCCCTAGTCGTGCACTTTCGCAGGACTGAATGGCTACTTGTCTTTATATATATCGCTTATTTTTAGTATCTTCCTTTCTATAAATACCCTCGACATTCAAGCAAACCATAGCACCCTTAGTTGATAGGACGAATGGAATATCTGTTCGCGGGACATGCTTCGTGTAAGGGCGGATGACTGGTCTCATTTAGAGCATTTTTTCCGGCTTTTATCGACGTTACGTTGAGTCTCCTTGCACAATAACCTTTGAGGTTGTTTTCTTCATTTGATTGTATGATGTAGTTGAACACACTGCTAATTCTAAATTGCAGTTTACTGCGCAGCCCTAAATACAAGAGGCTGTCGATTTCGCGATCCCGGAAACATTATGCTTACCGAACAGCTTGCGTGCGCCAAAACGCACAAGCTCGCCTCAATGTCGGCATGTCTGCCTTTATCGAAGTTTCTGAAAGGAGAAGGCGATCAGTAAGAAACTTCACGCCCACTGCTAACTAATCCAATGCCAGTGGGTCGAGCCGCCAACGCAACAACAGACAAGACTAAATGCCTTGGGTCTGCCGTACAAAAAAGACGGCAAGGCTTGGGTCTCGCAATTGACAAGCGACGGAAATAGTTCAAATATGTTGCGGAGGGCGGCGCCACAGCTTACGCCGAGCTTGAGCAGGCACTCCAAGGTGGTATACATTTGTTATTTTATTACATGGTAGTATTGCCCGGCTAGGCTTACAGAGGCGCGCGCCAAGCTGGTGTTCTCAAAAGCTCCCAAAAAGCAACTAACCGTCGCGTGCGCTTAATTCCCATTTCATCAGGACATTAAAACATGTGCTCAAAACAATCAGTCCCTAGAAAGTAGGCTTGCATGCTATCTGACAATACAAAGTGGGTAGCTCCTACAAATTGTACGACGTTATCGTCCCATGCTGAAGAACAAATGCCAATTACTACAGTGATTCCTCGCACAGGGTGCATCCTGTGCAAAGTTTTTGGGAATCAGTGTCTCTGGACCGTTAGGATCTCATATCGTGCTTTTCTTCTGGAAAAGCACGTAATAAAACCCTTGGTGTGCCAAAAGCTGAGTCTTCGAGTTCCTATCGATCAATCAAAGCAGCAATCGGGGATGCGAAAGAAGAAATATCGACTGCCCTCACAGGCCCGGAAACCATTCAGTTTTTCCCGTATAGTACAGGAGTCGATTTTTAAGAGATGTTGGTACCAGTACTGCTAACGGGGAGAAGAAAATTCAATTTAAAGGAGTCCTGAAGTACCTTCCGCCGATGCATGGATGTACATGTAACCAAATAAAACAATGTATTAGCAATCTCCTACTGCAAGAATTTTGTTAAAGCGATGAGTGTTAGCTGAGAAATCGTAAATCAAAAACCGTGCATTATCGTCGCGCCGTATTTCCTCCTCCTTTCAACTTTTTCTTTGCTGTTGTCGGCGCGCGAGCTTTCCTCCCATGATGCTGCGCTGCTCAGCGGTGACGTACTTCCGCTATTGCGCTCCTCAGACTGCCGTCTGCTACGGGCAAGCTCTTTCGGCCTTTTCATCTTTGTTGACACCATGGACATGGATCCCGCACTCGGCTCAAAGCTGCAAAAACGAACAAATGACCTGGCCACATGTGTGCGGCCTGGCCTTGCCCTTTCGCGGTGTACGTTCCTGCAGTTGCTATCGGCGGCACGTGACTTTTTATCGGCGGCGAACTCGCAGCCGCACGAGGAGAATGGTGCGCTCGTTCCCTTTGATGCACCGCGCACTGTTTATCCAAAAAGCCGTCTCAGATGTGAATTGCTCTTCGTCCCCGCAAACCAGGCGCGAGGTGAGTGCCGAATTTACGACGGGCAGGAGGAGGCAACCGATCGTCTGTCAATCGTGCTTCAGACTTGCAACGCATGTTGTGACGTTGTTTTTGTTCAAAACGCATCTCTGGATTGTTTTGAAGTTGAATAAAATGTATACGTCAAACCCGGGCTTTCGGCTCAGGGCGTTCTCTGCGATTGCTCGAAAGAAGTGCCACGGGGCTTCGACGCTTTCTTTGTTACGTACTCACGTAAGAGAATATGCATGTCGTGTTATGGCCGTCGTTCAATACAAACGGTTAAGCTTATGTTTACACTTGTTTCGTTTGTCGTAAAATGTCCAAGCGCTCCGGCACTCCGCTGGCAGAACAGCCGGCGAGCCGACGCTGAGCAGACGACACATGTCTTTGCCCGAAGTGCGTGAAAAACCCTCCCAATAGCAGGATGTGTACCTCATGACGAACTTCTTGGAATCGATGACGTAGACATGTGAAGATGGCGGCGTCCAAAAACATGCAGGGAAGGGTGAAAAAAGGGTGACAAACTTTGCAACAAAAGTGTGAGCTTCCCGCTGCATGTAAAAGAGTAATACTTGGCACAGCTGACGTTGACGACCCAATCTAACTATTACGCTAGTTCATTTAGTGTGCTCAAAACGCCTTTCAGGGCCCCTTTAACGAACTTTCCTACAGAAAGAAGCGTAAACGGTTTTAGAGCCAATATCTTAGTGGCCGTCATCGTGGGAGTAGCGGTAGGGAACGGAAACATCGAGGGCAAAAAGGCCACTCTTACCCTATTCTTCACCTAACATAAAGTACACGTGTTGAAAACAGTGGAGCAGGCGTCGTAAAGAAGGCACCACTTTATTGCGTCAGCGTCAAGAAATTTGCAGCAACACCTAACCTACTTCTAGGCCTTCAGACCAAAGTCTAAGGCTGCTGAATGTTTTGTTCCTTTCTGTTCCTTGGTTCTTTTCCACACCATATTAGAGGCGTTAGGCTAAAGGATAACGAAAGCCCGAGTTCTTACGCCTTACAAGTCATGCGGGCGCGCCCGTGGTCACCCTTTCCTTGGAGCCACCCTCCCAACGATGCTTCGTGCAATGCAGTCACTGCCACACGACGTCACGGGACAGTGCACTGTCAGGCAATAGCACTTAATGGTCCGTCTACGAAATTATGCTTCCCAGTGAGGTGCCCTGCTCCCGGCGTCCCTGACATTCGCCTGATCTAGACGGGAGAACATTACTGTAGGAGTGGAAACCCTTCGACCCCAAGACTGGTTTATCTAGCAAGGCTCGACCAATCATGTGCAGAGCGTCACGCATGGTGCGCGAATTTGATAAATTCCCGTGCAAGAAGTCGAGCCTCATACTGGCCTGTAGCTTCTAAAAAAGATCGGAGCGCCTCCAAGGAATGCACGTACGGAATGATAGGTCTAGGCTGTACGTGCTTAGAAAGTAGATTGCTTGTGGGGTTTAACGCGCCGAAGCGACACCAGGGCTATGAGGCGCGCCGTAGTGGAAGGCTCCCGAAAATTTTCGACCACCTGGGGACGTTTAACGTGCGCCAAAATCTCGCCACACCGACGTTTTCGCTTTTCGTCTCCATCAGAAAAGCATCCACCGCGGCGAAATCTAACCCGCATGCCTGGGCTCATCAGCACAGCGTCTTAGCCACTGAGCCAGCGCGGCTCCTTCAGAGTAGCTAATTATAATGCCCGATTTCCCAAACTGTAACTCACCTTTTTCTGCATTACTACTCGCAAATACAGTTTTCTTTTTTGAGCTCATCTCATGGATTCCTGGACAAGGAAACCGGACCAGGGAGCCACTCCCACATCAGCAGCTCAAATAAACGTTTTCTGCCTACCTACCTGCCTACCCATTCGGTTTGGATTTTGCTGTTGGCAACGTGCGCGCCCTCTGCTTCTGTCGCATCTACTATCACTGTGTACTTGGGGGAGAACCATTTCTTTTGTGACAAGTCTAACCGCAAAACATCAGATGTGTCTCACTCTACTCTCACCTGGTCCCTCAACGCTGGCCTGACAACGTTCAATGGGGGCGGAAGTCTTGCTCACTGCACAGTAATCTGCCGCGGCTGTGTAGCAGAAGCGGATACCCTACCACGTCCCCACACAACGGAGCTATACTGCCCTGCTGATCATCCACATACGCGCGGAAACAGGGTCTTGAAATTGTTTTCGCGATAGATGGCAACCCAGAAATGTTTTGCCAAAAGCTGATTAAGTAATTGTGTGCAATGAAGGCAGTTTTGCGCTATGGGCTGCCTTTTATATCAATCTTCGAACATTTGGAATGCGGAAGCCGCAAGTGCTCAATTCCGCAAAAAACCGTTGTTTGATGTTGTTAGGTACGAAAATGGCCGCTTCTGTAAAAACAAAATCTAAACATGTGTGATCCAAAGAGATTTATATTCGGGTCTCCGCAAAAGCATATCGATGCGTTACCACTGCACTATCTTTCCGCGTTTCTTCTGGTAAATCCAAAGTTATTGTTCCCGTCTTCGTACCGCATACCCTCTTAGAAGATCGTTCAGGAATTGGGAGCTTTGTGAGGTTAATGTAATTTGTTCACAAAATCAAGAAAATTATGAATTGGAAACGCAACAATTGTAGAATAGTGCATGCCGCGTGATACTTGAACGAGATGGCACTTGACCAGAACCGTGGTTCACTAGCCACGCAGAATATTAATTTCGGTAGTGATGGTGTGGCATATGCTAAAGTAATCCACACCGTAAGACAACAAACGATAGCAAAGAAAGAAAGAAGCAGGAACTCGGTTTTGCGGGAAAGAAGCTGCTAGAAGTAATTCGCTTCAGAAGACAAAGGAAGCCAACCAAAGAGAGAGACGCAAATACGATGCAGCAGTAACACAGGTGTTATAACTATAGCCATGATTTCACCCTACAAGCACGTAAGCAGACTTGGCTGCAGCGGATAATTTTTTTGCCATGGCTACCAAAAGAAGCTGTGTCCAGCGACAACTCTAAATCGCGCACCACCATTATTCTTTTTTTCAATTTTTTTTAAACAGTGCAATAGACGAGGACAGTGAAGCACTAGGCTGGACGAGCGCTCCTCCAGTCTACTGCAGTTCTGGATCCTCATCTGTCGCGGTCTCCTTAATTTTTTTGAAAGCATGAATCAACTCGCCAAACAGACCACACTATTATTGTGTTCCGTTTGTCTTCAAGCCAGTTTAAATGACCTATCATTGCAAACACGCGTATGGTGAAAGAAAGACAGCTAAATGAAAACGCGTTTGGGCCAGAGCGTCAAACAAAGAATGTATGTAAAAAGGTGTTAACATAAAACACATTTATTCTAGCCGTAAATCGGATGCTCAGATGACGAGTCGACTTTGAGAACAATCGCAGACAAGCTCAATTATGACGCAAAGTTTGTGCTGTCGGAGCCAGCGGCGCTGTCAATGTCGGCGGCTGTGCGTGATAGGGCGGTTGGAATGATAGCTGGACACGCGCAGAGCTTAGAGGTGGGAACACTCTGCTCCCAAGTTTAAATACCACTGCGAGCATTTACCGCAAGTATGGAAACTCCTTGTTATGGAGAGCAGTACTGTTTAATATCACTGCACGGTCTATGAACAGCAGGGAACGACCATACATTATTGTCGAAAGTCTTATATTCATGGGGAGCCACCCACTCAGGTCATAATACCCGATGTCACTGCCGGAAAAGTTAAGCCCCAGTGTCAACGAATGATTTATGCATTGAATTTGCGAAGTTTTGAATTTAAAAAAACTTTGTCTCAGCGACAGGATACTGCGACTAACGGCACAGACGGCCTGATAAGATTGGCCCAGCAGAATTATTAAGTGATGACTTACTGTACTAGTGTTGAGGTTGCATGAGACAAAAACCGAAGAGATAGAAGTTTACGGAATAGTTTTTGAAGCGTTTACTTGAATATCATAAATTACAAATTTCAAGCGGTGAAATGTTTTAGATAGAGGAATACAATTTTACAAAAAAGTTCAAGTCGTTGTAATTGTATCTATTAGAGAAGCATAAAACGATTGCGCTAGTTACACATATCCGCCAACGGTCCCCATGTAACTACCTTGTTTCCACACAGCAAGCCCAAATCAAATAAATGAGTTGTGGTTACGCTTGGAGTTCGCGTACTTTGATGTGCTTTTCAACGAGACATTGGTGGTTTCTTTTCTCAATCGCCCTGTGGTGTCAATTGTTGCGCCTTCTCCAGGACGACAAACAGGGAACGTTGGCGCCTAGGCATCCTCCTGGTCCGGTTCTACACCTGCTGTTTTCGTACCGTCGGTCGCATGTACGCCGTAAATATCGTCATAATTCTTCGAATTTGTGGAAGCACGGATACCGGTGGACGAAAATGTTGGTGCACCGCGGAACATTCGTTGTTTAAGGGTTTTGCTTCTTGACAAGCGTCGTTTTCTTTTAAGAAAAGATGACACTGTCGTGCCGGTAGGAGCGTAGTAGCTTTTTTGGTGGCGATCCGTGCCGACAGGTGTGTTGGAATCGGTGATGTTAGAATGCCACGAGGAGTCCGTGTGGTATAGCTTAACCGCTGTTGTCACGATTCGTGGCCTCAGGGGATGCTGTTTACGGGTGTGGTTAAAGTGTGTCACTGTAGATGCAGCCACAGTTTCATTCGTAGCTGCCTCTTTGACGTCTCCATCGATTGCTTCTCGGAGTCCAACAGGCAACTTCATTTCAATTGATTGCGACAGCTCCGCAACTGTTACTCTCTCGTTGTCAATGGGATTTATCCACTGGAAAACATAGCCCACTATAAACACGACCACGCAAATACTGACCATTGCAGCGGCAGCAATGGCCAAGGAGAAGCCTGATGTCGAAGCCGCCTTTCGTCGTGGTTGTAGAGGGGCGGTGCTATCAAGTGTACCATCCTCAGCAGAGTCGTCTGGTGCAGACGGGGCTGGGAGGCAATCTTGGTTGTTGGCTGTCATCGCTGGCGCGGCGTGTTGTCGCATTCGTGTGGCCGCTGCCAAGGGAGTCAGCATAGCTTGCACTTCTGAGACGCCTCCGCATGACACCGAGGTTGGCGGAAGCCAATAGTAAGACGAGAGCCCAGGTGCCGAGCTGCTGCCGTGGGGGTGACGAGTCACTGCACCGCGATAGATTAGCATAGCGACGTTTGTTGTTTCCGCAGTGAGCTTCTTCTTCTTCACCCTCATGTAGTGGCTCATACCCAGAGGTAATTGCCGGCGACTTGTGAACGGACATTTGTTTTATTATTGCATTAGAAAAACACTTGCCCAAAAAACAGAGAAAATAACCATATCCGCTGCCTTTGGTCGGCAGAGACGTGATGAAAAGATAGTATACTGTCGATTTTATTTCTTCACTTTTCCCTCAGAGTGGCTGGCTGATTATCTACCAAGTGATAAGCTCTGAATTCAACAGTTCATAGCCACTTGGAGGAAATCACAACAGTTTCCGTGCTATCACCGGTTGGACGTGTACTTAATTTATATCAAAGAAAATAAATAAATCTTAAAACCATTCAGAGACACTTACATGATATGACAAGTACTAGTACAAAACAGGAAATCACGAAAGCAGGCCGGAACATTCACCGTGAACTTAAGCCATGGATTCACTCTACTCAAGAAGGGATATAAGTATAAGGACCAAGTGAGTACCCTTTTTTTTTATTGAGTAACCCTAAGGGCCGAAAAGGCATTACTTAGGGGGGGATTGCACATCAACCAAAAATTGCATACAAGTCATATGTGCCAAATGATTGCAGGGTGAAAAGCCAGTACAAAACATAAATGGCGTACAAGAGAAAAGTACAAGAGAATAGTACAAGAGAATATGGATACAGAACTAGAGCGGATGTTCAATTTCTGTAAACGCTAACAGAGCACTCTGGAACGAGGACAGCTCGGTTAGGTTTGCCACACTGGCAGGCAACAGATTCCACTCGGCAATACTAAGCGGTAATGGTGAATTTTGGTATTTGTTAGTTTTCGCGAATATGGGCCTGACTTTATGCGCATGGTCGATGCGTGCTGATACGTAAGTTGCTGGATGAACATGACTGCTTGAAGGCAATAAACCGTTGTGATAAAGAGCATGAAAAAATGATAAGCGGCAGTATTTTCTTCGAATTGCCAGAGGCGGAAGATTGAGGGACGCTTTTATTGCCGAAACAATGGTATAGCGGGAATATGACGAAAGAATAAACCGAGGAGCCATGTTCTGTACTGACTCGAGTAAGGCTGTTAGGTATTCCTGGTGCGGGTGCCATATAATAGAAGCGTACTCTAACGAAGGCCGAATTAAAGAACAGTATGCGTGCAGTTTAGTTTCGGAGTTTGCAAGGTGTAAGCGTCGTTTTAGAAGGCCCAGTTTTTTAAAACCTTTACCTGTTAAGTATTCTATATGAGTGTTCCAGGTCAAGTTTGAACTAAGAAATATACCCAGATACTTAAATGACAGCACTGACTCTATACGGGTATTCGAAATAGTGTACTGATTTGGGGTGAAATTGTTAGAGGAAATAAACGTTACATGCTTAGTTTTATCTGTGTTAATCTCCATTTGCCAGGTGCAACACCACTCTGACAAACCTGTTAAATCTGCTTGGAGCGCAGTTATATCAGCCGGATGTGTTATTTCTCTATAAATAACGCAATCATCTGCGAAAAGGCGGACGTTTGAGGCTAAATTATGAGCGCTGTCATTTACATATATTAAGAAGAGTAGAGGGCCTAGAACTGAACCCTGTGGTACACCGGATTTTACAGGCATGCGATTAGATACATGATTATCGAGTTTGACTGACTGAAAACGGTTAGTTAAAAATCCTTCGATCCACTCTGTTGTGCGGCTGTCCAGCTGAAGAGCGGAGAGCTTCAGCACTAATCTCTTATGGGGCACACGGTCGAAGGCCTTAGAATAATCAATGAATATAGCATCGACGTAACGTGAAGAATGCAATGAGCGGTGAAGGTCATTCAAAAGCTCGAAAAGCTGTGTTTGGCATAATCGCTCACGCCTAAAACCATGCTGGTTTTCAAACAAAAGGTTATTTTTGTTCAGGTGAGCCATGATATGGTGATAAAAAATGTGCTCGAGTAGCTTGCAGCAGATCGATGTTAACGATATAGGACGGTAATTACTGGGTTGGGCGCTATCACCAGATTTATAAATCGGGACTACATGGCCGATTTTCCAGTCCTCAGGTATGCATCCTGTGTCGATTGACTGTTGGAAGATTAGTGTAAGTATAGGGGCTGAAAGATGACGCGTAAATTTTAGCAATTTAGAACTGATACCATCAGGACCCGGGCTTGTGCTGTGAGGCAGGCGGTCAATCGCCCGAGCTACACCATTTTCAGTGACAACGACGGGAACATCTGGGAAGGCTATCGGAATTTGCTCAGTGGATATAGAATTTCCTAATGGCTGTTCAGTGGTAAATACTCCAATAAAATATAAGTTAAAACGTTCGGCACATTAAACATCTGTTAAAGGGGTACCTATATTGCTTTCTAAAGAGGGAATTTTGGCTGTGCATTTAGGGTTTATGGTGCGCCAGAACTTTTTGGCATTAGTTTGAAGCATGCTGGAAAGAGTAAAATTAAAATACTTGTTTTTGGCTTCCGAAATTTTGGCTTCCAGTAAGCCTGCTACTTCCTTGTACTGCACCCAACCCTCCGGCTTCCCAGACCATGTTGCTTTCCTATAGCACCTTTTCTTTTTGTTTAAAACTGCCTTAACTTCATGCGTAAACCAGGGGTCGCTCGCTTGTGCTCTGATGATTAGTTTTGGCACGCATGCACGTTCTATTTCCTTGAGCTTATCGCGAAAGAGAGTCCAATTTTCATTAGTTGTTCGGGTGTTAAAACTTTGGTGAAAGTTTGGCCAGAAAGCCGCTAGCATTCATTCATCTTTTCTTCGTCAGCGCGTGCGTAATCAAGTATACACTTCTCGAATGTTGTTTTATCGGGACGCGGTAGTGGCAGCGTGCAGCGAATGATGTTGTGGTCGCTGATTTCTTCTAGTATATGAACGGAGGCATTATCAGGATTTTTTGTTAGAACTAGATCTAATGTATATGGTCACCGCGTGTTGGCTCAAGTACAAGCTGAGTTAGCTGAAAAAGCTGCATCAGAAACTGTACACATTGGACGCGGTTATTCTGAACATTAATGGACAATGTCGACCAGTCTATGGCAGGGTAATTAAAGTCTCCGGCCAAGATAATTATGGAATTCGGAAATTTTGCTGTAACTTCCTCGAGCGAGGTGGTTAGGTGATCGATGAACTCGGATCGACTGTCAGGAGGGCGGTAGCAGGCACCAAAGATGTATTTGATCCCATTGAAGCAGGCAGACACCCAGACAAGTTCAAGAGGAGAATCTATCGTAATTATTTTGGCTTATAATTTTCTTTTAATGCAATCACGACACCTCCACCGCGGGAGTTAACCCTGTCTTTGCGGAAGATTACAAATTTTCTTGGAAGAGCAAGTTCACTGTTATCTATGTTATCCGAAAGCCACGTTTCGGTGCCAATGACTATGTCAGCTGAGCAGGTGTGAATACACGTTTTTAGAGCGTCGATTTTCGGAAGCAAGCTTTGAGAGTTGGCTACAAGAATAGATAGTCCATTGGAAGTAACCGGTTTATGTGCAACCCGTACGTGTTGTCATTTGACTGGATGTTCCTTTCTTGTGGAAACCTGGAGGACACTGTCAGTCGCCGCGTCGTAACGAAAAATAGCGCCTCGAAAGTGGAGGCTGTTGAAACGCACTTGGAAGCGCTCATTTTTCTCGCGATTTGTCTTAGCAAACTCTCGCAGTTTTTTCCGCGCGAACTGGATTCTCGGCGAAAAATCCTCCTGCAGCCAAACTTTTGGTGAATCGATGTCTTTAAGCTTGCTGGCATTGCTCAACGCTTCACTTTTTATTTGAAATTTAGGAATTTGATAATAATAGGTCGTTGGAAATTTGGTCGTGGTTGGCCTACACGGTGGGCACGTTCAATCTCGCCAATGTTAAGCTTAAGGTGGGTGGTGAAGAATTTCCTTACAATTTTTTCAGATTCGTTATAGTCCTCCTTCTCGACCTCAGGGAGGCCTTTCACAATGAGGTTATTTCTTCGCATTCTGTTGTTTACATCGTCAACGACGTTGACGAGTTCTTCACTAGTTTTTTGGATGCTCAGTTTGGTTTGTCGAACCGAATCATTAACAGCACCAACATTATCTGTGAACTGGGGGAAAGTGCTGATTGTCTGCTCAATTGAACTAATTTTGGAATTTATGTTTGCTACATTTTGTTTTACTTCGTCGAGTACGGATGCAGTCTCAAGATGTTGTTGCTTGAGGAGTGTGAGTACATCTTCAATCTTGGGTCCAGGGTTACTTTCGACGTCGCCCGCACAAAGCAGAACCAACGCAAGGCATGTTGCAAGTACTAATGAGGCCCTAGGGCACAGAAAGCGCAGAAGGCACGAACATTCACTGAAACTTTCAACATGGCAACAACCAGACCGCTGGCGTAGAAAAAACGTGCCGATGCGTGCACGGTACATGCACACGTCTACACCCATCAGGCTACAAAGAATACAACGTCAGATCATATTTCAAAGCCGGGGGATTGACGGCCACGACAAACCACAAACAGAGCGAAGTATATGGATAATGAAGTTAGTGCCTACCTAGAACGGTGAAAGAGTGAAACTTAGCGACTGTACAGCGTGGCCGCAAATCCCAGGTGGACGGAGCACAGCAGTCCTTTAAATAGGGTCCGATGAGGAAGGACCGCCTTTCTTGTGACGTCACGGGTGATGACGCACTCCCAGCTGGCTCGCTGAAGTCCACGAGATACGATAAATGTGCCATCAAACATGCGTGCAAAGATGAATATCGCAAACAATATGGCGACATCCCTTATAGTGAGGAAATTTTCATACGCTCGAAAATAAACACCATCTAGTAGCTGTGCAAACTAGTGGACGCATCACTGATACATTCGTCTCCCTTTCTATATATATATGCTGCGGTGTTCCTCACGTACCTCTACCGCCTGGCTGACCTCGCACCGACCCAATATCTACATTTGCTCTAGGATCGGCTTGCTCTTAGATCTTCACTTGCTTCATGGCGTGCACGCCAACTTGAGCATACGCGATGGTTTCGAGCGTGGTTCGAAGAAATATGATCATCTTCAGGTTTTCGAACTTTGACGTATCTTCTGCTGTACCCTACGTAAACATTGCCGCACAGTATAAGCATCGGATATACTACCGTAACCCAGCAGCCTACGAAGGGATTGATGCGTTTTTTCTCTGCCATTATCCACAAATCTTACTCTTTCCATGCTTCAACACATTCCCGCGACTTTGGCGGGTGCCAAAGATACCCCCCCCCCCACCCTTTAGTCAAGAACTGTTTTTTTTTTTTTCAATACTGCCAGTCTCGTAAGAGACCATAGCAGGTGGGCATTCACACAATTTCAGCAGGAACAACAGTGATGGGCCTAACATTGGCCAACAAGCAAAAACAACAATAAACTGTGCAATAAAAGGGTACCACACACTTTCACTTTACGTGCAGAACCGCTGAGTTGTGCAGCATCGTCAATGTTGAGGTTACCCTCAGGGAGCCCTTGCGGGGTGTTACATAAGGGGAAGGTAAAAACAATGGTATAGACACAACAATGGTGTAGACACAAGAATACAGACAACAATACGGACGTACAGACATGTAAACAATGTAAAGACATAGACATACAAAGTCTTTGCGCACTGTAGACCACCGAAGTTTAGTTTACGAAAAGCATCAAATTCCCTATTCCCAGAGCGGCGACTGTTTGTTTCCCGGATTATGCCCGCAAAGAGAGCAGAATCGGGTAATTTCGGACCCAACAACAAGAAAGAAGAAAAAGAGAACCACTCTAAAGGTTTATCTTTTCTGTGTCTGCCGCCGTAAGCAAGAGAGGGCGGCTAACTGCGAGAGGGCATCGACCGTTGGAGCCCTGGAACGCCGAAGCCGGCGCCCGGCGTGCCATGAGCAAGCGAGGCGCCGGACGGCTTATTCAGAAAAGAGGGGTGCAAATCGTCCATAACCATCAACGGCGACGGGCTACCCGATCCCCGCCCCAAAGAGAGCGCCCGGAAGGCAGAAACGAAGTCGGCGGACAGAGGAAAGGACGCAGCGCCGTCGACGAACAATGCGGGACAGGATACCAGGAAGTTGACCTTGCCGGAACGGCCGTCCTCGAAAGGGGAACGAACTGGGGGAAGCAGCCCCTCCCTTTGTTGCCCCACCGGGCCTGAATCATTCGGCTTAGCCCTGCCGACAGGCGCCCGTCCGTGTATGAAAAAGGGCTACGTTACATTTATTCCTCCTGCTCCTCCTGAGCGAAGATCCCCGAGAGAGGTCAACCGTGCTGAAAGAATGCAAGACGGCGCTAGAGTGGGGGCGCCGCATCCACGAAGCCTCAAGGCCGTGCCGGCCTCGGAACGTCGGGTTTCTATTCCCTGCGCGCAACCTTCTTATTATAGTGTGGCATATTGTAAATATATGACACAGTTTATTGGTTTTATTCAGCACCTTTTCATGGTTACTGCCGGCGGTTTCAGCTCTTAACTTATTTATAGTGCCCACGCTAAATCCAGTCCTTTCGTCAGCACCGTTAGTGGCGCAAGCAGTGGTTAAGAAGTGCTGAAAACACTCCCAGCAACAGCGACAGAGACCACAATACAAAGCTTGAGGTTGTGTCATACGCTCACATCGCGTCCTATAACCTTAAGAAGATTATGACAAGGTTAATAAAGACCGTTCCTTTCCCGTCCTTCTGTGATAGCAGCTGACAACAAAACTACGCAAATGACTTCATTCCAGATTGTCTGCGGAAGACAGCCCGCGGCAATGCTCCACGCCGTTAGCACCACGAAGAAGAAGACGACTTCAGAACTGTAGTTCAAGGATACCTGCGGATACGCCGCCCCTCCCTCCCCCCCGCTTGCTTGAACCCCGACAACAAACCAGTACCTGTGAACCCTGGTGGACATCCTGCGCTGAGAGGACGAGGCATCACATACCGGTGATCGGTTGTGAATTTGGATCCCAGTTTATCAACGCGGGCTCAGCGAAAAGCTTCTCTGATTATATTTAAGACCAAACACATTTCAAAGACGTGTTGGCGAAGAGATCTACGAAATTATTCCCGACGGCGGGTGCGGAACACCACGACGACGAGAGGTCGCTTACGTAGTTCGCTTCAACAAACACCACGTTTCGTAGAGTATTTCCTAGTATTTTGCACACTGTTTTGTTCTGGCATCAGGTCAATGACCATTACAGTGGGTTATGCTAACGAACAACGCCTTCGAATTCATCTTGTTAGTGTTTTGTGACCGCGCTCGGACTAGCCCGGGTATAGTCTTTCTTAGGCCACTTAAACCCGAAATGTTTATTCTGTCTGTCTGCTTGTAAGTGTATCTGTGTGTATCTTCATTCAGCCATCCGGCCAAAAGTTAAGAATATTCTGAAATAGGAAGCTCATATAGGCTAAACCTTTTCAAACCACTGAATCTCGTACCACCATGCCTTCTTGTCAGCATTCTGCAGGAAAAAGATAACAGCAGGCATATTGCAGGCACAATATCAGCGCATTACTGATATTAGCAGTGTTTTTTTAATTGGAAATGTAGTTTTGATTGTTTTTTCGATAGCAAAATAAATACACGCAGAAGATCTATACCTTCAACCAAAAATACAAAAAAGAGCTCGCGCACTGAGCCTAGAAATGTTGGTAGGTAGAAAACGTTTATTTGTGCCGCTAAAAACGGAGCGGCTCCCTAGTCCGAGAATCCATGGCATGGGCAGAAAGTATTCGCTCTGGATGCCAAGTGCCCAGAGAACATGCAGCGAATGCAGTGTCACTGTGGTCGTGTTCATATCCTGTCCGGCCTCCACAAATCGATCTATGCGCTGAAGTAACAATGCTGTTTCGTCCGCGGACAAGGAGACTTTGCTTTGGTCCGGCACGTAAGCGTAGCAAAAAGGCGCGTCCAGCATTGAATCGCGCTCGCCAGAGAAGGGGTCGCGACCATGGAAGCAACCGTCCTGTTTCGCCGCGTGGATTTGTCGCCAAAGGGATAACATGAGAGCGGCCGCTGCTCGCCTCTGGAGTCGAACCTCGCTCACGGAGCGCCGGAGAAGCAGGCGCTTCGTTGTCCCCTGAAGCGGATCCATCTTCTGCACAGACCTAGTTTTCGTTGCTGGACCCAATGAAAATTTATTTGACTCGAAACTGTGTTGCTGGAATGCTTTCGAAATGAGAGATGCGTCGCCAACATAAGGGTCGCAACAGAGAAACTCGGAGGTCTCCAAAACAAGAGTCGCATCATCGAATCTAGGGCAGTGGCAGAACGGGTCCGACGTCTCCGTAGCGGTAGTCACGTCGTGAATCCGAGGGTTGCGGAAGGGCTGTAATGACGCCTCTGACGTGGGAGCCGCGTCGGTGACGCCAGCGCTGCGGCAAGGCCGGTCAGACGTCTCGGAAGGGATGGTCGTGACACCCACGGAGAGGTCTTGGCAGGGTCCCTCAGATTATTCCGCAACGGAAATCTCGGCAACACCAGGGTTGGGCGGTCGCTGGAGCCACTCTCCCGGGCTGAGCCTATCGGGGTCTTGCTTGGCGTCCTGAAAGGCTGCAGCGCCTCCGTCATCGTTGTCCTGTTGTTCTACCGCCGCAGCAGTTATTTCCCGGACGGGCGGCACGTCACCCGGGACCATTGTCCGCCAGGCCTCCTCGGGAAGCGAGCGAATAGTCGAGGTTGCGATGCGAGTGGTATACAGGGCCGCCTGAGTTTGAAGAACGGGGCTTGCGGAAGAGTCTTGGCTCGCGGAGAAGCGTACGCGCGTTCGCAGGGCGCAGATACGCTCGTCGTAATCGATCGCTTCCAAAACGACAGCATCGAATTCTTCATCCTTCAGGTTCTCCTGAACTTGAGCGTCGAGTTTGTGAAGGCTCAACTGGTCATGCAAGATGAGGTCGAGTACATTTTGTCTGTCAAGGGCCGTTGCTGCCTGGCTCCGCAGCAAGGCGTCGAGGACTGTCATAGTCCCGGAGCCGGTCGTTCGCAGGACATCTCGGCGAAAACGAAGGACGTCCATGGCACCGGACGATGAAGCAAGACGCTAGGCTTTCGAATACTAAGGTACAAGGGCGGGCTTGGGCACGAGCCGAAAGGGGCGGCGGCCTAGGGCAAGGCTTACAGAAAAGCAGTACGAATGTGTCCAAGCTTCCCGTGCCTCGGAGCCGCTCCACCGTCGAACGTAGAATCCGCTCGTGCATCGTTTCCCGGGTTTCACGGCACCAGAAAATGTGTAGCGAAAGAGGACCAGCGTCTGGCTTCCGATACGGTGATGGAATCGATTAGCGAGGCAGTGAGCGCCCTGATCCTTCGCTTCCTCCCCTTCTACTCCCCTACTGTCGCCCCCTGCCTGCGCATCTTTATTTCTTAACACTTGCCTTTCAGCACTTCAATTGTGCGATCACCAACAAGTGGCGCCACCAAATTGCAGAATCGTTTTCTGCAAATTGCAGAATCACGCATGCTACCTCCAGAGAATACACTAGGGCTGCCATAGAAGCTGGCTGGTAAACAATCGCCATTTTATTTCCTGAAGTGTCGCCGGCTTCTTTAGAATCAGAAGGGGCGTAAAACTGACTGCACGAATTTCATTTCAATCAAGTGGTCTTTTAAAAACCACAATTGCATTTTGTCTTCGTGGTTGCTCTGAATGTAACTTTTTATTGTATTTTTAAAGCGAAGCTTTAGTGTCCTCACTGATACCATTGTACGCCAATACGTCTTGGACGAAAGCAAACTTTCTCTGATGATGATGATGAATGAGCGAGGGTGAAGTGAAAGAAAAAACGCTTCCCGAGGCCGGAATTGAACCTGGGTACCTCGCGTTATGAAGCCGGCGTCCATCCGTTTGCTCCATTTTGACGTTTCTTTCTTTACTGGGCTTCATTTGGACATGGCCGTAGCAAACACCATGCAGCAAGTACCCACTCGCACCGTACAATTGAAACCCAAACGTTAGACCTACGGAGCGCACACCCAAAAGTCTCTGTGAGTATTCTAAAAAAGCGATGCGTACCTCCACAGCAGTACACACTCCCAATGGGGGATTGGCGCACCAAAGAATCCATCACGAGAAAGCTTCGCGTTCAAACGTCGTCGTCGTTAAACGAAAGGGTGCATGATTTTTTGGGGGGCTTCGTAAAGGCTGTGTCTAGAGTGCCGTCCGACGGTTTTATAAGCACTCCGCTATATCGACGTCCACCGGCGTTTTATGAAAAAATTGCCGCGTTTGGCAGTACATCGCTCTAGATAACATAAAGCTAGGCAACCTAACCTAAACATAACATAAGCGAACCTAACGAACACAAAGAAATCATTTAAAACACCAAAACTAACCTAAGGAACAAAAATTACACTTCAAATAAATAATGAAAAAAAAACAACCGAGGCAAGACCCGGTGTCGAACCACCGACTCAGGGATCAATAAGCTAAGACGGATCCTCTACATTACAACGACAGACTCTTTAGGTGGTGCTAGCTTAATGTTAAATACTAGAATGTCGTCGGATGGCACTCTAGCCATGCCTGCAACGATCAGCTAGAGTGCCGTCGGAAGGCACTCTAGACACTGCGTTTCGTAAAACGGTTCGGCGCGTCGATTCCATGTGAAAAGAACGAACGACGCAGGAGTGTGACAATTCCCAGAGCATCGGAAACGCCAACATCTGCTACCGTCGCCTTCTGCTGCGAGCAGAACTGTATGTAGTCAGTGGAGCCGGACTTGCAGATTGTAGACTAGTGCACTCATGTGTTCGCTGGGATGTGACAGGCACCTGTTTCTAAACAACGTTCATTCAATTCAACGTAGAGAGGACTACGATGACAACTCCGGGGGCCACAAAACTGCAACGCCTATGTTACGGTAAGTTCTGGGCATTCCTTCTTTCCGTTTGTCTTGCACAGTTTACTTCTGGTGAAAAAAAATCCCCGCATTTCCCCGAGAGGAAGAATGTGAAAGTGCGAATGCACGAGTTGAATTTGCGCGGTTCGGTAATGTTCGCGAAAGAGAGATCACACACACACACACACACAACTACAAAGAAAGAAAGATGCATTTATTCACAGACACCTATTTGTGTTGTCGTTGTACTTGATTGCTAGAGCGGATCTCAGCTTTGAAATTTCGTGTCAGTACTCCTTTAAGCGGGTGCATTAGCCCTTCTCACGCCCGATTCCTGGCCAATCCCCCACGTGGGTATGTGCCATGTCAGCGGCCAGGCAGCGCGCGCCCATCTCCCCCCGTTGCCAAGGAAGACGAGGAGATTCCTGGCCAATCCCCCACGTGGGTATGTGCCATGTCAGCGGCCAGGAAGCGCGCGCCCATCTTCCCCCGTTGCCAAGGAAGACGAGGAGATTCCTGGCCAATCCCCCAAGTGGGTATGTGCCATGTCAGCGGCCAGGCAGCGCGCGCCCATCTCCCCCCGTTGCCAAGGAAGACGAGGAGCGCGCGCACCCGCAGCTGTTGCTATGCGGACGGCGGCGAGCTTCAGGCTCGCTTAAGAAGTGCATTCGCACTTAAAAATCTGCATACAAAACAAAGACTCTGAAGAGCGCCGTGAGTATTCCAGCGCGAGCGGTTGTTTTCAGAAAATTTTATCGATATAAGAACCCTGCGTTTATGCAATCACTGGATTTAAGTATCAATTTACCGCTTAGACGATCAATCAAAAATACTATTAAATCTGAAATGAGGCCATAATTTGGGCGCCTGCCAACCCTGGACCCATTACAAGAAGCTGAGTGTCGGCGATAGTTACGACACAAGTGGTGCAAAATATCTCCATATTGATGTCTTATAGGGCTACACCACATTATCACAGCAAAGTTTATCCATGATGTACCGTACGTACCATTAAAAAGGTACGTACCAGGAGGCGAGGAAAAATATTCCTCGCACCAAGAGGCGAGGAAAAATATTCCGCATTTATAATACCGCACGTTCAGTGGTGGAACATTTTTAATCGGAAGTCAAGCTTATGAGAAAGTAAAAGTAACAGCAGATTAATAGTGATATTCGCAAAGATAAGAGCTCAACTTAGTGTCTAAAGAACAACAAGTTTGAGGACAAACTCTGAATTTCGTGTTACTGAAGACGTGGTTCCAGTAAACAAAGCGCAGTTAATCATGAACAACTCGTCCATTGCCCTCTCTTTCATGCTGAAGTGTTTGTTACTTTGTGCACCAGTTTTGTGATACCATTCTTATTTCCTTGAACAGGGCGAGTCGTAGAAGTAGTTCCTACTTTCGCTGCGACCATATGCAGTCCCGCACCAGTACTTCGGGTTCTCTTGGCCGCGTGTACGCCGTATATTTCATTGCGTTCATTAGAATGGGCACGAGTTTCCCCGTAAATTGTTGAAAACATTTTTCCGCTCCCAAAATTACGTTGCTGAGTCGAATGTCTTGCTAACATGTGTTGTGTTCTAATAAGGAAATATGGAACCCTGGTGCCTCCCTGGATGGCGTGGCTTTCCTTGTGGCGAGCCGAAGTGAACACACCTCTGCTCGAACCGATGGGGTCCGAACTCCACGTATAGTCTCCGGGGTGTCGGTCAACCGTTGTTGCGACTTTTGACGGCCGGGGGCGCTTCTTATGCGTGGTGTTCAAGTTGATGACTGTAGACGAATCAACAGTGTAGTTCATAGCAGCCTCCCCGACGTCGCCGCCGATCGCTTCTCTCAACCCAAGTGGCACCTCCTTCTCGATTGTATGCGGCAGCTGCGCAGCTGCTACGATCTCGTTGTCAGTGGGCTCTATCCACTGGAAGACCTGACTCACCGCTAATATGGCCAAGCAGCCCCCGAGAAAAATTGCGGCAACAAAGGCCAATAGGAAGCATGATGTCCGAAACACCGTTTTTCGTAGCTCTAGCGGGGCCATGCTGTCGAAGGGACCGACCGCCACAGGATCTTCTGATTGAGGCGCGGCTGGTAGGCAATCTTGGTCGTTGTCTTGCCCTGTTGACGCGTGTTCTTGCAATCGTGTCGCCGCTGCCAAGGGAGTCAGCATGGCTTGCACTTCTGAGATGCCTCCGGATGATACCGAGGTGGCTGGAACCCAGTAGTATGGCGAGAGGCCAGGGGCCGAGCTGCTGCCGTGGGGGTGACGAGTTACAGCACCGCGGTAGATGAGCATAGCGACGATGTTTGGAGGGATCGAGCTACACGCGACCTTCGTTCTTACAGTTTTTCAATGATGTGGGTTAATGATGATAACTCTAATGATCCCTTGGGAACACAACGGTTCATAACCTGTTATGCCATTTTGCCAGCGGTTGCGTGACATTACCAGTCAGATTTAAATTGATATGCTGCGTAAAACGTCAAAGTATGAACAATGAAGCCCAATTTGCGTGATATGACAAAAGGGCCGTCATTAGCGGCAAGTAGGGAAGAAAGAAAGAAGAGAGTGTAGAAGATAGAGAGCGTCAATGAATAATCAACCAAATTTAGGCGAAATGCCCAGAGAGTGCCAGTCAGTGCAGGAATATTCAACCTGGACTTCAGCCAGGGTTTCACCGCATTTCAGACGGAGGTTAAAATTGCACGAATGACCTTTCGTGTGTGCTCAAGAGAGTACAAGACCACCCAATTGGGCAAACGTTAATGCGATAGCTTAAACCACCTGAAGCTCCAAGTCCTATTCTTCCACCCCTCTGATTATTCATGAACCCGAGGGACTTATGCCATGATATATATGACTAGGATTAGGTGTCCGCCTGTTTGGCATAAGAAAATACAAAGTGGCGTGTCCTGTGTCATGCTCAGCTATTCAGAACATCAGGTGCACGACAAAGGAATGCAGCGAAATTGTTCTATAACAGCGATGTTTTTCATGCCGCAAATACCTATATGTACTCTGTAGGAACATCTGAGACTTTAGTTTAACTAATCAACATTTTTTCTGCTCATGCGATTACGCTAACAGCTTCGTTCTCTCGTGAAGCTTGTGGAGCCTTCATTTGAAATCGTACCAAACTTGGAGCAGGCGCTTCTTTTTATGATAGCGTTGCAAGCCAAGCTTGCAGAACATAAACGTAGGATGTAGTAATTATCATAAAAATAAAACGCTGTCCCGAAACGTTTAACAAAAAGTCCATTTTCGAGATTTCTGCCTGCCTTTTGTGCAATGACATCGTCTAAATCGGACAGCGTCCTCTTTAGGTTATTGCTCCTGGTAAATCTGCTGGGGAAATGAAGAAGACGATGGGATTTACAACGAGTGTTGTCTTCAATGGCGTGGGTGGGTGGATAATGGCTATAACTGCTGAAGCTATAATATTACACCCCATTTTTCGCAGCAAGGGCCCTTTACTAAAGCTGACTTGCCTGGCAACAGCCTCCGGACTTTCGTGCATAGCGGTGATGCACGGACAACAAGGACATCCGTCCGGACATCCACTCACAGAACGACTGCAGCCGCAACGCTCACTGCGTCGAAACTCCGGCAGACCTATGTGGAAATGTGCACGTTTCTCCTAAGGGCATCTTTGTGCTAACCATAAAAGGCTTGCTGCGCGCCGTTGCGCCAAACCCGTAGTCGGCGCACCCACAGCTGCGCGTCACGCACATGCATTCATACCGTTCACAGTAGCGTCTAATCGATCGATAGGCGACCATAAGTAACAGCTGTCTGCGCGAACTTCACGTCAGCACTTATTCAGAAGGTAGAGAAGATAAAGGGGGCTTCCGGGGAAGAGTGTCGTCTAGGTTTTATAGCACTGCGCTACTGCGTTGAAAACAGCCCTCGTCTCAGCTTGGATGCTACGCGGATGCCGCAGATTAGTGAATTTCCGTTCGATGCTGCTAGAAAAATTTATCTATCGTAGCGTGTTGTATACTGGGCATTTGTGGCTTTGCGCACGACTTTAAAGGAGAACTGCACACCGGGGAACTATGCCGATCCCTCGGTGGGAAAAGAGCCTTGGCCTATGTCGCTCAAATAATCGAGGGAACTCGTCGCTAACAGAGCTAAACTTTGCAGATTGAAATTTGTATTTAATTACTCCTGTACTCGGAAATGTAAGTAAACAGCTTCTATTCATCGTGTCAACCACACTCGAACACGTCGATTCGATTCCATCTTTGAGGACCCACTCGATGAAAGGAAGGTACGGCTTGCCGCGTCATACGCGGGCCCATTTCAGACACGTTGAAATAAAGTTTCCAGTTGCGGCCGCTGCTTTCGGTGGGACGTCACACACCGGCAACGACTCGAGCTTCTCTGTGCAGCTATCTACGGAAGCTATACCTGCAGCGACGGCGCCCGCTTCGGGGCACCTTGGAAGTAGCGGCGATCATCATCTATGACGCGATTTGCACTGCCATCCTAACTCCCATATGTGGAAGCAAATCTTACCGCAAGTAGCCAGACAAAAAGTTCTTTAGTCTGAAAACATTTGATCTCATTGAATAGCGTCATTGGTTTAAATATTCGTGCTATTATGCCGCCGTACTGCAGCCGTTTAGTGACCACAATGTAGTCTAGAAAATGGCTGTATAGCCTGTTGCAATACTGCTTTGCTTTAACCATCGCATCAGGTTTATTGTCTCAACTGAAAGCGTATACCTGCTGGCCTTTATTGTGGAGTTTTAGCCGAAAGTACGGTAAAACGCAATTTCAAGACGGCTGTATTGTAACATTGATTGACATACTACGTTCACACCGGTTACGTCTCCACTGGAAAGCGAACTACTAGAACTGTAGGGGATAAACGATGTAGTATTTGCCTCAGGCAGTGCCGGATCAACAGCGCTGAGGGACCGGTTCAAAAAAACACAGTCCCCCCCCCCCCTCTCATCTCGCGTTACAATCTCGCCAATCTTCGGACTTGACGCATTTTAGAATTCGCTGCAAACAATACTTGCCGTAGTTACTCGACGAATCTCCGGAGCTTTTATTAACATCGTCTGGGCATCTACTTGCTCGCAGAGAACATGGAAAGATTGTCATCGGAATTGGTCCATATCAGGAGACTAAGAGGCAATGACAGCATTAGGATTTGTCGGGCTAGTTGCTTGATATTGAAAGAATGGTAAATTGCGCGAGAATTTCACATGAATGGAAGGGATACTTACGATTCTGAGAAGTGCAGTCTGAGTCGTATATGTTTCTTCCATTAGTATAAACTTTCAGCGCAGTTTACTTTTGCTTCGATACACAACATTTCCATCGGAAATCAGGAAGCGCATTCGTGAAAAATGGCTTTCTCGCTCGGCTTTACTAATTCAGGAACGCACTCTTCAGTTGCCTGCATGTGAGCCCTGCCGAAGTAGACAGGTGGTCCTTTTTTTAAAAACCGTTCGCACATACCTATAGTAAATACGCGTAATAAATTCACTGCCGAATAAATAAACTGCGGAATAAATTCACATACTAACAAAAATCATTTACTTCAACATAGTCAGAAAATAGGGTATGCGTTTTGCAGAAATTGTAGGTTGAAATGGGGCGTGTATACTTATTACCATTTTTTCTCCGGTTGCTCATCTTTTCAGAAAAGAAAGAAAGGTACGACGTTTCCACAAGCTTGTTCTTGCGTTTTGTTGGGACAGTTTGTTGATGAGATCTTAAGCATTGACTATACAAAAAATTTAAATCCGGCTGCTCTTTGTGTCCATTACCTGGTTCAGCTCTGTCGCTCTACGTGATGCGTAGTTTTGGGCGAGTGCAACATTTTCACCCCAGAGTGAAGAATTGTGAGCTTACTTAAGGATTATGCACATTATGCAACCAACAGCCTTTTCGGGGCATCCAGTATTGTAAAGATATTCTCTGTTTCAATTAGGGGAAATCAGCAGGACAATTAAACTTTTTTTGAACCGTTTATTGAGCAAACAAAATGGGGAAGCAAGTTGGGTCAAAAAGTGGAGCAATGCCTGGGCATCCTATTCCGTTAAGCAGCGAGCCGGGGCTGTGGTCTTCGTCCAGATATCAGGGCTTCCTGTTCTTCGAGTGACTGCTCCGCAGCATGCGCTCGCAATGCCCAGGAAAGGAGGAAAGAGGGGTGGGGAGATGAGGATTGGACGAACATGTCTAGACTAGGCGGCAGGTGGTGTCGGGAGAGTTGCAGAACGGGCAACTGAATGTGTAGAGGGTGGGCGAGACAGTGAATGCGGGTGTGATTGTGGTACGTCTGGGTTTGTTGGCGGCGCCATATGGGGGCGTCAGTTGTTGTGATTGATGGATGTGAGGGGGATAGAGTCGTCGAGGGTTCCGGTAGTGAGCTAGAATGTCGGAGTAGCGGAGAGTAGGGAATGGAGGGTTAGGACATCGTGGACCGGCACTTCATTGGTCTCTTCTGGGAATGCCCGGTAAGTGAGCTCATGGACGGCGGCGTGTGCCACCTCGTTCCCAGGAAGAGATGTATAGCCAGGAATCTACACTATACGGGTCGTTGGGGGCGCTGGTAGGTGTGCTAGGATGTTGGAGCTGATACGAGTAATGCATCCTGTGGCGTAGCGGTGGCAAGCGGGTTGGGAGTCAGTAAGTATTGGAGTGTTTTAGCATAGCGTCTACCGGAGGATCACGCTACGGTTTCGGGACCTGACTGCGCAGGCGCGCGCGGGGAGGGCGGCGACGCTGTCCCTCAGCGGATCGAATGCACGGGCATGGCGAAGGCCGGCCCGCGGAACTAATCCACCTTACCGGAACGAATATGCACCTGCCCAGTGAGGCCCCGCCACCCACCGCCGTGGCGTTAGAGGGCGGTACTCGCTATGCTAAAACTCTCTATTGTGATGTCCGATGAAGGTTCGCGTTGCTGATGGCCAAAGCGATTGCAGCCTACTCGGCGATATAGATGAATGTCGTTGGTATTGTGGCAGAACCTGTGATGACATTGGTTGAGTGGATTGCTGCTACGGCATGGGCAAGGTAGGTGCTCTACGGGGCTCTGTCGGTGTGGTACTCGTCGGAATTGGCGCTGTACTTCTTGAGGAGTAGGCGAGCGCGATGTCTGCTATCTTTTTCCACCCTAGTGCGGTGTGGGGGTGGGGGCTAAGCCAGGAAGGCCCAGTTCATGTGAACCCCTTCAACCATGTATAACCCACCCCTGGCCTCAGGGTGGTCCCAGCTAAGCTTTTTTTTGTAAGTATGAGCCTAATAAAGGTTGTAGAATGCCTGGCAGCGAATGCATATACCGCTATAATCATTATAGTGTGTTATAGTATAGCAGATAGTGTGTTGTATTCTTCTAAACTACATTTTAGGACAAGTATTCAAGCAACCAACGTTACATTTATGGCAACTGAATCGTGTGTACTGCAGCATACTGTAATCTCTACTGAACATGGAGCAATTCAAGTAGGGTGGGTATATTTCTAGTGTCACATATTATCCTATCTGTGCAGTGAAAAAACCGCATGCCTGAAAGTATGCGACAATTTAAATGTCCCAGTGTTGATATTAACATGCTCTGTACCATGTTCTTTCAAGCGTATTCAGTACATGAACTGGAGGTAGAAGCGCGCCTTTATTCATTCCGTCTCCCAGACGGATCTCATGCTGTCGAATTCACACTTCGCAAGTGATATTTTATCGTAAGATTGACATAGTCACACACAACTGCTTAAGGTGATCCTTAGAAATGGAGTGTTAAAATACGTCCGCGAGGTTGCTTAAACCAACTTGCTGCAGCTTGCCTTAATGGTTACAAATGTATGATGTTGGGTGAATCTATTCAACTGGCTATGACAGCTTCTCTAAGTAGAGAGCAGTCCAAGCAGAACCAATTTACTTGGGTCAAAATAAACAAGCCCACAAGATTGTAACAAAAAATGTCGTAACACAGCACCGCTTGTCATTGGGGACAAATACATAGCAAGCCATTCTGACACTGAGGTTGCGTGCACCAGAATGGAGCAAACTGTGCCAACGTGCTGCACACAGATTTCTCAGTATATAAGTGGATTTCCGACATGCATACAAACGGGGAACATGATTTGGCGAATATTCATGTCGTCGATAAGTGTCGTTAACCCAACTCCGATACGGGAGATCACTCAAGATTACCGCGACACAAGGAAACGTTGTGAAAGTTCTGGCACCACCTTTATAAAATGATATAGATAACATACATTTATTTTTCATCTTTCCTTGATTATTTTGTTCTGAAGCATCGACAATTGTTTAGCGATTATTCGCAACTCCAGCAACACCTCGCAAAATAACTTGCTATAATGTTTTCCACTGCATCACGGTTGATTTGAATCATATCGTCATAATTCAGTCATTGAACATTGTTAACCAGCCACGTAAACCACTTTATTACTATGTCATAAAGTTTGTCGATTTCGCCGTATTTGAACCTCATGATAATTTCAAAGTTTCCACTAATTATCTCATAAAAAGTAATCTGAAAGAACATATTTCCCAAAATACGAAGCTGACACAGGAATACTCAGTTATCTGTTAATTAGTATTCGCAGTCAGTTAAAAACTAACAGCTGATCCTTGTGCGGAAGGGGTAACAATCGTTCCCAATATTTCAAGGTGACAAGGAGCATAACGGGTACGCTTGCACTGGACGTACTGATACACTGGATACTACCTCATCTTTTTTCCTCATAACGAAGGCACGCTTACTGCAAGATGGGTGTACAATCACCGAACACTACAAGTACGCCCGTTGTAATTATTTAGGGTAAAATCGTAAGTGTTCCTTCAGCACCACTCTTGCAATCATCTGACGATGCCATTTTATCTACAACTAATTGCAACCATTAGCTCATTTCATTTAGAAAAATATTATGACTTATACCAACTTTTTTCATGCCTCCGTACGCGTGTTTCATGTAAAAATCTGAATAGAACAACGAAACTGACCTTTCCTGCTGTTTTGCAGGTCAACCGGTATTAAAACAAAGAACCGACTTTCTTGAACTCAGGGGGTTTGCAAATCTGGGTTCTCAGACTTGCCACTGATTTGAGAATTGAAAATTTAATGTGCTTAAAGTAGGAGAGTTAGTGTCAATGTACTGTTGTCAACGCACGAACCGGTCATGTTCCATACAAACAGTGCAGCTTTTTTGAAGCCCCACCCCAAAAAGGTACCGCGCCTAAAACAGTTCTTTACACCTGTAGAAGCATTTTCAATGCGCAATATTTTATAATTAAGGCAGAACCCTGTCTTAAGCCAACAACACTCAAGAGCAATTAAACGTTTCTGCATTTACTAGTACACCCACACAGGACATTATAGCATCCAGTTTTATTTACAGAGAAACATAATTTGAACTGGACATTCGGTTTTTTTTTCTTTTTATTATCACTGTACTTACACTTCAGCGAAAAGAAAGGAACCTGAAACAAGGGAACAGTAGAATATAAACGTAGTGTAATAAAACGTACTGTAGATACCTAGCTTTCTGTGGCATAAAATAGATCGTGGAGCATGCTTGAAATAGGTCATAGGCACATGCCATCCTCAGGCTTTTATACCGTCAATAATAACTGCTGTTGGGCTGAGCACCTTCCTGGAAAATTCGCCACAAGGATTACCTCAAAACACCATTGCCTACATCATTATTTCTTTCCGCATGTTCGTATGCTCTCGTGCTAACATTTTAATTTTGCAGACACCACGACGCAAAGCTCATAGTTCACACAAGCATATGGTACCTCTTCAGAATCCTTCATCACACGTATTCAATAGACGTATGCTGATCTGAGGCAGCTTTCCTTTAACGATAGCCTAATTTAATTTAACATCATAAATACTGCGGAACCTCCTGCCACGAAGTTAAGTACCCTGTATATTCGTTTGAATTATGTGCCTAACGACGTGCCCAATAACTTTGCAAACCTGTATTCGAAAAGGAGACAGTTCAGAGGCAAGAAAAATAGCTTTATGATAACATCAGAACATTGAGTTGAACACTGAAGATGTCTGTTGTGTAGTTGTGTGCGTGCTGCCACGGAACCCGTTAAATGTGATGTAGCTTATTCCATTGTGGCAGTGCTACCAGACGCTCAAATCCCAAACTTTTTTTACAACGTTCACGCCGACCTGTATGGATACTCTTAACCGTAAGCGAACGGTTTGATATGGATGTGGTTGCAAACCTTAGGTGACTGATGAACATAAACCTTCACATTTTTATTTCGCAGCATCAGTACGAAAAATGCGTTCAGTCACCTCAATACTGCATTTTACCCAACTCACTGCACGAACGCTTCCTGCACGTCAGTAAGGGTAGCAACAGCAACATCGAACCCTCGTCACCTTATATCATGCTTTCTTGTATTTTGTCGCACAATGGTTCATTCAAGAGAGTCGTGGCTCAAAAGGGTGGCCTTTCCGTCACATGTAGAACTTGAGCGGCTGCTGCTTATCGGGTTGATATTTGAAGGTGCCACCGCAGTCTGTCCCAGGAGCTGGGCAAACAGCGTGATACCCGGACGAACGGTGGCTTTGTTGCGGCCCTCGTGCAGCGCTACTCGGTTCCGGCAGAATCGCAGTGTCTCACAAGCCAGGTCACCCACCGTCCACTGACGCTCTTCAACCTTGAAACTGACCTGGGACAACTGCGTTGTGCCAGCGAAAAGAGCAAACAAAATACCGGGTCACTTGGTGGACTACAAGGTGCGGTACGCACAGTCGCTTACTACAAAACCTGCCTAAAACATTTGGGGTCAATGTAGCTTCCCACCACCACTTTTGCACTATCTGAGGAGCTCAATCACACCTCGTCGAAATCTGTTGTGCTCTCTACATACCGTAGTTGCACGATTCTAACACGCGCCTGATTGACATGCGCAGCAAAATTCAACACCCAGAAAGCACATATATAGTCTGGTGCCGATTCGTCCGCCCGCACGAAATATTGCCATCAACAGACGCCTCAAAAGTGTACAAAACATCTAATTCAATCGGCACACGCTGTGGCCAGCTAGAGCCCTTCCGTGAAGATTTGCACTTAAAAATGTGGTCCCTTTATTTTCGGCAATCCCGAACAAACCACTCCGGTACGCCTTATGCACAAGACGCTGCCAGGTTCTCTTCCGTTTCCGCCAAGACGATTACTTTGCATTTAAACGAAGCCTTCATCTTTCAGGGAGCCGCTTCGCTTCGGTTGACAGTTGGTAGATTTGGTTTTGAGGTTTTTGAGTTTGCATGCGAATGTAACGCGCAGGTGTTGCATGAGAATGTAACGCGCAGGTGAACGCCTATTTTTATAAAACAGGTGCGCGTTAGAATCGTGAAGGTACAGTAGGTCCATGCATGGTCACCAAATAAGTTTTGTTATGGTGTCAGAGTGAAGATGGAATGGGTAACAAGTGGGGTGGTTGGTTCACGTTGACAGGTGGGGAAACAGCACGACAATAGGGACGTAGACTCGGGAAACGCAAACACAGTGCTGTGAACATGAAATAGACGTAGTGAATGACTGCCTAACGGCAATTACCAGAGTCCGCCATAGCTGTTGGAAGGGCTGAACTTAGAAAGGAAAGGATAAAGTATCTCTGAAAATACAAAACCAAAACGCGGGAATGTCAAAGTGTCAAGAACCAACGAACGAATTTAATTGGCTAAACTGCCAAAATTAATGAGTAAGCCAGTTTTGTATAAACTAGTTAACTAAACTAGAGTAAAACAGAGTAAACTAGAGTAAAACACGGGGGAGGCATTTTTCCTGTGGGTAACACAGGGTGAGGTGATGGAGATGATATATGAGATGTTTACAGTGCACTTACACTACTGAGTTCATACACAGACAGCCTTCTTCGCTGCGCTAGTACCTGTTCGAGGCCTGGCTGTCCACCGGTGTACACAACGAGGCAAGGTACCCCCGCGACGCTTGCGGCGATCCACTGCACGAGAGCTTCCAGCTGGGCGTCGCCCGAAGAGTCGAGGCACCCACGCGCCCACCGACATGTGGCCACGGGGCGCACGCCAGATGCAGACACGCGCAGCGGGAACGACTCCGCACTTGAAGAGGGAACCTGGGGCCGTTGATGGCGTTGTGTAATCATTACTCGCACAATGTACTGACTAAGCTTCTTTCAAAACGGCATTACTGTGATAGCGCGTCGAGCTCTGAGCCCAAATAAGGAACTTCCTCTGGGAAATTAAGTTTGCCTACTTGCTTTGAAGGCGAAAGGATTATGGCCTTGCCTGGTGACAATGATCAAAACCTTTCTTACTGCTACATAATAATTGCGTGCCTTTATCTTTTGTCACAAATTACTCTGACAGGCAGACAGGCGACATTTCATGCCACAGATTGTCGAGAAGAGTTCTCTGTGGCTGGCGCACACCTGTTCTACTCGCGTGCCATCACGTCCACCTGTCGCGCAAGATGACCTCATCGTCACGCACACTACCTTCACTGTTCTGCTACTGGCAACTTGCTGATGAGCGTGGTAGCAACACATTAGGCCTATACTCTAATTACCCGGGTTCAACTCCCATGCGACTCAAATGCGATCTTGCTCGTTAAAGCAGTGGAAATAGTCTGTACCGTAAATTACAAACAACGCCGGTATTTTTCCAAATAGGGCACTTAAGTCTTTTTGCCTTAAATATGTACCAGAGCCATTTTGTGTCCGCACAGACACACTAAGAGTGATTTCGTTTACAAAGCTCCCCTTGGTTACCCCCGCAGTTTTTTATTGCCGTCGTTTTTGTCGCCTGACTCTTTTGCAGCCATTTTTTGCTCCCCAGACTGCACCACTGTAAAAAACGTTCCTGCATTAACAAACAACTGAAACACAAATCATATATATGCATGCCTTTCTAAACTACTATCTTTGGTGGCACGGTTCACACATAAAATAAATCAGCACAAATCAAACCTCGGGCGCACCTATGGCGAACTTACGGATATTACAGACCTTTTGTTATTGGCAAACTGCGCGTTGAATTGATTTGGAAAAGAACAATTCGAAAAACAGATGCTTCGAAACAGCGTCGAAAAGAGGCGCGATAAAATTGCAGCAAAGGAGGATAAAGAAAACATTAAAGCCGTTCCACTCAATATGAAAGCTGTTGGAAGTGCAGAGCAGTGGTTAGCCATAATGGGCTGTACCACCGTCATCCGCTCACTGCTACTGCTGCTACCACCCAATGCGTTTCGAATTGTCCGTCTTCGCAGTGATCGCGCGCCCCCTGCCTGAAACTGCGCCAGCTGGAGTTCTCTTCTCTTTGTGCTTTTCACCCCGCACGTGCCGGCATTGCACTACCACATTTTGCCTTTACTATAGTAAAACCCAACCCAACGGGCGTCCTTAACTAAAGGAACGCTGGCGATGCCGGCTAATTACGTATATTTTTCCTAAAATGTACCTATGGTTTTCTTTGTGCTGAACAATGGGAAGGTGTATGACCAGCGCCAGCGTTGCCCGAGTTTCGAAACGCTTATGACTGTATAAACCGCTTGGCTTTCGAAACCTCTGGGGTACGCCGCGAACAACAGCGTTACCCCGGGACGCCACCTTGGTTCTCTGTATACTTAGGTCGAGCGAGCGAGCTAGGACGACAAGGCGAGCGCCTAAAGTGCTCTGCACTTACAAGAGGGAAAGAGACTCCTATGCGTGGCCGCTGACCGCATGAGCGATGTTTCCCACACCACTCCCACACCGCTCCTCCTAAACGGAACTCCTTTTAAATGGAACGGATTTTTTCGGTCCCTTAAATTTCCGTTTATCGAGAGTCTACTGTAGCTGCGACCGTCCTAACGTTTGACTCAATTCTACTTACATATGCACATTCCCTCCCCTGGTGCAAAAACGCCTCAAGTAAGGTGAAGCTCGCAAAAATAAGCCCATATTACCCATTTCACATAGACTTTCTTTGTCAAATAAGAACAACAATCACTCCCAAGTGCCTCCCGCAACTGATTAGTTATGTTTTTTTCCAATATTCAGCAACCCTTGCAAAGATACCTTTTCATTTGCCAGTGACCACAAGATCCACTGGTTGCGCACCCACTCCAGTTCTCACTGGATTTTACTGATTTTAACAGTATCACAGCAATGGAAGTGACGTGACAGCCCTAAGTGGTGTCATTTCCGAAACTAAACTACTTAGAGCTTTGTTTTAGGTCTCCTGTTAACGATCTGAAGCAGGCCCCTCTTTGTTTATAATGGAAGTTTTTCCAGCCAGTCACCTTAATTGCTCATGTATAAAGGCTCTGATATGACTTCTTGAGTACCTTTGCGCAGCCACGTGATGGGGCATGTCGGTTACAGGCGCGCGGACAGTGATGTATAGGATACATCATTTGCATTTGCAAACGTTTCTCGCATTCCTTTAACGCTTCCCTCTGGTGCATAGTTAGCTATTCCACGGTGCGTTACTCGTTACATGTGGACGGACGGCTGCAGTGACGATGATCGCAGAGCTCAGGAAACCGCCGTTCAGATAAAAACCTCTTGCTGGAAAAGCTGACCCTCGAACACGAGTTTTAGATTGAGAGCTTGTCGTGACTTCTTTTTTCTGCAGGGCGTTGACTCAGTGCTAGTGGTGTAGACAAGGTTTCCAAACGAGCGCGACTGAACTGACTGAACGGCTACCACCGCCTCACTTGGTAACAGAGCTCCGTGGTGACGCATGGAGGGTAGAAGTGTGAGCGCAGATCAACAAAAGCAAAACTCACTGCTCCCCCACAAGAGCAATGCTTCATTATTTATGCGAGCCTTGTTGGTGAATGTGACCTGAGAATGATTTAATATCGCACCTTTTTGATTATTGGCACATTGATCTCTTTATTGAAATCCACCTGCATACATTTCTATGAAGTAAATTATAAAAACACAGTTTCGTCAAATCACTGTCAATTACGTTGCCCCCATTCAAGTGATCAAGTTTCCCGAACTGCACAAGAGACTGTACACCCACATTCCATCTGCAGGCATTGCCCCAGAGTCACGCGCACATTTACCGTGTCTTCCAAGGGTTCTTCCTCCAGGGAAACGAAGCTCTCCCGTCTCCCGTCCTCGCTGTCAGCCGTGGCGACATCTGGAGGCTCCCCTTCGATGTCGCTCTCGGCGCTTTCGGCGATTTCGTCCTCCGAAGTGCCGGCCGACAGATCGGGTGACACCGGCCTGAACGAGTGCGCCTTGATGAATTCCGTGTCCTGGCGAGTGAGACCGACAGAGATCGAGTCCGCTTTGCTCTTGTCCTCGGAAGTCTTCTTGCACCTGTCAGGAAAGCAAAAGAGCGAAAATCGGCATGCCTTTAAATTATACTCCGGGAGCTGACGCGTGGCGTGCATTTTTGCTATGTTTTTCATTGGTGTGTGATGCATACGCCGGAACCAAAGCTGTGATTTCACCGCGGATTTCTCTGGCAACTAAGGGCGGCATCCACTTTTCCGCTCTGCATGGCAGGATTGCATGGCAGTAGTGCAAAAGATGGTTCGTTTCTCCGAGTATGACCACACGAACGACATTCAAAAACATTGCGAAATTACTGAATCACAAGGAAGGCAACTCTTCCTTTAATTTCATTATTTAATTAAGAAAGAACGCAGGCTTGCGCAACGTGACATATTTAGAAACTTTATCTTTGTGTAGCGGCACCTATAACAGTTCATTACCTCCGGAAATCGGCGAAATTGGGATTTCCTAGAAAGCAGTGTTTTTGCTCTTTTCCTTCTTTTAGGGGAATGGCATTAAATAATTTGATTATACAACCTCATTCATCCTGATAGCAGCGTACTACAAAATATTAGATGACTGGGGCCAGCAGTTTCGCTGGGATCAGATGGTTGGTTTTTGCACTCAATTAAAGGTGTCATTCGAAAAAGTGTCACTCGCCTCTTTAGAGGTTTCTTATAGCAAAATATTTTTTTTGTATTTGTGCATCTGCATCGGTACCATTTTTTAATAAAGCCCAATTGGTTACATCAAGAGACGGAACATACATTGAGAAATCGGTAAAAACACCCAATTTACTCCCAAATCCAGATTCTTTCTTTAGGTCTTGTTTAAACCCTGAAACTACCTTTTAATCCGTTGTATCGCTAACATTTCTCAACGAAAACTACTTCGATATCCTAACGGGCCAGCGAGACAATCAGAAATTTTTGGGGCAAAATTAGCATATCTCACTCTATTCAGTGTCTAATTTTTACGAGAAAACAGCCTTAGTGAGTCCCTTCGCAGGCATATGAATCTATTCCAGCTACTCCCAAAATTGCCAGTCTCTGAATCCAGCAATTTAGGCTGGGCGTTGAGGAATCAGTCAATCATTCAGACAGTCAGTAGATTGGGCACTTTTCTTGATAACTGCAAATTTTGTAGATGTACAATTAGTGTACTTTTAAAGCTACACAAGCAAGAAAAACCAGGCCTTAGCTCCGGTAGCCTCATAAACTGCCGCAGTGACATCACAGTAGTTATCAATGCAGTGTGGTGCTACCCCAGTATTAAAAATCTGAGTTTCCACGTGTTGAATGCTTACTGTGTAGTTTTCGTATGTTGACGCACAGTTTCGACAATGCAAACGAACTCGCAATGGGTCAAATGTGCCCTGAGAACTCACAGGCCTGTCAGAAAAGGCAAGACAAAAACCAGCTTTGAACGTACTTTAATGTTCAATTAAAATGTATGTCAAGGACATAAGATAAAAAAGAACATGGTCTAGATACTTGAACTTTAGAATATAAAGAGAACAGGTAACAATTTTCGTTGCCCTCTTAGGCGTCATTTTTACGCAAAACAGAGCCCGACAGGAAATTCAAAGCTTACCGAAGAGAGTTCGGCCAAGAGAACGGCATACCTGAATCTCGCCTTGAAGGGCACCGGAAGGTTTGGGTTGACGCCGTCGAAGGAATAGGCCTTGGGTCGCCCCATGCCGGTGGTCATCACCAGCGTCTGGCGCCGCCCGGGCGACGACGTCATGACAAGCTCGGAGGCGATGGACAGCGGCGGCAGCTCCCGCGCCGATCCCTTGGTCGGCAGGAGAACATGCAACGTGGGCTCGGAGTTCGCGGCACGAATCGAACCAACGGGAGCCTGGGGCCTCGAGAAGCCCAGCTCGGGGTCCTCGTCGATGTCGTCCATGTCGCTACTGCCACTGGAGTAGCTGGCGCGAAGGCTGCGGCTCAGTCTTCGCGCCAGCCGCCGACCCCGGCGACGGATGCGCCGCCGAAAGTCCTCGTACCTGTTGGGGTGGAAGCCGGCACTTTCGTATTGATAAGAAGACCCTTTGTCACCATGCTCAGTGTTTATGCAGCAACTCCTCCCCCCAGTGCGGGGTGCATGCATTTCTGATCATTCATTACGGATTTTCTACCAGTTCAGTTTTCTCACACCTTATTACGATTAATTACAACTACAATGGCATATGAATTACAGTGGGAGAACAAACGAGGTGACAGTCAGCAAGCATCATGCATGCTCCAGTTATGCCCACAAAAATTCAAATGGGTCTATCCGTCCGTCTAACTGTCCGCCTGTATTTGTGTGCCTGTGAATGGGATTGTGCCTGCGTGTGAGTGCGCTCGTGTGTGCATGCGAGTACTCGTTCTCGTGCATGTACACGCATCCCAATACTATACTATTGGGATGCATGTTGAAGGCGTCAAACAGAATCATTTTGCGTATACGCAAAAGTATTCTGTTTCACGCCTTCAATTAAAATCACGCTGCCATCAGCACCCACAAAAAACTTCATTACCTTAGCCAGTTTTCTCATATAAAACAAACTCTTTGTGGTATTGAAGGCTACCGAGGGTCACCAGCAAAATATCTTCGCTTAGGCATTTTCGATTGTAATAATCGAGTGCAAGGATGAGATTGAGGAGTGATTAGGTGCTCCTGGCGCACTTACCAACATACAGCTTTTGTTTCAGCCAGTTCTTTAGCATTCAAGGCAAACAGCTCTCTCAGATGTAGGTTATTTATAAGAATCTGATGAGCTACTGAGCAAAATACAAGCAATGTATGTCCTCCTAACCACTATTTCTATTCTGACCCACAAAATGAACCAAACATAAGCTATTATGTCCTAAATAGGACTTGCAGTAGCTTCACTGAGTTTCTTTATTCAAGTTTAGTGCCGGACTGCAACCAGCACTTCAAAACAACTCTAGCGGTGTTACTAACTCACCCAACGTGCGCTGTAATTGAGAAGGCTGTAGAAAAGCCTAGGGCATAGTGCTCTAAGCCCCACGTATTCAATGCGTGCGCGCCTTAGAAGAATATTCTGGATTGGCGACCATCCAGTGTACTTCGGCGCGGCGGTGCATGCATTAGATGTTCTGTACTTAACCCGTTCAATGTATGCAGAAGGGGAAACATAACCGATACCATTGTGCAACCCGTCAGCTTAGAAAACGGGTCAAGTTTAACACTTCTCGACCTACTGATCACGAGCGAAAGCACAGGCTATGCTTATAGTGTTTAGTGAACGTTTCCCTCTGCTTGCGATTTCGCAGGCTCTGGTCTAGCTCTGTATAACAGAATACGAGCTTTCATTCATTTTTTCGCTTGCGTTTATGGGCACGTACCGACCAACAGCCGCGACGGCGCGCCACCCATGGTGAGACTAGGGGATCGTTAAAACCCCGCCGTTAAACCACAGCAGCGAAGCTCCAAGCGACCAAAGCGATAAGGAAAGAAGGTGCAGCTTTCCCACCGCCGGCTGAACGTTAATTGGGACGCAATGATATGACGTTGAGAAGAAAAAGAGTAGAGCCGTGGGCCTGAAAGTTAATATGCAGAAAACTAAAGCAATGTTTAATAACCTCGGGAGAGAACAGCGGTTTGCGATAGGTTGCGAGGCATTGAAAAGTCGTAAGCGAATTTATCTACTTAGGCCAAGTAGTGACACCGGATCCCAACAATGAGGCAGAGATAATTAGAATGATAAAAATGGGGGGAGTGCATTCGGCAGGCATTCCCACATCATGAATGGGAGCCTACCATTGTCCCTGAAAAAGAAAGTTTATGACAGATGCATCTTACCGGTACTCTCCTACGGGGCACAAACTTGGAGGCTCACAAAAAGGGTTCAACTTAAATTAACGACAACTCAGCGAGTGATGGAACACAAGATGATAGCTGTAACATCAAGGGACAAGAAGAGAGCGGAGTCGGTCAGGGAACAAACACTAGTTAAGGACATAATAGTAAAAAATAAGAAGAAATGGACGTGGGCAGGGCATGTAATACGAAGGCAAGATACCCGTCGGTCATTAAGGGCAACACAGTGGATCCCTAGAGAAGGAAAGCGTGGCAGGGAGCGGCAGAAAGTTAGACGGGCAGATAAGATCATGAAGTCTGCGGGGATAAATTGGTCGCAGTAAGCACAGGACCGGAATAATTGGAGATCCATGCGAAAGGCCTTTGCGCTGCAGTTGGCGTAGATAGGCTGATGATGATGATTACATGGCGTTATAAGATGAATCCTAGTAGAGCTTTAGCTCTAAACCATCAAGCTTGAACTTGGCGCTTGAAGCATATCTACATGCCTGCTCCATACGAGTGAGTTGTGCTTGGCAGTGCCCACCTTTCATGCTTGCTGAGCGAGGAGATAAGGTAATCGTCGTCATCGCTCCGATAATCCAGCACGAATCCAGCCGAGCTGGCCGAGTCGTCCCTGCTGAGGTGCCGAGACACCGATGAGAAGGCACTGGAGCCACCACCACTCGTCTGCGAACGTAGGGAACGCTCCCGCCGGGACTTGAGGCAGCGCGGACGAACGTCGCTCGACACTCCGTGCTGTCCATCCGGACCTGCAAAATTCAAGCACGAAATGATTGCACCGAAAATCTATTTCGCCATTAAAAGCGCCGCACCATTGCGCGAAAAGCGTTACACTTCAATCTCTACTCGCCTTTCTTTAAGCTCTCACCCAAACCTGACCGACAAACCACACCCGTACCCGTGTGTTACGACTGCTTGCGCGCCTGTTTCGCAAAAGTATCACTTCGTATTCTTCCCGTTACGTTCTATGCAGAGGGCACCAGGGCCGCGATTATCCAGCGGCTTCATTTCCTATTTAGCTCGCAGGTCTATCAGAAGAGTCTGTACCCAGCGCAATGGCCAAACATAACACGACAGCTACCAATTTTATCCAAATCCTATCCTATATGTCATCCGCATCGTCCATGCTACTCCGTACATCAGCATTCACCCAAATACCATTCTAAATCGGAAACCATTTTCAGAAAATAGCGTAAACGTGCCCTTATCATTCCCACCTTCACTGCCACTGCCCCGTCTTCTCCACCAACTCATTCATTCTGCTTTCCCCTTGTGAACAGCACCGCCCTCCACAACTGGGTCAGTCCGCAGACCCCCCACCCTCCTTTCGATGCACCGCAACGTATGCCTCATTAGTTCCGCACTAATACCTTTATTTATCCCACCCTCTTTTAATCAAGACAGGAAGCAGGCCCGAGTCTTCTCCAAACAGAGTACCAGAAGAAACCGGACACTGGATACATAGACGTCCTTTAAATACTGCCTGACCTGCTCACGCACTGCTTGTCCCCCACTCCAATTGTGCTACCATTAGCTTCCTTACTCACGCACCCCGATAGCAGAAGAGACCGCCTCTTGCGGCAACCACTGCTTTCTCCAACTATGTAGCCATCCTGACACAACAACTGCACACGCTGCATGTCGCCTTCAGCTTTCAAGATGCTGGCTCCAATCAAGAGTCCCACCACAATCACATTGTGTGGACCCCAGCTACCCTTCCTCTGATGGAAACGGGGCGGCATGCACCAGTACCCACGAAGTTTTCATCGACGGGAGAGGACCTTGCCCCACCCTCCACCGATCCCCTGTTCCCTTCCTGATGCAGCTTGAATTCTATTTATCACTATCACACCATTTTAACTCCAGTTTCAATACCCCCTTAGCCGTCATTCAGCACTGTGAAACATGGTTAAGTAGCGCGGTAGGGACGGGACAAAAGTAGAGACACACACAGGACTAGCGCTAGTCCTGTGTGTGTCTCTACTTTTGTCCCGTCCCTACCACGCTACTTAACCATGTTTCACAGTTCGAACCAACTTGCCCACATTTACGCATTGACGTCATTCAGCACACTGGCGGCTCGCATTTCGCGTTCAATATAGACTAAGATTCAGTAGAACCCCGATTATACGACTTTCTCGTGATCGTGAAAAGCTTCATAAAATTGAGGCCGTCTTAAAATCCAAACAACAATTGCGCTGTAGCCACGCCATCATCATCTTCTTCACCAGCGTCACAATCATGATCAGCACTATCAGCCAGCTAGCGCCTAGAACAGACTCGGCACACCTCGGGAACGGCACCCTCGTTCTACGCGCCTCGTCCTGTCCATGGCACAGCCAACGCAACCGCAATAAACGTGGGCTCGGCCTCACCGCCTCGTCGGCCGCCTACAGCGCCTACAAATACAGTTTCGCCCGACGGATTTCCCGGAACCTTCACCTGAAACTACAAAATAATGCTTTGCAAGTCTCAGAAACACAATGCTCTAAAAAAATAGCCGCAGCTTGCATTAGTGGTGCAAGGCTGGAGAAACAGCAGAGGTGGTGGCCCCTCTCCCTTCGTCGGAGACCCGTGGATTTCCGAACTTTCGGCTGGATTTTCGGCATGCATTTCCGAACTTTCGGCTGAGGGTTCTCCATGACTGGCTGGCCCGGATCGTTTGCCCATTGGCTTTCACATCTCTCCCAAACTGAACCGCGTTAGCACGCGCTAGCACCCACGGCAACCGGCTTCGCGAACTCGGCGTCTGTGCTCCCCACTTCAAACACGAACGCACGTGAACTGGCGACGAGGACAGCACGCGGGAGATCACGCCATGAACGCAATCACATACAAGCCGGTTTCTTAACGAGAGGGACCTAGGTTAGATTCAATTTTTGTTTGATGCGGCGGCGGTCCTTTAATTGTTTTGTTGTGCTTAATTATGGTCAGGTTATCGCTTTTTTGTTCTATTACCATTTATTTCCAACTCCCCAAGCCCGTGTGTGCATTTGCCTTCACGTCTGGTAATGAGGCGTCCTGGGAAGGCGAGATTGTTCTTCCACGCTATGTGCCGCTATATTCGCTGTTAGATTTGTTTGTATTTTTCCGCCTCAAAATTACCCGCCGCGGTGGCTCAGTGGCTAAGGCGTTGCGCTGCTGAGCACGAGGTCGCGGGTTCGATTCCCGGCCGCGGCGGCCGCTTTTCTGATGGAGGCGAAAAGCAAAAACGCCCGTGTGTACGAGATTTCGGCGCACGTTAAAGATCCCCAGGTGGTCGAAATTAATCCGGAGCCCTCCACTACGGCGCGCCTCATCGCCTGCGTTGCGTCGGCGCGTTAAACCCCACAATCAATCAATCAATCCACCTCAAAATTAACCCAGTTGGCTCTAATACTTGTGAAAATTTCTATCTTGCCTTTTTTCCTTGTAAGTGTTGCGCACTGCGTGCCAACACAACCTGTTTTTCTTTCCAGTCGAGATTTATTTCCGCGCACAATAAAGATCCCCACGTGGTCAAAATAAATCCGGAGTCCTGCACTGCGGCGCGCCTCATCCCGTGTGTAGCGTCGGCGCGTTAAACCTAAAAATCAATCAATCAATGGCTGCACATATTATTTTCCCCTCCGCTGTTAATCCCGTGCCCTCGGGCCTTTCGGATGGCCCAGTAGTTGGGTAGCCGGTTTTCCGGAGTAAAGCTCCCGTTTCTATTCCCGGGCACTCCCTAACCACATTTTTTTTTTCTTGAGGCGCGCTCTCCCAACACCTGCTTGTAGGCTCGTTGCCTCCCCGCCCCTTTTCCTCACACCTCTTGACCTAGCATTTTCACCCTCTCCATTTTAGTGACGATGATAGTTTTCTGGTAACGCTCTACAGCGGAACTAAAAGCTTAAATAGCTCCGCTGTTAAAAAAGTAAACGGGAAAAGAATAATGCCGTGCAGGTGCCAAACGCTGCATTAAAACAAACTTTGCACCGCAGTCCATCGCCGCGATTCCCCACAACCAGTGGGAATCATGGCATACACGATCTCGACAAACACATGTGGAAGCCTAAGCCTGTGAGCGTAACCTCGTTGGTGATTCACTGCATAGTGGGAAAAATGAACACCTGAACACTTCCCCGGCGGCCGCTGTACAGCAAGAGGAGAGGTCAGCGCGGAGAGTGGGAAAGGGATTGTGCAGAGGAGCGGGCGGCTGCTGGAGGGGGGAGAACCCAAAGGTGAGACGTAAAATAAAATTCCGACGAGAACCGATTGAGCGGGCTCAAGGCCCACGGAACAGGCCCGCAGCACTTTCCTTTCGTTCGTCCGCCACTTCGTCGCCCGCTAAGCGTGTATCGTCGGATAACGCGGGTCAGCCATGAAATCGAGTCGGATAACCCAGGTTTGCAATGCACTGTTTCTTCGGGAACTTCGCCGGCACTCGGCTAGTCCATCGTGAAAACCGGGTTGTCGTAAAACCCCTGCACATATCAACTGCATACTACAACATCTCGTACTCCCCTACATATCCTCCTTCACTTACCCCAACAACTGCCCCTCTTGCCCTATTCCGAATTGTCGAGTACCACCTATCACTTAGTGTGAATCGCTCTATATGCCAAACACCCTCCCTTCCCCTTTCCTTCAACGGTGGAAGCCCTAGCTGCCGAGTTCAAGGTACGAGAACCAGGAACGTCTCATCCCTTGCATCCGGGCTGCTGTGCTGTCTCGCGCCTTTCTGAACCGCCCACTTTCGCGCTCCCTAAAAGCTTTTTTTAGTCAACCAAAGACAAAACGGGCCTTCGTGGCATATAAAGAGAAAAATAGCCGTGGTCCCTGTAAAGAATCGAACTGCGTGCACACTTCTCACAGATCAAGTTCAAAGAATTTAGTCTGCATTTAGCGACAATTCTTAAACAGAGAAGCTGTGAGAGGCACATTGGGCGAGGCTGTGGTGGCCAATTCCCATGTAACCATGCACCGTGATAGCGCATTAAGACATTATCGTGCGCTGAGTGGCAGCTGCAATCCGAAGTTGAAAAAACTTTACCGCTCCTTGTTAATGAAAGTTGAGAGAAGCGCGAAAGCTTACATCAAAACAGCGTCAAAAGTTCGCCACAATCTTAGCTAAAAGTGCTTCCAACCTTCGTTAAAAGTGCGTTCAATCGGTCGTCAAACCTGCAAATACTCAAATGGCAAACTCAGAACGAACCCATGCGACCATATTTCGCGCACCAAGTCAACGCATCTACGGACGTTTTCAATGTATGCCGGTACGTGGTTTATGAGATAACGGTATACTATTGTACTCCTTCTTCATGGTCTAGGCGTGTATTGTCTTATCTAGAGCACCCCCTTTTCGCGATTTTCGAGTAACCGTTTTCACACCATGGAAGCCCGCTTTCACCCACGCACCGTTTTTTGGGAAATCTTATCAGAGCTTTTCAGTCGATTAACCGGTCTATGGGGAAATGCATTTGTTTTTTGACAGGACGCCATCTGTCCCACTAAAAAAGCTTTCGCCTTAAAAAGTTATGAAACACTACTCTGAGCTGTAGGAATACATTTTTTAGGATGGCCATTGGTAAACACTTCACAGCATATGAGC
Organism: Haemaphysalis longicornis; assembly: GCF_048455015.1. Taxonomy (NCBI): domain Eukaryota; kingdom Metazoa; phylum Arthropoda; class Arachnida; order Ixodida; family Ixodidae; genus Haemaphysalis; species Haemaphysalis longicornis. The sequence continues at coordinate 93,608,318 of NW_027526295.1, forward strand.
TGGGGGAGTTATGCCCCTAGTATTCTCTAGTGATGACGCTGTGGCATGAATTGCAAAGACTTAGCGAGAACATGAAGCAAACGCTCACTACCCATTGAGACAAAGCCTTGACAGTTCTGCACACTACTTCAGCGCAGCTTTTAAAAAGTGGCTTTAGCGCAGTCTATTCCTATATTCGTGTTCTGTGGGAAACTGCTTTCATCTCTTTAATCCTTTTAAATTGTTGTCAGTTTCCTGTGTGCTGTGTTGGAGACTGAGTGCTCTGAAGACGATCAAAGCAGGCTTCATGTGTGTAGTGGTTGTTTCCATTCGTTGAGTAGCTGCAGGGTTTCATCCCTGTCAGCCTTGAATATACACCACTTCTGAGCTTGGTGAGTGAACTACTGACACCACCGAGCAATAGATTTGTGCGAATATATAGCTTGGTGTACAGTGGTGGCCAGTAGAGAATAAAGGGACAGACACTGAATGTGCGGGTGACCTAAAATAATTACATGATGTGGTAGCACCAGTAGAACGGCGCTATACATATTATACATATTTCTCGTGTCACTTGCACAGTGCTCCTACAGTGAAGAAAGCATAATTCTCTCCGTGCTATTCTGAACCGAATCTGCCCAACATAATCATGCTGAAACACTGGGAAACGCAGTGTGTTGGCCGATTTTCACCAGTGCAGGCATTGTACGCCTGAATACTTACTGCCTCCAGTACCTAGCATGCGAACCACATGTATTCATCGTCTCTGAGCTTCCCGTGAATGAAAAAAAGGCGGTAAGGTGGCTACGGTGGCGTCTGTTTTTTCAGAGTGGCCACTTGTCTTCAGCTAATCGTTCACAAAAGAATAACCGCATTTAATTCATTCCTACGGGACTTTACAACGATATGCTTGCATGCTTGACGCATGCACACGAAGCAAGTATTACCTTATTTACTCACGTAATTATCGCACTTTTTTTTTCAAAACATTTGATGTAAATTTAGGGGTGCGTTCATTACGCGGGGTAAATTTATTCCAAAACATTTTTGAGCACAGAAAGCGCAAGGAAGTTGTGGATGAACATTTTTACGATAGCTCTCATGGAAATAATAAAGATGACAAAAAAACAATAAAACCTCCGCACACCGCGGCCAGCCGCTTTACAAAGTGACGCAAAATGCCGTGTTTTCATGAATCTCCAAACGCGCCGGTGCGAGTTTGCTGCGAGGTGAAAACCGTTCCACTATAGTGCCTAGAAAATACTCAATATTCAAGGCACTATAGTTCAACCATTAAGTGGCTGCCACTGTTACAGCGCGGGATATAAAAACAGACATGGCGGACGACTCAGCAAGCTGAGCGCGGTTTTTTCTTTGTAGTGTGAGTTTATTACCTGCATTTAGTGAGAGTTTCTTCCTGATCAATATTGAACGCATGCTCGCCGATATCGCTAATATCGGCAAGTCTGCCACAATAACGTATCCATGTTTTCTTCGAAGGGGAAGAAAACGAAAGTACGCACGTCCATCATCAGCTAGACTTTGCACACATACGACACATTGCTGCGGCTAGTTCAGGGCGCATTCATTGCGGGGGAAATTTAGAAAATCAATCTTTGACGGCGTACTAAAGGCGTGCGATCATTACGCGAGTGCGATCATTATGCGAGTAAATACGGTATTTGATACAACCTACCTAGCCTGAGAAGCTGACTTATTCATCAAATAATAAAGCATTTCACATCCGAATATAAACACTTCCGTTCAACTCGGATGTGGTTTTCTAAACGCAAAGGAACCAAAATGACTCACTGTCTTCCAGGCTTTCGTCTGCCGTGTGGTAGACGTCATCACACGACTTCTGAGATGGCAGCCGTGGCAGGGGAAGGTGCGCTGTCGGGGACCCATATGGGGTCGTCGAGGACCCAGACGCTGTCCTTTTGTGACATGGTTTAGACGCACCTTCAATAGAAGATGGCTGGCGTGCCAGCGTCCACACTTCCGTCTCCGTAACCGGTTGCACTGGTGCAGGCGGCAGCGCTATTTCCGCAGCGTCGTGCTCAGCACTTTCCTGCCTACGCAACGCATCATCATCCAGCGAGGACTCCACCGAAAGCTGCACTCGGGGCGAAGAAACGGGAGGGGACGCCAGCACTTTGGCAGCACTGACGTTGCGACGGCCTCGCTCTTCGTAGCTGGCGTTCCTCAGCGCGCCGAACTCACAGTGCGGCAAAGCAATAGCAGCGACACCAGCGCTGTACCTCCTTTGATTCAGGATCATCTCGGTAGCGGGTCTAAACGCGGACTTACGCGCTAGTAGCGGAGATATGTTGACCGGACGAAACACCATAGCTCCTTGTGATCCACTGCCTCGCCTCTCGGGTCTTGGCGAAGGATGCCTCTGTGCACAAAGAACTGCCTGTGTCAGCAGTGGAGCAGACGACGTGGAAGGCGATGACTGGCGCGAAGGGATACTGTTCAGAATCTTTTCGAGACTACGGTTCTTCTCCAAGGACCCTCTCGAAGAAGACTCGCCAAAGGATCGCCGATTTTTCCTGGTCGCAGGTGGTGGCGGCTTAGACGCCAACGGCCTTGCAATGTTGCCAGCTTCGACAACTGCGGTTTGTGGCTGTATTGATGAGTCGGGCGCTTTACTTTTCATGTCTGTCGTTTTAAGAGGACCAGTAATGTCCAAATTATGCGTCGTCGGACTCGGGCTCCGTGAGCTCAACACTTTAAACAACCTGCGAGGTTCGTTGCACTTTGCTGGAGTGGCCTGCTGCGGTACTGGTTGCGCCGTTTCAGCCGCCGTTGTCTTCTTTCGTAGTGCCCCTAGGACAGAAGCTATTGAAGCTGTCTGACTCTCTGGCTTTGTCGATTGCGTGCCTCTCGCCTGCGAGGTGACATTGCTGTTTGCCGGGGTCTTTTTTCTGGAACGGTCAACGGGGACAGTCTTGCAATCTACGAAGCGTTCATGAACGCTATCAGCCTTTTGTGGGTCCTGTGGGGAATCGGCAGCTTGCAGGCTGCTGCAGGAAGACGACGTCTTGGACGAAGAAAGGGAGTGGAAGCAGGCGGGATCTTGGCCCGCCGCACTTGAGCTTGAGCTTCGGCCTAGGGGCGAGGGCCTGCGCTGGTTAAGGGCCTGACGGAAGGCAACCAGGCACTTGTTGAGCTCGCGAAGCAGAGACACGTCTTCGAACTGCTTTACAGGGTTAGATGAATGATCCTTCAAGTCCAAAAGGCACACAGAGCACTCGGAGGGGCCAAACACCTGCGCAGTTGACAAACAGGTGGCAGGAAGAAACAAATTTGTAACGTATTCGATGAAAACTACTATGACATCACAATTATGAGCAACAAGCACTAGGTTCCACCGCTTATGACGATTATAACCACTAAAATTTTTCTTCGCCCAAGGATAACTATGCCAGATGTGCCGAATGTTTCCCGAAATCGTTTCTATGTGGACACGTAACAAAATAGTTACTATGGCCAATATCTACAAGCAACGTTTAAAAGGAATGGCATAAAAATGGCTTTCAAAAACATGACATTGATGTCATGAAGGAAGAAAGATTCGAACAGAGAACAGGAACCGAGAACGGTAAAAGTGTCATAAGGCACTCCTGCCACTTAATGATTAGTGGCTGATTGATTAGATCAACACTGATTGTCGAGAACAACACAGAACTTCTCATTTTGAGAATTCACGTTGGACCCCTTGCGCAATCAGCTGCTCAACGCAGGTGTGGCTCGACAGCATTTAAATCCCTTCACCCACTTCACAACATTGCACCTAAGCTGGGGCATTTTCACAGTACGCCCTCGCCAGCTCTGTATGATTCTCCTTGACCGTATGTAACTTCAAATGCAGCTGGAATCAATTCACCACTCATGCTTACGCTTTCCCGAGAGAAGATGCATCTTTATTTTGCTGGTATAGCGGTGGTCCGCAGTGCTATATAGGACACTATTTTTTGCATTTGTTGTACATTCTCATAAGGATTTTATATTCCCCTGGGAGGGGGGGTTGAAATAAATAGATAAACGATCACTGGAAAGTACCGGGGTGTAACATAGCAAGGTGAAAATATTACCGGTTCTCTGCTGGCTTGCGGCCTTGGGTCGAGCGGCAGTAGGCCGTCCACGGTGAGAGCCTCGTTGTCACCAAGCAGCTCGACAAACAGCAAGGCAGCCATCACTTCGGGGCAGCTGAGGAACACTGAGCACTCCTGGAATATGAAGGGTGAGAATAATGGAAAGCAAGCCTGACCTAAAATTGCTCTGCACAGAGACTGCATGTAATATTTCATCACTTATGACTACTAAAAACACCAGCCATATAAGCCTACTTCATGTTTCTAAACAAAGAGGAGAAACTAAGCATACGGCGGCACGTTCAGATGTTCCTGTCGCTCGGGTGCGTCTTGACAGGGCTCTGCGTTTTAAAGCCCCCAGGTTCCAGTATATTAGCCCAGCGAAGACCCGAATGAAATTAAGTCACTTCATTTAATAGGCGGCAACCATAGTCCTCCGATTTTTGATACCGCAAATTTTTCGCCTTCGATGGTTCTCTAAAGAGCACAGGCGAAGCGGCCAGCTGACTCGACCTAACGGCTGAGTGACGCGTTCGGCCCTACTGCAGCGCCGCCAACCCACCACTGGGCTCCCGATGGTCAAGCATCCGAAGTCAAGAGAACGTGTTGAGGTCTGGGCGTGCTGGTGGAGGTTGGTTGTTGGTAGCGCCTCTCCGTGTACTTTTTCTTGTATGTTGTGTATTTGCGCCTCTCCGTATGTTTGTAGCATCCGAAGTCGCACTGGGCCTTGGCCGGAGCGCTAGGCCTAGGCGTGGTCGCCCGCCGGCCTATGCTTGTGATGACTTTCCCCAGCCGCCGCAAGCCAACCGGGTGTATCTACAGCCCTTCCCCGTGGTTATACCAGCACCCTGTGGACATGGAAACTTAGCACGAAGACTGCTTTCCAAAATTTAATCGATTACCGTACTGGTATTGAAGAACGGCTGGACCGTAAATCTCTGACGTGGACCGACGTCGTCAGCGTAACTGCCAGAAGCGCCTCCGGCAACAAAAACTTCTCGGTCAGTTTTCTTCCAGTTACCCGGATGTTCGCCGAATTGCACCACCCGCAGTATCATTCCCAATCCATCAAGCGCCCACCACGCGATTACCGCCTCTTCCGTCCGACGCCTACAAACTGGTCATTCGGCCTCTCAACGGCCTCGTCCTTCCCCATTGGCTCATTCAGTGCATCGCCAAAGTGATCAGTACCGCAGCACATAAATCAGATTCTCCCAAACCTTCTTAGTTTTCGCATTTGACCGGAGAAAAAAACTTGCCGCAGTGAAGTTACCCCGGGCCTGTAAGTTGCCCAGAAGATGCAAAAAATCACTACCCTTAATATGGCCTAAATGCAGTATACAGTCACTGCTTCCATCGCAGTCCCAGAAGACTCAAGCAACGGTGCAATTACGATAATGGCTACCAATACCACCACCACTGAACTTATAGAGCAATACTTCCTCTGTTACGGTGGTGAATGCCATTCACGCATATATCAACCACGCCAGCAAGTATGGCGACTATGCCTTGAAGAGACTATGAAAAAAGTTTGGTTTATTATTAAGACTGCCTTGCCGTCATAACAATCCTACCAATGTTATTGCAAACTTCAAACAAGTTGTCGAGATATTAAGGAAGACATATGAAGGAGTGGCGGCTCTCCATCCACTTTCTGGCGCTTTATGACGTCGCAGAATTAGGCTTGTGCTATTGATGGACCCCTACTAAAGTCACTGCCAAGAAACATGAGAGGGCAATTGTAGTGGGACCTCTGGTTCCGTTTCATCGTATCACTTGAATGCTAACATGCAATTGACACTCTAATAAATACCTTTTTTATTCCTGGACCATATTACATCACTCCTGCCCATTTTACGTCACTGCAGCACGAAACTTTAAAATTTACCAATATTTTTCGCTTTTTCTCGCTGAAAAACGTCTTTCTTGGATAGAATGAAAGGGAGTGAGTTAAAAAAGGAAAGTTCCTTCAAACTGAACAAAGTTGCATTTTGTCTTCATTGCTACTTTAAATTCTTTTTGTCATGCACACCTTATAGTTAAACGCGCTCCAAATGCACTTATTCTGCTCTGCATACATGCACGATGCGTCGTCCCTACCAACCAACGTAATAAAATTGGCCAAATGTGTAGCACAACTGTATATAAAACGGTGGGGAAGTTCGAAACACAGCATACTATTCTAGAATTCACGATGATAAATTACTTTGATTGTGTTTATATAGGCATGTCCCTGTCACATCAAGGCCCCTAAGCCTTCTCAGCGAACGTGCGAACGTGGTGAAAAAACGCCTTATCTACGCAGCTCCCGTAAAACATGTGGAGAGATGTACGAAATCAATCTGCACTGCTAATATTTCATCAAACTTTTACATTTTATTCCTTACCTATGTACACAACTATCAAAGTGCTACCTTCCATTTCTTAGCTGTGTACATGACAGGTACAGAATGCCAGAAGAACGAAGGTACATAACAGGTCCCCTTACAATGACTGACTATGGGACCTCTTTCTGTATATCTTGCATACGTTATGTTTATTTCGCAAAAATAAATATTTTCTGATTTTTATTTCTGATTCTGATTCTGAAACTGGTGCTTGTTTTATATGCATGGTTAGCTTTTCCTCAACCTGCTACATTTCATTTGTTGCCTGTGTACATAACAACAGACAAACGAAACTTCTTTTATCTGCAGTTTTCTTTTCATCAAACTTCTAAATTCTATTTGTTATCTATCTACACAACAGGTACTAAACGAAAATTGTGTTACCTGCCTCTTTAACTCTTAATCAAACTGCTACATTCTATTTCATACTTACGTTCATAGTACATACCAAACAAAACTTGTATTATCTGCATGATTACCTTTTAATCAAACTTCTAAATTCGGTTCGTTACACCTGTGTGCATAACTGCACCGGCGAAAACTAGGTCTTGCTTTGTCTGCATGGTTACCTTTTCGTCGAATTTTATTTGTTACCTATCTACAAAACAGGTACCAAACGAAACTTGTTGTCTTCATGCTAGCCTCTTGGTCAAACTGGCCATGTTACTCATGTACATGGCAGGTACCAACAAAACTACCTATCTACAAAACAGGTACCAAACGAAACTTGTCTTCATGCTAGCCTTTTGGTCAAACTGCCCATGTGACTCATCTACATGGCAGGTACCAACAAAACTTTCTTTTTATCTGCATGTTTCGTTTTTCAAACGGTTGCATCCTATCTGTTGATTTGATTGATTGATTGTGGGGTTTAACGCGCCGACGCAACGCAGGCGATGAGGCGCGCCGTAGTAGAGGGCTCCGGATCAATTTTGACCACCTGGGGATCTTTATCGTGCGCCGAAATCTCGTACACACGGGCGTTTTTGCTTTTCGCCTCCATCAGAAAAGCGGCCGCCGCGGCCGGGAATCGAACCCGCGACCTCGTGCTCAGCAGCGCAACGCCTTAGCCACTGAGCCACCGCGGCGGGTTGCATCCTATCTGTGCCTTCCGCATTTCAGGCAGCAACCAAAACTGGCGATTTTTTTACCTTTACCTTCAATTTCACACTTCTAATTTATTACTTCTGAAACTTCTCACATCAAAACTAAAAATATAGCACATTCGGTATAGAGTTTTGGGGAAACACGGGTAGGTTTCCCGAGAGTAATAGTATGTTTACCATTGTGCAGTTTCCCCCTAGAAATTTGCTCCCGACGCTGGCACTTGAGGGATAACACTGCGAAGAAGTGAGAAAGCAGGGAAAGCTTTTTGAGCATTCAATAAAAAATACAAGTACAAGCCAAACAAATTAAATTCAATCTTGTTTCTTTTCGAATGTATATCCCGTCAGTAATTTTCGCAACCACGATAGCGATGCCAAGTAAACAGTGGTGTCGGAAAAAGGAAGTAATGCATACGTACCCCAGTCCGATAAAATGCCGCGAACAGCCGCGAGGACAAAGACAACGGTGGCAAAACCGGCGAACCCATGTTGTGCAAAGGCCCCCTGGAGATGTCAATGGCGTGAGGGATTTCGTAGATGATAATGCACGTTATACCGCGTTCTTCTTATCCGTTCTGGCACCCAGCAGTCGCCACACCTATGTGTAACGTCTTCTGTGAAAAACATTCACCGCTTTCCTCTCAGCAGGGGGTACCAACTCTCAGCTCCCCACAACGCATTCCCCCATGAATGGGACTCAACATCTACGTCATCCCCATCCAGCGTCATAAGCGCTCTACATACGACGCCGGGCGTCGCCAAAACCATACACGTTTCCTCCTCAGAAAACATGGCACCGACCCGATCACCCTTTATATGGATGCCTCACTCTACCTTCAACGACCCGCTCACATCGCTACCGTTGCCCATTTCGTCAGTACCTCGCTCACCTCGGCAAATGTCTGCACACTTTCTACGACCACGGCCGAAACAGCAGCCATTGTCCTTGCTACGATCAGAGCCGCAAGTCTCAGCATAACCATTCTTACTGGACCCAAGCTGCATACCATCGTTCTGCACGCGGACACTCTTGACTCTTACACTTGCCATCCTCTCTCAATACCCACCCTCCTCCATACTCGCACCATCTGCACACCTATGGCCACATTTCCCTCCCTGTGAACGAGGTAGCGCCGGCAACCGCCCGAGCTCTCCTTCACCGGGCATTTCCAGAAGAGTCCCACAACGCAGATGTTGCAAACTCCTTAACGTCCCTCTCCGAAAATCTACATTGACATCCTCTACCCCTACGGAGCCGCCCTAAACACCTTTTCGACCCCTTACACTACCCTACCTACAAGGAGACGCCCGCATTTGGCGTCGACTTCAAATTAACACATAATGCAATCACCTCTATGTCCACCACAATCCTCCTATTGCCGTCCCCGAACCAACCACCTCCTCTGCGATCGGCCTAACACTGCGACTCATGTCTTCTGCCACCGCCACCTCGTTCCCCTTCCCTTAAGCAATGGGAAAGCGCACTGCAGATCGCCGAGCTCGAAGGCCTGGTCTCTCGGGCGAAAATGCAGCCGCAGCCTACCAGAACAGGATGGCCACTCGCTGCTCATGGTTTTTCTGTCCTCCCCCTATTGTGGAAGTGAATATTCTTTTAACAGCGAAGTTTTTGTTGCTGGCCGTAATGTGTGCCGTACACAACGTCACCAAAAAACAGCGTCATAGCTACTCCTACTGTTTACCGTTATTGCGAGCCTGTTTTTTACGAGGGGCGCGCGGCGTCGCCCAGGCTTGCGCGTGGCACTGGCAACAAATACCGAGAAAACAGTTCACGTGCGACTGCGCCTAAAGGCGGGACCACAAGACAACTCGCGCTACCGACGCCCAGTTCACGAAGATGGTTATCCCCGGTTCTTGCGCGTGCTGACGTGTTCCATTTCGGGAGAAATGTAAAAGCCAGCGAACAAAAGCATCCGGGACCACCAGTGATGCACATCGATAGACATCAATCTGCATCGATGGATATCGATCAGGGCCCTCCAGTCATTAGATGAATATCATGATTGCTACTACTACTACACTGAAAAGTGGCGGCGGTACGAGTAAATAACAAATAATGTAAATAAACAATTTCAAACCTAATGCAATACGTGCTGCAGTGTCCTTAAGTGCTTACATAGAAAGAAATGAGCTTCGCCATGTTTCAAGCCTTGCGCGACCTTGTGCAAGCTTCGCCATGCAAGCTTCGCCTTCTCACACTGCTCCCCTTTTTACCAACTGTGAGAGACGTAAATTGAAAGCTGACTGGGCCCTTATCTTACAAAACTGCTGCCAGTTTTGCTTCATGTCTAACTTCCCACTGTTTCATAGTGCTATATTGATGCGTATCCCTTGTAGAATCCGCGCCAGCACTCCGGAGAGCCTCGGGCTCTTCTGCGTTGTTTTGCCATTTAAAAAGCCTGGCTACGCAACACATTTGAAGTGAGCGCCCTGTTCAGCGGGTGTTTTGACAACAGAACGCCTCCCTACTGCTTCCACATGGCGACGCCATTTGTCCTCTGGTACCGTTTCAGCCATTTTAGCGCACATCCTCCAAGTGAGCGCCACCTCGAAAAATATTTTGCCAGATCAAGATCACCATGGTGTTTCAATTGAACTTAGCCCTCTCCGCTACTACGCAGCCACCTGCGCCTTGTTAGAAGCAGCGTCCTCCTCTACCACTTGAGCCCCAGATCGCTTCGTATGCCGAGCACGCGCCAAAACCCATAAATAACAGCCTCGAGATCCAGTGTAATGAATTTAACCCTTAAAAAGGATGCAAGTATTACATGCATCGGGATGGTAATAAAGGACGTCAAATAATTGCGGCTCCCTAAAACCCGTTGAAGTCCCTTCGCTCCAGTAAGGGTTTCGGTGGTGATTGTAATGTCTGGGTAAAGGCGTGTAGGAGATTACTATATACCGTTTTTTATCGCTATTATAAGCCCCCCTCCCCCCCCCCCCCCCCGATTCTAAGCACCCTGCCTTACTTTCAGGAAAAAATTGTAAAAACGTTTGCATACGAATCTAATCACCCCCTTTAGTAAGCAATCATTGCAAGGTAGATTTAAGAAGCGTAGAAGCGTAGAAGTAATATTTGAAGTTTTCAATTACAAACCAGTTCAACGGACCAGAAGACAACCTACTGGGGATACTGACAGCGGTGGCCCAAGCGGCCCAACGAACTCGACTGGTTGGGAGGGGACTGAGTATCAGGCGTAAGTAGTGGGTTCACGGTCTTTGCCAATTTTTTCTTTGGAATGTTTGCCAAATAAAACGTTATTATTTGCGCCCGTCTCATCGAGAAACAGCCGCGAAAAAAGTGGTGGGGTGAGGGTCTATTTATGTTTTTCAAAGCTAAGCACCCCCCTCACTTCGGGCATCGTTAGCGAGGAAAAAAGGGGGTGCTTAGATTCGAGTAAATACGGTATATAATATTGCATACTGATGCGGAAATGCTTTGTCTACCTACATGCCGATTCACCTCTGGCCTTTATGGGAAGAAGTTGCGTCCTGAGTCTCATACTGTAATGCCCTCGCGTATAATAGACAACCGGCGTAGTCTTATAGTCGTCGTTGTTGTTGCTGTCTGTGCAAGCATTAATACTAGTACTTAGCTTTGACGCAACGCGCAAGCAAACGTGATATGAAGCTCACCTTGAGCAAAACTGGTTCGGCTTCCTCAATCAGCCCCCTGGTGCGTACCATGAGAGGGCACAGAGGACAGTCACTGCACATCCACTCGGGTAGCGACATGAGACTCTTCGCTGGGGTTACCTATTAGGGCAGATGCGTGATGAGGAAACAACGTTTATTAAAATGAGAGCGGGCACACAAATTAACATACGCACCCCATATACTTGGAAGCTTACTGCTCATCATGATCCACCGCTTTGCTAATTGCTCCCGTCTTTTAGACCCACATCACAGAATGTGATATGCTTGAAACAAACTTGTCAGTCTTGTGCTCATTTAACCCGCGAAAGGCCCTGAAACTCTGCGTGTAGCAACTCCTTGTGGGCACTCTTTTTAGCATGCAACCGCTTAATCCTCAGAGTATCCGGCACGTTTTTAACAAATGACCCTGAGTAGCATTAAAGTGCCCCTCCACTTCAGCTGCCTGCTACACCCAACTGTTTTTCGTGGAGTGTTTGAAGTCTGAAGATTATCAGATATGTCTGAAATCAAGGTCCACAATCCGAAGCAGAAAAGCAGGTCCAGGCGTGCAACCTTAGTTTAAGAATTCTCATCTGGCCAAAGCGTAATGAATTGTTTGAACGACATCCAGCCAACCAGCCATCCGCTGCTTTAGCAGCAGACGTTTGCGTCTCGTATCTAGAGCGATCATTTCGAACCTGCCTGCAGAAGTACACGGTCCCTTCCGGTTCATCCTGAAAGGTGCAGTCGAAGTAATTGAATAGGCTTCTCAGCTTTTCACAGTGGCACGGCCTGCAATGAAAATAAAAAAGAGGGGGATAAATTTCTTTTCATGTGCACCTATGACGTCACGTAGTCTGAAATTGTAAAGCTTCTAAAATGAAAAAGTATTAAACGTATTAACAAAGTTAACCCTCTCGCAGTGATATGGTTTGTACATTTATTTCCATGGCTTACGTACAAGCATCAAGTTTAATTTGAACAATAGTTTCCGGTGACATAGACTCCATATAATTTGTTTTCTTAATCGAGGGTTGCTTTACACTCAACAAACACTGCAAGGAAAAATTTCAAGCCACACAATAAAAGAGATATTACATTGTATTTATTGATTGATTGATTGATTGATTGATTGATTGATTGATTGATTGATTGATTGATTGATTGATTGATTGATTGATTGATTGATTGATTGATTGATTGATTGATTGATTGATTGTAAGGTTGAACGCGCCGACGCTACGCAGAGGATGAGGCGCGCCATAGTGGAGGGCTCCAGCTTAATTTTTACCACCTGGGGATCTTTAACATGCGCCGAAATCTCGTACACACGGTGGCGATGGCGGTGGTCGCGGTGGTGGAGGCGGGGGGTGGCCGGCAAGCCGGCCGCCGATGCCGAAGCCGGCGCGGTCGCTGCCCCGCGGGCTGCTCGCCCTCATGCACGTGCCGCCGCTGCCGAAGCACATGGACCCAGAAGAGAACCGAGAGCGGCGAGCGGCCAGAGCGAAAGCCCTGACGGACGTGCACGCGGCGGACACCAACGCCTTCTACGTGGACGCGGCGGAATACCCAGGCCGCCGGGGCACGTACGCCGTGGCCGTGATTGCAGCGACCTCCGGGAAGCTGTGCTCGGCGGGCAGCGTCAGGGCCCGGGACTCAACGCAAGCGGAGGAGCTGGCGATCGCGCTGGCCCTAGTGGACCCACGGTGCGCGACAGTGATCAGTGACTCGCGAAACGCGATACTGAGCTACGCTCGGAACTCGGTGTCGGAGTGCGCAAACAGGGTGTGCGGGGCCCTGCCCCGACGGACGCTACCGGTGGTCCTCAAGTGGTTCCCGGCACACGTGGGACCGGTGGGGACCGGGACCAACCGCAACGAGGAGGCGGACCGAGCGGCGCGCGTGCTAACGAGACACGATGGCGCCGCCGTCGCTGGTGCGGCCGCTGCCGCGGCTGCTGCTGCTGCGCCCGCGGAGGGTGCGGCGGCGGCTCGGGCGGCGGCTGCGGCCGAGGCGAGTCTGCCCCCTCCTCCTACTCCATCGAACGCGGAAGACTACTACAGGGAAGAAGAGGAGGCAACCCCGGTCAGCTCCTACAAGGATGTGCTTGCGTGGTACAGAGAGACTAGGCGCGCCTTCCCGCCGCCACACCGTAAACTCACCAGGAGGGAAGGGGTGCTCGTGCGACAGCTCCAAACGCGGGCGATATGGACGCCCGTGGTCGCCAAGCACGTGTGCCCCGAACTATACCCAACGGACGAGTGTGCGCTGTGCGGGAGCGCTCGTGCGACCATGCAGCACATGCTGTGGGGTTGCCTCAATCAACCACCGACAACAACAACAACGGAGGAGGACGATGATCCGCTCCCACCAAGCGTGAGGGACGCGGTCACCAGCGTCAACTACGAACTCCAAAAGATGGCTGCCGAGCTCGCGCTCGCGGCCATCGAACGCCAGCGGCCGAAAGTGCGACTTTCCACCACCCCTTGCACGGGGTCCGGCGAGTAGCGCCAGTAGGTAACCCACCGGGTTTACGCAGGCATGAATAAATGTTGTTTCTCTCTCTCTCTCGTACACACGGGCGTTTTCGCTTTTCGCCTCCATCAGAAAAGCGGCCGCCGAGGCCTGGAATCGAAGCCACGTCATTATGCTTACCAGCACAACGCCTTAGCCACTGAGCCACCGCGGTGGGTAAAAGAGATGTCACACTTCCTAAGTAATGGTGGATACATACAAAACCTTCAGTACAAATTTATATAAAGAGCATGTAAAAGTACTGCTGTAAGGCATGTAAAAAGTATGTAAAAGGCGTGTAAAAATACGCACTATATTCTTCAATCCGACATTCATGCATATAACCTCGTATATATGTGTAAAACATTTAACTAAGCAACCCCATTGCTGAAAGCCCTTATTTCTTTCTTTATGGTGACTCATCTTGCAATAACGACAGTTTCCTCCAAAGCGCTCAATGTCTAGTGGAAACCACTCTACGCGCTAAAATGAAGCTATGTTAAAACAGCCAACTCAAAGATTTGAAAAGAAAGCACCACTTTAGCTGTCTTACCCTTAATCTCGCGCGCGCAGGCTTTCGCCTAGTTTTGAGTAAGTTCACTTACGCTGCGCAGTTTTCTGAATCCCGCAATCTTTATTCAAATCGACAAAAAGTCATACCCACTGCCATCGCACCACCTATGAATAAAGTGCACACTGCCGAACTGGGCGCATAGAAGCCCTTTGACAACAATCCTGCACACCTAGCGGCACGAGTACTGGACTGGTCCACAACGCCTAGTGCGGAGCTAAGCACTATACGACGCTATAACTCCGGACGTGCTCTCTCCAAGCCAAAAGCCATCGTCACATAATGGCCTACACGTACAATACAGCTAGTGGCAAGAGACACGCACACCTTGGCGCGGAACTTAACGTGCATCTGTGAGTATAGTCGATCTCGCGTTAACGACACCGTCCAGGTCGCCCTGCAGATAGCCACCGGCGGACGCACGGTCCTCTCTACAAGCAGCTGTTGGACTTTCTTGCTAAGGCTGGCCTACACAGTATTCTGTAGTGCATTAGCCGCCTACATACCGTCACTTTTTTTTGTATATACTGGTTCTCTTTCTTACATTTATATGCAAACTTGAACATGTGTGTTTTCATTCTTTTCATGCCCTGGGACAAAATTACGCAATATAAAAAACGTCCCACAGGGAATGTTTCTTATACTTATATGTAAACATGAGCATGTAGCTTTTCCTTCTTTCGATGCCCTGTGACAAAATAGCGCAATATAAAAACGCCCCACAAGGCGTCTTTGTTATATCTACATGTAAACTCGAGCATGTAGCTTTTCATTATTTTGATGCCCTGTGACAAAATGGCGCAATATAAAAAACGTCCCACAACGCGTATTTCTTTATTTATGTGTAAACTGGAGCATGTAGCTTTTCATTCTTTTGATGCCCTGTGACAAAATAGCGCGATATAAAAAACGTCCCACACGACGACTTTGTTGTATTTATATGTAAACTTGAGCATTTATTTTTTCATTCTTTTGATGCCCTGTGACAAAATAGCGCAATATATAAACGTCCCACACGACTTATTTGTTATATTTGTATGTAAACTCGAGCATGTATCTTTTCATTCTTTTGATGCCCTGTGACCAAATGGCGCAGGATAAAAAACTTCCCGCAAGGCGTCTTTCTTATATTTATATGTAAACTTGAGCATTTAGCTTTTCATTTTTTTGATACCTTTTGACAAAATGGCGCAATGTAAGAAATGTCCCACAAGGTGTCTTCCTTATATTTATATGTAACCTCGAGCATGTAGCTTTTCATTCTTACAATGTCCTTTGACAAAATAGCGCAATATAAGAACATCGCACACGACGTCTTTCTCATATTTATATGTAAACTCGAGCATGTAGCTTTTCATTATTTTGATGCCCTGTGACAAAATGGCGCAATATAAAAAACGTCCCGCAACGCGTATTTCTTTATTTATGTGTAAGCTCGAGCATGTAGCTTTTCATTCTTTTGATGCCCTGTGACAAAATAGCGCGAAATAAAAAACGTCGCACACGACGACTTTGTTGTATTTATATGTAAACTTGAGCATGTACTTTTCATTCTTTTGATGCCCTGTGACAAAATAGCGCAATATATAAACGTCCCACACGACTTAATTGTTATATTTGTATGTAAACTCGAGCATGTATCTTTTCATTCTTTTGATGCCCTGTGACCAAATGGTGCACTATAAAAAACGACCCACAAGGCGCCTTTCTTGTATTTATACGTAAACTTGAGCATTTAGTTTTGCATTCTTTTGGTGCCCAGTCACAAAGTGCAGCGATATAAAAAACATCCCGCACGGTGCAAACCCGCGTGAGTACTCACGTGGCAAGGAAGGGAAACAGCTCTGAGCAGTTGAAGTCCAGCAGCGTCGGATGCGTTCTGGATGTGCGCTTGGGAAACGTGGAGAAGAAAGCATTGGCGAGGAGAGATGCAAGGAACGGTCGGCTCAGTGCAAACATGCCCTCTGCGGAAAGAACAAGCGCCACACGAGAGATTACGTTCTAGGCAGAGAGAAAACCACTGCACCGAACTAAGTTGTCCACGCGCACCTAAACGCCACAGAGAAAAGTACGTTGAAGGCAGAGATGCAAGCACTGCACTGAACTAACTTGTCCACACGGACCTCGCGGCGCTAACTGTGTTTTTACGGCCTCTCTCGGTAATTACGCACACTGAACACTAAGGTTGCGTGACAGTTCGAGCGTAATAAAAAGGCCGATGATTTTTAATTAACCGGTGATGCGTAAAGCGACATCAACCGCTGCGCTGTCACACGCTATTACGCGGAGAAATGATCATGCTTCGAGGAGATACGATACTATGCAAATGCACGGTACGAGATTGAACGTCGGTTGCTCCTGAATATCGACAGAAAGACGTTCTACCGAGGACCAGAGTGCGATATTCGATGAATAAAGTCTGAAGGATAATTACTTATATTTGCGGGGATGTATCTGTGTATGTATTTTTTATATGTACGTGCTTATGAGCACACAGGATATTTTTGCGCGCATGCATGTGTGTCATATATGTACGTATGCACCTTCGCGTCTGTATAAGGATGCGTGTATAAGTGCGTGCATATGCAAGCGTGTGTGTCAGACAGCCGACACGGACAATTGCTGCTTTCCGCGGTCGGTCGAGATATACAGCTACACAAATAAAGGTAGACAAATTAGATTTCCAAGTTCCTGTTAGCACTTGACAACAGCCCGAAAATACTCAATACAGCAAAGTAAGGACCCGGTGCTTGAACACTACTCTTAAGCAGGTGCTGATATATGAGACGATATGTTCACTCAAGTTGACGTTGCCGCAATCACGGCAGTTACACGGCAGTTCAACAATCCTCCATTGCTTCGTGCAGCTGAGTTTGCACTTTGGATGATCTTACGTGTCACTAGATTCTTATTAGTAATGTTTTATTTGCCTTGAATGTGAACATCTTCAACAGAATTCTGTCTGGTTGGGTTAAACCTGAGGAGGAGGCAAATACACGACCACGGGCAGCACTTTTTGGCAGCACTTTTAATTTTAGCATTAAAAATTTCCTACACAACTCATTGCTTTGGTGCAAATCACAGCGAAAGATGATGGCATTTTGGCGGCCCCTACCAGTTAAGGCCTCCCACTCTCCCCCTATCGTAATCCTCCCGCTCTTCTCCTACGCTCGCTCTCCTCCAAATCACCTACCCTCGTTCCCTGTACCCAACGGCTCCTTCCTTTACTACAGTCCCTGAATATATCCCGAAATAAATCCTTTAAATTACTAACTATAAAAAAAGTTTAAACAATACTTTAAAAAAACAAGGCTTCTGCCACAAGGTCCACCATAGCCAGAAGTAGGCCCTAAGCAGCGTTTTCTATTCCCTCTCGCGAATGTTCACCTCATTTGAACGCAGATCCGGTAAAACTGCGCACGAGTCAAGTCAGTGGGGAATAAGGAAGCGTCGGCGCATAAAATACGACGCCACGAAACCCATCGGGGCCTCTTCAAGGAACAGAACAGCAACGGGCCAATTTGTTCCGCGTGCTGCTCGGCAACCAGCGGAGAAAAGAGGATACTGCATGGAGTGCGCTGAGTATGCAGCTCCATCGCGTACGCGAGCTTGCTTCGCCGAGGAACCAAAACAGACCAGGGCTATTTGAACGGAGTCTAGGAGGCCGCCGCGGCTGGCAGGGGGCCAAGCAAAACGCGCGTGCAAGAAGTGAGACCGAGTGGAAAAGGCTTGAATGCGTCGGAGTGCCTCGGGCACAGACCTTTTCGTGTTTCGCCGTTGCCGGTCGATCACTGACCTCGTGGAGGCCGTTGAACGTGCGGCTATTCCCTAGCAATCGCTTTCCCGTCTGTCGTCGCCTGATAACTCCGTCCCTACTCAAGCCTTCCGAAAGAAAGCAGTGAAAAACGAGCAGAAAACATGGCGGCGACGATCCCTTTAGATCCAGACCCAAGAGGTCTCAATATCCTCCAGCGATGCATGCGCCAAGCAAATTCCCGCCGGCAAGCAAAATAACTGTGGCCGTGTTTACATGGCTGAGGCAGAAGCTTATCGCAGTGCGCTAGAGCAGAGGCTAGGCAACGCTGCCAGGCCTGCTGAGGCTCTGACGTCGCTGCGACTTCCGACCGCGGCGTGCTGTTTACATGTCTTCAACGTGACTGCAACTCGGTTCGCTGAGCTTCTGTAGCGACCATGCAAATGCGGTTTATCCGGTAGTTGATTGCAAGATGCTGCTTATTACTCGGCTTCATCGGACGACGGAGAAGACGTCGCCTGCCTAATCGCCCCGGTTGTGCCCATATAAAGCTATTCTGCCTGTCTGTCGGCTTCGTCACCCTGCCATACGTGCCAAACTTATCTTCCAAGAGTTGTATTGCAAGCTGATATTTCAAAAGGCCCATCTTTGTGACTTGTCCTTGCCGCAGATGCAAGTTACCGTCATGAGTTCCTGGTGCAACTAGCGGACTGATTTAGGCGATCTCCATTGCAAGGGAGTTATGCGAAGGACCCCTTCAATCATGGTCACTATTGCGTTCAGCGAGTGTCATACTTTTGAAGGACCACGGTCCACACTGGCTAATCTAGCGCCGGACGTGGAACAGCCATTCTATGGTTACTTGTGTAATGAACAAAGTGGTAATCTTGAAGTTCTGTTGGGTCTTAATGACCTATGTCTCGCAGTTCATTTTAAAAAAATTACGCCCATCTTCCTGGTGTGATGCGACGCCTCGGGGGGTTCAATTGGAGTTTCCATTGGGTTGATTCTCTAAATCGGGTGAAACGTGTTGCGAACGCGTATGATGCATTCCATCACATGCGGGTGTTCTCATACGCGGGAAGGTGGGCGTAATTTTACTTTTCATGAAGGGACCGTCGCTTCCATCACGTCTTCATCGGAAGAATCAAGTCAAGCACGCAGTCGTCAAACAAAGTGACGCGAAGTCGAACGAGAGCGAGCGCTGACTGAACCGCCGCAGCGCGATACCCGCTTTATATTCACAGCGCCTCAAGGAGAGGAGACAACGGAGGAGAGTTGCGCATGCGCACGCTTGCGCGACGGGAGCGGAGCGGAGCGAGCGAAGCACGCGCACGCAGCTGTTGTTTATGATAATGAGGCGGAGTGAGAGCGTTACGCGCAGAGCTGTCGGAGAGAAGACGGGAGGAGAGTCGCGCATGCGCAGCTGGCGTGCGGGCGCCGGACAACGCCGACGCAGGAGGGAAATGCCTCAGAGCAAGAGATGCGTCGCATCTAATAAATCCCCTTATGGGACTTTCGCGTAATAAATGCGCTGCCCAGATAAAAATACAGCGTGCTGGTTAAACAAACCCTTGCTTGCTAGCGACAGAATTCTTTTTATTTTCACGCGTTCTTGGAGAGAATCTGTTTCACACTACGCCGAAAAGCAAAAATGGCTCAGGTTTAACACTTCTAAACTCAGTTAAAGCAAAAACTATGCACACAGTGTTTCGTGAAAGAGTGTCTTTCCTTGAGATTTCGTAGTCTGCCGTCCAGCTATATCTACCGTATGATTGGATTCATCGTTTCTCTGAAGCTGAACGATACGCGCAGACAGCCCAGCCGGCGTGCCATCGACGATGATGACCAGCTAGCGCTGAGCGAACAAGTGCCGTCGAAGCGGCCGTTTCGCACTCGGTTACTCACGTAGTATCGTAGCAGCGAGGCTCCGAGCGCGCGAAGCCAAAAGAAGGGCGCGGGCTTGCACGCCAGCGACTGAGGGTCATTCGAGACGCGATCAATTACTTGGAAGGATTTAGCGTAGTAAAGCCTTCGCTCTAAAAACACAGTGTATAGGCCAATATTTATGAGTTACTAAACCGCAAGGTACATCAGTACGACGCATTCGGCCTATGAGTAGTTCGGCTTGTCAAGTCCGGATGTTTGTCGAGAGGCATATCTGCAAGACGCACCCTGCTGCTGAAGGCAGTAGAGGAAGCCGCCCGTTGGCCGCAGCTCTCGCAGCCGGAGTGCAGAGCCGATGAGCGCCGGCAGCGTGGCCTCGAAGAACCGCCGGGTCTCGTCGGCAGAGAGAGACTTGAGGAAGCGCTTGAGAAGGTCCAGCCGGATCTCCTCGCGGGGAGGTTCCTCCGGGTCCAGGCCAACGCTGAGACGCCAAGTCATGCGAGAGAAAATAACGGGCCATCTTCACTCACGTGAAACCTGGGAAGGGGCGAAGCATTCAGCGCATGACTGCATTCAAAGATTGTAAGTCTCTCCCTTGCCACCCGGTGCGCCGATTGGGCGCTGCAGAAGCGCCGGTGGGAGGAGCAACGGCGCACTTGCTGAGGCGGTGGCGCCCTCTCTTGCGTTGAACCGCATTTAAGTAATCAAATCAGAGACAGACTGGCCGTAATTTGTGTTCGTGTCACACGCCGCAGCATGCGTTCTAGCGCAACGCGTCAGCAAACAAGTGTCCCGGCGTGGTTTTAAGTGCGAATGCACTTTATAAGCGACCCCAAACCATCCACCGCCGGCGGCGGCGGCGGCGGCGTCGGCGTCCGCAGTGCTCCTCTATATTTAAAAAAGAAACAGCATCCGGCGCCAGGTTTCGATCCGAGGACTTTGCGGCCGCAGCGCGACGCTCTACCGACCAAGCCACGGACGCGATGGTGATATCAGTGTTAGTGACGCGCCTTATATCTTTAACGCATTCAAACTACGTCGTCAGCGGCGTGCGTTGGCGACTCAGCGGCGTTATAGCGGCTTGATAACTGCGTGGTGTACACGTGATACTACAAACCCGATGGAAGAGATGGAAGAGAAGGCGGCGAGGCGGTGGGCTGCGGGGGCCGAGCGCAAGCGCCGCAAGCGGGCCGACAACCGTGCATTCGCACTTTCACATTCTCCCCCTCGGGGAAATGCGGGGGAATTTTTTTTTAGTACGCGTTTTTGCCCACGGGTATGAAACGTTCTAGCGCGAGGCGTTGGATAACGAGTGTCCCCGTGTGTTCTTTTAGCAACTGTTACATCCTAGTGCGAGGCGTAGGGAACGAGTGCCCCGTGTTTCAACACCGTGACTACATGAGACGACAGCAGACATTGACAGCCCGAGCCCCTAAAGTGTTTCGCCCAAAAAAACATAGCTCCTCTGAGGTTGCGTCCCACGAGGATACACGCGAATGTGCAGTTAATTTCGCTTGATTTCGTTACGAGTGACATAGTTCACGCAGCGTCAAGCACATAATCTGCAGAAGCCGGCTGCAGTGGGTAGGGGGCGAGCGCTAGTCGCCTTCGTGGGCACGACAGGAAGCGTTTAGCGCTTCATCCTTGCACTAAACACGACTCACTTTGCCAACTTCAGAACTTTTCCGAGAGGACCGCACACATCTGGCACCCCCCCCCCCCCCCCCCCCCCCCCCCCGAGTGCGCGTCGGGCCACCTGATAATCTAGTGTGCGGGCTTCACCGAAAAGAGCCACCACGCTATCATGCGAACACGCCTCGGCCGCAGCCCTTAGCGAACAGCGAACATGCACTCTAAGGCAATTACGTGTTCCACCTTCACCACAATGCACGCCAACAAAGCAAAATTAGCGATTGACTGAGACGCGCATTACATTTGACTAAAAATGTCATCTGCGCTCTAGCACGGCGCAATGCAGACCGCCATGCTTACGTTACGTGATGCCACAACGCCGATACAACGTTCTCGAGTCAAACCGTATGCTCTACCGTCGAACGCGGCAAATTCATTGTTGGTTACATGCATTGATCACTCTAGTACAGTCGTCCACAGGCTTAGCTGGAGCATCACATTTGACTTTATCGTGGAATATCTCACAAGTTCCTAACAAAAACTGTTCAAACAAATGTGGACGACGTGAAAGAAGTGCAGCAGTTGTCACTATAAGTACCTTACACCAAAGCAGGAGAACACTAAGAGTGGGTAAAGCACTGCTCCAGCTAAGCCTATGCACGACTGTGCACTGCAGTAAATATGAACCACAGGAATGCGTTACAGTGAAGACACTGCTTTCAAGTGTCTGATCATTCGGCGCCCCTGCTATTTGGGGGCGCGAAAAATGGAGGCACATGCAGCAAGCGCGCGTGCGGTAATGTGCTCTTCGATTTTCCACCAAACCCAACGTGACACACGGCTCCCTACCGATCGCTGCGCATTGTTGTGGAGTTCCCAAATGTAAAGGAAGGATACACTCTCACACATGAACGTAAAATACTGATTATGGGCCTTCTGCAAAGAATTCCAGGCAATCATCGTTAAAACTTGTCAGAACAAACATCGCAAGCTCATAACAACAAAATGTAGCCAACTCTTCCGGAATGACATAATGCCACCCACTTGTAGTTTTTCAATCGGCCCCATAGTCAATTTCCACCAAACTGTCCAACAAAGAGTCGTTCGCCGTTTCAGTGAAGTTACTTTCTTCTGGGTGAGTCCTAACGGACGAGCCATGAAAATGGAAATAAGTTAACCCTGTCCGCTGCGAAGACCATTGGTGCTGCACTGCACAGAACCCACTGAGGAATAAGATCTAATGCGGGTCTTCAAGCTACAAGGGGAGTAATTATTGCGTGCGAACTCAACTACCTTGATAATATAATGTACACAAAAAATATTTTTTCCTGTGTACACCGTATCCGAACTTTTAGGCAGTCTAATGTTTGCGTAATACTAACATGAACCCACTTTAACGTACGCGTAGCGCCTGTGCAGGTAACCGTTGTAGTATACGCACCAGCAGAGGTCGTATATGCGCTGCATGTCCGCCACCAGCTGCTCGGGCGAGTGGGCGAACCGGAGCTGGCTGAGGTGTCGCTCCACCTCGGGCCAGGTGGGAACGTCGCAGGGCAGCAGCACGTGCGCCATTGGCGGTAGCGACCGGCACTACCCGTCCGCCAGTGACGTCGTCGTCAGCACCGCCCTGCTGCCTCGACCGGCGGCGCATGGGAGCTCCCGGCGCTCACCTCCAGCGCGCCACTGCGCAAGTGAACGTACAGGATGGCGTCAGTCCTGTCGCACCATACTCGCTATCATTCACTTTTGCATTAACATTCACTTTAGTATGACACTGCTAAACGTTTACCCACAAAACAGCTTGCTTGCGGTGTCGGCGTCCGCATTGGAAAAAATCAGTTTCTCGTGTTAGGACCTGAGTGAGATGTAAATGCGAAAAACCGATGAGGGTCCCATATCATACGGAATTGCTGCAGGGTATCGTTGATATAATAAGGTAAAAGTATCAACGAAAGAGCATGAAGTTATTATGAAGGCGCCTTTAGAGAATTCATTACGAGGAACGGAACTTCAAACAATGAGTGCGACTATACAACGTAACCACGCACATAACCAACGGAAAGGGGAGCTTGGCGTTTTTCTTCCTGCCTCCTGTCTGATGGGGGAAGAATGAAGGGAACTCCCACCGAACTCATTCCCTTACCCCCGTTTCGGGCACACTAAAGACTGCGCTGTTACTCAGTCAGTGCTGTTTCAGACACGACGGCGCATGGCCACGATAGTTTCGACAGCACGAAGTCTTCATGTCGCTTCCACTTGGCGACATGATGTGTCGGCTGATGTCCTGGCTGCCATTTTACCCTACGCGTCCATAGGGACGCTGCGTTGAAGTGTGCGTCTACGCTGCGTTCAAGTGTGCACGGCGCCTTTGTTAAAACGGCTCGCCACAGCACGCCACGCCCCCTTTACTCGCACTTCCCGCTTTTCTGGTAAATTGGGTATCAGCGCAGGAAGATTTCGTCCTCTACGCTCAGGCTAGCGCGTGCCTGCCTCATATCCAGCTGGAGTAATAATAATATTAATAATAATAGTAATAATAATCAATCAATCAATCAATCAATCAATCATTTATTTGCGTGCCCAGGAACAGCCGGGGGGGCCTTTGTGCTGGCGCACGGAAACAGAAACACACGAAACATAATGTACACATCTTTCAAATACAAAATAAAATACAAAATACAAAAAAAAACGAAAGGATAGCTTATGTTGAAGTTACGGAATGAAAGTCATTTAAGTGCATGAACTCAAGGATAAAAGACAAATGCAGAATAAGAAAAGTTGGCAGTTACGCCAATACAAACTCACAGACATGTTTGCGAAACAGAGTAGGACAATCATTAAATATATCAAGGTAATCCGAGTACCGATTGTACGTGCATTACAGTCGGCACACAGGGCACAAGACACGCAGACAATTGGAGTTGCAAAAGGTATCATGTTTCCTGGTCCACTTTTGCGGCACATAAAGACGAACATGTTGTAGCAGCTCACCACAAGACACTATGCCGTGCATAATTTTAAAGAGGAAGAGAATATCAGCCTTGTTCCGCCTGGAAGTTAAGCATGATAGCGTCAATGAAGAGGGCGATCCAGGGTTATAATTACTACTATCGCCAAAGCGATGGTTGAAGATAGATATGAACTTATTTTGGACTCTTTCTACAAGCTTACGGTTTGTTTTACTCGTGCTGTTCCAGACAACAGATGCATATTCAAGCTGAGGACGACATATAGTTGTGTAGAGCTTGAGAAGAGAAATCGGCTCCTTGAACTCCTTGGACACGCGACAGACAACGCCAAGCGATCGAAGAGCTCTACGAGTAATTACCTGAATATGTGGAGAGAAGCTCAGTTTACTGTCGAAAGTGACGCCTAGGTCATTAACCTCTACCACACGTGGGAGTAATTCACCGTTGATGTTATAGGGAAACAAGATGTTGTCAGTCTTTCTTGTGTATGTCATTACCTTAGTTTTAGATGTATTAATGAGGAGTTTGTTGCATGAGCACCAATGCGAGAAGGACGAGATTGCTCTCTGGAGAGCGGAACAGCTGGCAGAGTTGGAAACAGATTTAAATATTTTTACATCATCGGCATATAAAAGAAAATTACAATCATTAAATATTGTCGCGACATCATTTATAAAGATTGAGAAGAGAAGTGGCCCGAGAACTGAGCCCTGAGGGACACCACTGGTGACCTCATAGGAAAGAGAAGACTGTCCATTTACATGCACGAAACATGACCTATCACATAGATAATTGCATATAAGAGATATCAGGGATGGTTGTATATCAAGCTCAGATAGTTTTTTGGCTAAGAGCTCGTGGCAGACGACATCAAAAGCCTTGCTTAAATCAAAGTAGACTACATCAAGTTGACCTCTCCCTTGCACAGCTTCCGAAGCATGCAGCATGAAGTTGACGAGATTAGTGGTGGTCGATCTCCCAGCGAGAAAGCCGTGTTGCTGAGGTAATAATATAGTTTTTACGCTGAAAGAGAGTACTGTATGTAGTACAGTCTCAAAGAGTTTTGAAGCAGCGCAGAGAATAGAAATCGGGCGGTAGTTTGTGGGGTCTAACTTTGACCCTGACTTAAATATAGGAACAACCCGCGCAGTCTTCCAACGAGTAGGGAACTTGCCGGTATTGAGTGACGTTCGAAATAATCGCGCCAAGACCGGAACAAGAAGATCCCCAAACGCCTTCAGTACCGCCGAAGGAATGCCATCAGGGCCGCACGAAAATGAGGGCTTAACTCGCTTTAGAGCTCTTGATACAAGACTTTCCGAAATAAAACATTCTGAGCTTTTATCATACCCCGGAAACACTTGAGGGGGGCAGGCTGCACTTTTCTTGCCGAATACTGAACTGAATTGTTGAGCAAAAGCATTAGGAACGTCAGGAATGCTGTCACCCCTCTTGTCAATGAGGTTAATATCTCCAGGGTTGTTTTTGGAAGTTTGTGCACGGACATGACCCCAGAAAGCTTTAGCATTGCGCGGCGCATCGGCTTCAACCGCGGCTATATAACTGGACCTATCGCGCTTAAGCAGATTTTTACAATGCGACCTGAGTTGACGAAACTCGCTCTGCCACCTCTCTTGGCCAGTTTTTTTTGCTTGTTTGTGAGCTCGATTCTTTCTACCAAGGGCCTTTCTTAGTTCAGATGAAAACCAGTACGGATAATAATAATAATAATAATAATAATAATAATAATAATAATAATAATATTTATTAGTCAAACAGAAATTATGTACACAATCAGGCCTAACTAATCCGCATCAGGTTTGTCTGGCAGACAGTGGCAGGCGACAACCGTTTATGTAAATTCTAACACAGCATACTGCAACACATAGTATCAATCAAGAACAGATAACCATCCGGTATTCACTAAATCTGTGCAAAGTTCTAACGCATGCGCCTAGAAACCTTTTCCAGTCTATATTTGTAACCATGCGCAAAAAGTCGAGAGGAAAAGTGTTACGTATATCTGGCACTTAATAACGGCGTGTTCTTTTGCCCTAACTTGTGGAACAGCGAGTAATTGCGAACCGTTGCTTCGGTTTCAGGGACGGCACAGGAATTTAAAACGTTTTGAACGTATTAATCCAAAAGTTTCGTTTAGGAACGACGTAAAATTGGGCAACATCGATGTTTTGAATACATTGCCATCTTTGTCAGTATACAAGTCATATGCAATGCTACGCAGCAAAAAAAAAACGTAAAATGTAAGGGACTCGGCCTGTCCAATGTGAAGAACGGTGGCCATGTACTGTAATACCCCATCTAACCACACCATACCAAAGAGGATGCACGATGACTTTTTGCAGCGGAAACGGGATAAATGTTCTTAATTTATATAACAAAGATAATACAACACGAATATTTTGCAGACGTAAGCTAGGTGTGAATTTCAAGAAAGTTCGCTATCGAAATACAAGCCTAAATACTTGCCTGTCGATACATGATTTACACGAATACAAGAACAAGAAGATCCGGCCGTTAAGTGTAGAAATAACGATTGCATTAAAGCAAGTTTTCTTTCGAGGGATTACGAAAGAAAATTAGCGGTGTTTCCTTTGTATTAACATAAATGGAATTGGCCGTAAATACATTCAGAATTTCCACTGCGGCAACTTGAAGTCTGAAGCACACGAATAACGCCCCCCTGTCTTCTAACGACTTCTGCGTCCCAAAAATAACAAATCACCGGGATAAAAGTGGCAACGAGGCCAGTCTGGCTTTTCAAGCGTCTTGTATTCGTCGGTTAACAAGTTAGAAGCGCCCACTTGTTTATAAGTCGCGGCGTGCCTTCCCCAAACAAGTGGTGGTTAGGGCTCTTAAAAACGCTCATTCTTCATTTTTTCGCGCAGTATTACGTTCTACAACTTACATGGTACGATAATAAACAGGAAACAATCTTCTCTAAAGGTATTCGTACAGAGGAGGTGAAGGCACCTTCGAAACGTGGTTAGGGTGTTGCTTCACTACTAGCAAAGTTTACGATCCCCTCGATCAAATCAAGCGAGTCGGGGTCACTGTAACACCGACGCATTGACACGATGCTTCTTCGTATTTCTTCGCCGCCCAATATGCGAGCATGCCTCAGTCAATTTTACGGCACAGAATGATAAGATAGCCAGGTTACGACGGCTGCTCGAGAAGCGCACTATACGGATATAAAATCGTTTCGAACTACAGGTACAATGGCCGCGAGTAAAGATGCCATTTGAGTTTTAAAATAGCGCTAATTAAATCCGAAGAAGGAGTGCACCTTGTAAGTATGCTGACGGCAAAAAAGTTTAAGGTGAAAGCCTAGTATGTCTCATCAAAAGTGAAAAGTGACCGAAGTCGTAATACTAGTCGGCGTAAGCACGAATGGTACCAAAATCTCGCTGTTGTAAAGAGAAAATAAACTGGCTTGTATAGGATTTCAACTCGCGTCGCCAGAGCAACAGCCAAGTGCGCCAACTACCTATTCCGGCACCGCACCAAATGCAACAACAATTGTCCCGATGCGGGCGCTGTGACAGGTACACGTGACAGGCGGCACGTGCGTAGAGCGGGTGCACGCGTAGGAGAGCTCCGGCTACGGGGAACCTGCAGCGTGAATGCGGCCTGTCTGCCTGTAGGATTAATCCAGTCAAATGACGAAGAAAAATCCTGGGCCATCTCCACTAACGTGAAACCTTGGGAAGGGCGAAGCATTCAGTGTATAAGTCTATTCAAAGACTGTAAGTCTCTATCTTGCAGCATGGGGCGCGCTCATTGGGCGCCGGAGGAGCGCCGGTGGAAGGAGCAATCACGCGCTTGCTGAGGCGGTGGCGCCCTCTCTTGCGTTGAACCGGATTTAAGCAATTAAATGAGAGGGAGAGACCGACTGGCCGTAAGTTTGTTGGTGTCACACGCCGGAGCATGCTTCTAGCGAGAGGCGTTGGAAAACGGGTCTGCCGGTGTTTCACTACTGTGACTGCATGACACACCGACAGCCCGAGTCCCTAATGTTCTTCGCCCCTAAATGAAGAACGAGACGCAAACCCGATGCTGCAGTAATGAAGTCTGATAATCGCCAGGTTTTCGCCCTTCAGCCACTTAGGCAGATTTGAGCGCCCCAAAAAATTTTTCAAAAGCACTTAGGTGAATTCATTGAGGTCTTATTTCGAGCGTTTGCGGCCGCCGCGCCCAATGATGCCAGACTGGTTTTTGTGATATCTCAGCCATCAGCAGCTTGATTTTTACTCGTTTTATTGTTGGTAAGGACTGTTTACTTGCTCATGCACCGCTTTTTCGACCAAACATTAGTCCGCTAAATTTAGTCCCCGAACCCCCCAGTGTGTCCTCATAGCTCACTTCTACAAATCAGCCGGGAGGATTGTGAGAAAGTGGAGCTTTCGAACCAACTTAAATTGTTTAAAATGCGCGTAAATCAGCCGGCAAAACTAAAAAGTTGGCGTACGAATTGTAGAACTCAATCTCCAACGGTAATACAACAATGTCCACAATTGACTCCTGTCTCTCTTTAAGACGGCCCTGAACACGTAATGGTTGGTTTCGGCTTGTTCGTCTTCCGAATTTCCACATGATACCATGCACTTTTATACCGCCATAACGCCACCGCTTAGAGGACAGGACGTTTGTTGCGCTGAGCTTACGGCGCGTGTTTTATTACACCAACCATCATGGAGTTATTTCTTGTGTTTTTCGCTTGCCAAGAAAGGAACAAGCACGTGTAGGTTGTTCAAAAAATGATAAAAATCTTGTCTGATCGGGCGGGTAGCTTTTATACCTCTGCTGCCCGTATATCCACATCAACCAGCACACGTCGTCCGCGTTGTTAACGTGGCGGGTCAGGAAATGACAGCTCTGACTGCACACACAACCTCAACCGAAGCTGCAGGTCATTTGTTTCCCTAGACAGTTTTCCGGCATTTCGTGAGTACTGTACACATGCTGTTGATCCTCTATAGAGGAGCATTTTTATCATTAAAATATTTTGAAGGTCATACCACTTCGTTCACATTACAAGCGAAGCTGCATGCGGTTCAGCTGTGAAATCTTTTTACTGAATGACGTTTTTTCACTGGGTTGTAGGTCATAGCCGGCACTTTAATGTAATGTAAGCCTATAGGTCCGTTTAGAGCAACGTTCCTGGCGAACGTTCCAACGTTTTTCCGGCTAAATCACCGTCCTGGGACGAGGCAGCCCTGTTCCCTAGAACCGTGATGATATTCACGCACCCTCGAATGGGCTATACGTAACCCACCCACAGCACAAGTGACCACAAAGCACAAAAGCTTGTGGTGCATGGCTAGTGACGGGGACGAAGCAGATCGCATTGGCGTAGCATTAAACTACGTGATCCTGCTCGCCTAACCAGTCCCGACGTGAGGCATGTATCAAGTTTTTTAAAGACGGTTGCCTCTCTTGGAATCCTTAAGCGCGAAAATTTTTAACTATCTGTCTGGTTGTCACTCGATTTAACCGCCCGCCAAGATGGGTTGAAAAAATGCTTGAACAAGATGTAGGCAAGCTCGCTGCACACTAGCCAAACGGCTGTCATGGCTCATACCTGCCCACATTATTCAGCGCAAAAGGAACTTCAGGCATATTAGAAGCGATAAATTTGTACATAAATGAAAGCACAAGAGTTATGTCAATTAAGATTCCACACCCTACTGATTTTTATTATAGCAACCGAAACAAAAATAACGCGTTAAACACAATGCCGGATGTTCCCAACAGAACATATGGCAAGCGAGCATTTCGAACGCGGGAAAAACGAATTTAGCAAATTCTCATTGCAATCATCGCGGGAAGGGCGAGAAGAGAGGGGAAGAGCGTGATGGCTGAGAGAGAGAGAGGGATATCACGTGCCAGGGACGGCAAAAGGCTATCAACGTTGATATGCTGCTCAGGAAAGTTGAGTTTCCATGTTCTTGAATTCACAGCGCAATAAATAACGACGAAGAGGCACAGCGCCTGCGTGTATTTGTTGCGCTGTGAATTCAAGAGGACTATTGTGTTTAAAAATTTTCAGCGAAGCAAACAGATATCCCGCCAATTTTTCGTACAAGTATGAATCGGTGCACTATAAAACCGAATACAGCACTGAGTTACAAACAGCGCATGAACAGGACGATAAGAGGATCACACATACACGGCACCGTGTTTGTATGATCCTCTCATCGTCTTGTTGTTTGTGTGATCCTCTTATCGTCCTGTTCCTGCGCTGTTTGTAACTCAATTACGTAAATATTGGCCCGCCTACAATCTGAGTACAGTAATCTCCCGTTAAGACGAACCCGAAAGGACCGTAAAAAGGTAGGGGCAACTCAAGAGCAACATAAAGAGGAAGGAGGAAAGAAAATACACCATCTTCCCGTGGGGAACCCTGATGAGGATGCGAAGCATCGTGGTGGTTCCGTGTGGTTCCATTGTGTTGCCGTTATGTTGAGTGATCTGGTTTTTACTAGCGCCAGAGGGAATTCCGCGTCAGGGTCCACACGGGTGGCAAAGGCACGCAAGTACTGTTGTGTGACGGTGAGTAGGCGGTGGTTCTCGAGGCGCCGAAACTCGTCCATCATGTTCTTGTCGATGTTGTCTCTGTGGTAGAATCGGTAGTCTCCGTCAGCGTTGGTGAGGTAAAGGTTGTTGACGTTGGTGCACCGGCTGAGAGCAACGTACACGCCCTCCTCTTCGCAGCTTTGTCTTTTTCTCCTTCTTCTTCTTCAGCGGTTCCCCTACGGGAAGATGACGACGGTGGTTGAACGCGAAGATATCTCGTGATGGATTCTTTGGTTGGAAATCCCTAGGGGCATCCTGCCACAATCATCCCATCAGCGGTGCCTGGCCAGGCATGCGCAGTGGGGGTGAGGACGGCGGACAACAACGACAACGACAAGGGAGGGAGGAACACAGCCCCGAGCATAAGATGCTCCGCATCTAAAATTTGTTCGTATTATCAGAAATTCATCTTAAGCGGAGGCGTTTTGCATTGTGACGTTACAATTAAGAGTGCAAAAATGTTGTTCATCTTAACCATAGTGTTCGTATTAACCGAGTTCGTCTTAACGGGAATCCACTGTATAGCCGTACTTTTTAGGGAGAGCAGGAAGGACGGACGATCGACCGGGGGTGCCTCACTAACAGTTAACTCTAAAAGTTTCGTAGTGTAAGCTAAGCCGCTGCTTTCGCGGCGCCAATTCATTCATCACGCCCAACCCGGGGAGGTCGGCTCGTATCGCTCTCGTTGTCTCCAGTGCCCACAAGTCATTCGTCTGTCGTCCCACGCAGTTTCTTCTTTGACCAGCGACGCGCCCCGCGTTCCCGGTTGCTTCATCCCTCACGCGTAATCTCGTTTATCCCGCGGGTAATACTTAACGGACACGGAACGCAATTACACATCCCCGCTGCCGTCCCGATTCGCAGAGCGTGGGCGGGTGTCGCCAAGCGAGTAGGCTGCACTTTGTTTAACAGAGGAGCAGATAACGAGGGGCGGGAGTGGGTGCAGCTAATTAGCAAACGCACACGCTCTTCATTCATTAGCGCGTCGCGGGTCGGGGCGCACTCATGGCGCAGACGACCCCGAGGGAGCTGATCTGGGCGGCCCCGATATATTGCTACGCCACTCTATGCATGACTTCGGGAAATCTGGCTGACAGCGAGGAGCGAGCAGAGAGAGGGAGAGAGACGAAAAGAGTTAAGATGATTTGACTGACGTGCGGTGCCTACAGAAGCTTCGTATTCAGTTAACAACCGTCCATTAAGACTCGGAATGAGACAGCACGTTGCTGCACCCGTCTTTCCTAATAAAAATCCCGGGCCATCTCCCCTAACGTGAAACCTGGGGAGGGGCGAAGCATGCCGTGTATAGGTGTATTCTTGGCGCGTTGGCGTTTTTGCCAACGGAGATGAAACCGTTGGGGGGTAGAGGTATGCAGACTTGCAGTAAAAGTCTCGTGTCTTTGAAGCACGGAGCTCCATAGCGTGAGCCGCAAACGAGTGTCCCGGTGTTTTTTTAGTATGCGTTACGTTCTAGCGCGTGGCGTAAATGAGTTTCGTAGTGTTCTAGTACTGTGACATGAGAAGACGATTACGACGACGATACAGGAGACGCCAACAGCCCAAGCCCCTAGGGGACTTTGCCCCTAAAACGGCGACTCTGAAACCTGTATGTTTCAGTACACAGATGGCGCGCGCCAAGTATCTCCACATTCAACTTATTATCAGGAGATAGCAGGCGACGATCTGAGTCTGCTCAATTATTTAGCATCACAACAACATGTTCTAGGTTGTAGTTCCAAGATTAAATTCGCTTATCTTTGCAGCCATGCTCCAACCAATATTTCAGTTCTGATTCCGTTCGTGTTCCATTAACGCACCTGTAACAACGTCGCTTATTTCCATCTCCGGTAGGCCTATGTAAATCGGAAAAAAGTTGGTACCGTAATTACCCGATTCTAGCGCGCCCCCGATTCTAACGCGCACCCGATTTTCCAGGCAAAAAACCTAAAAAACTTGCACCTCCGTTTGTAGCGCGCAAGGAACTTTGTGAGCAAGAAAAACGAATGCGAGAGAAACGGGCGATTTAACCCCGAAGTAATCTCACTCATTTCACTCCTCGTCGCAATCCGAGAGCTCCTTGTCGCCTTCCGCTGACCGCAACATCTCGTCATTGGTGCCGTCAAGCGCGTTGGCGATGCCACACTTCTGAACGAACGTTCAACCATGTTCGATGGGACCGTGGCCCACGCCTCGCATGCCCATCCCGCGAGCTTCTCCAGAGCCATACGCTTCAGCCAACCGCTCGTTGTGAACGCGTCGGAGCCGCTCGTAAGCCGCGGAAGCGGCGCACCTTCGTTGCCGCTGCTGCCATTGCTGTTATCAAGCACGCAAGTGGAATAATTTGACCATTTGTGTGAACGCCGAAAGAAAAGCCTAGGCGCCTAGATCCGTAAAATTGTTGCTAAAAGCTTTGGTGCCATCTTGAGATCGCGATGGCGATGGGTGGAACGAAATTTCAGCTGTTTCGGCAGTTTCGGTTTCGTATCCGACTCTAACGCGCATGCGATTTTTCGGCCTATTTTTGCGGAAAAAAGGTGCGCGTTAGAATCGGGTAAGTACGGTATTTGTTTCGACAAAGATACCTGCTACATAAACCACACGTCCCTTTTAAACTTCTTTAGACTTGCTGTTTATTGTATTGAAATACACGGCTGTGCCCTTTACAACTACGTAAACAAACATTGTGTTTTAAGCCTGCGCTGTTGAGTGGTCTGAAACTTGGAACTCGATCTCTTTAAAAGTTGGAGCGATTGGCGCAACGACGTTCGCAGTAGCTGCAAGGACATTTATGTGGTGCACGGTGTCTCGCAAAAACATAATACTGGTTTG
This sequence comes from Haemaphysalis longicornis, assembly GCF_048455015.1. Lineage (NCBI taxonomy): Eukaryota > Metazoa > Arthropoda > Arachnida > Ixodida > Ixodidae > Haemaphysalis > Haemaphysalis longicornis. The sequence continues at coordinate 93,642,297 of NW_027526295.1, forward strand.
TTCTCGCGTCCAGATGTGCCTGTGTTTCAGCTGCTATGTAACGAAATGTTTTAAATCGTTATAGTCAAGACCGTCCACTTTATCTCTCGCCGCGCGGCCCTACAACCCAAAATCTGCCTTTGGTACCTCGACTCCACGCGAGATGCGGTGAGTGTACTCGCCTGTACCATGCGCCGACAATACCTGCGCAACGTCACTTGATTAATTTTGTTTCAGTACCAAAACCATGCTAGAAACTTTTCATGATTTCTGTTTTAAATTGGATTAAGAGTGAGTCCTACACTCCCCGTAACATTTCCCTGGGCCCTTCTTGAACAGTGGTTACCCGCTGCGGTGGCTCAGTGGCTAAGGCATTTTGTTGCTGAGCACGAGGTAGCGGGTTCGATACCCCCGCGGCGGCCGCTTTTCTGATGGAGGCGAAAAGCAAAACGCCCGTGCGTTCGAGATTACGGCGCACGTTAAAGATCCCCAGGTGGTCAAAATTAATCCGGAGCCCTCCACTACGGCGCGCCTCATCGCCTGCGTTGCGTCGGCGCATTAAACCCTACAATTAATCAATGAATTGAAGAGTGGTTGCAACTACGTAAGTCGATTGGTCGTAATGCGTCCGTTCCGATCAGGTACATTGAACTTTCAGGCACTGTACCACGATCAACGGTTAAAATGGTTTAAATAGTTTAAAGCGACTAAGCGCTTGATTTATTTTTTGAGATTTTAGGCGTCCCTCATGAGTCTCTGAAATGGTGACAAAATGTGGGCTTGAATGGCTCGAGACCAGGCGAAAAATTGCGAGGTTAAACTTTTTTTATGAACTGTACCATAACGAATCTGGTTTAAAAAGGGAATTGTATATTCTGCCACCACCCCAGCGTTCAGCAAGGATAAATCATTGAAAAAATGGTAGACCTTATGCTCCTAAAAATAACGCATTTATGTAATTTTTTTTAACAAACCGTGGACGAGTGGAATTCTCTGCCTTCCGACTGTGAGCATGCTACAACATCTGAAAAGTTTGACTTTTGTGTTAAAACCTTGATGTAACCCTCTCCTGCTAGGACGGCGAAAAATCGCCTGCAGTACTTCTTAAAACAAAATAAAAATTAAAAATAAAATACTTGTACATATTCATGCATCCCGCTTGTACATACAGTTAAGTCGCCCCACATTTGGGTTTTGTCTATAGCTGAACCTGAGTTAAAGCAACCAAACTGACTCTCTGTCAACAGTGCTGCCTGACGCCACATAAGCGCTCCACTGATGAATAGGTCAGCAAACTCACTCACGAGTGCACTCACACACCCCCTACTCACCACTCATGAATGAGTGGTGAGTGAGCCTCGCCATCGTTGTGGGCTGGTGAGTGCGAGTGCGAGTGAGTGCGAGTGCCACTCGCGGCGAGCCCCACTCGCCACTCGTGAGTGCGAGTACTACTCGCGGCAAGCCCCGCTCACCACTTGCGAATGCGAGTTCCACTCGCGGTGAGCCCCACTCACTACTCGTGAGTGCGAGTGCTCTCACCACTCACGAGTTCGAGTGCACTCACTACTCTCAAGTAGTGAGCCCCGCTCGCCATTCGCGAGCGGCGGCGAAGCCGCTCGCTGTAGTGGACCACCACAGCGAGCGGCTCCTGCGAAGAATAGCCAACACGCGTAGAAGCTCAAGGGTCGGTGCTCACAGCGGTAAGCACCGCACATCACGCGAGTGCACCCGCTGCTCGCGAGTGGCGAGCGGGGCTCACTAGTTGCGAGTGGTGAGTGCACTCGCACTCGTGAGTGGTGAGATCACTCGCACTCGTGAGTGGTGAGAGCACTCGCACTCGTGACTGGTGAGTGGTGCTCACCGCAAGTGGAACTCGCAATCGCGAGTGGTGAGCGTGAGCGCGAGTGAGTGCGAGTAGTGAGAGTGGAGTGGCAAGCGTGAGTGTGAGTGAGAGCGAGTGGTGACGGCGGAGTGGCGAGCGTGAGTGCGAGTGAGTGTTTTAGTATAAATATATTTTTTGAGTGAGTGTGAGTGAGTGACATCCAGTTTTGCCGAGCTATGCACTAATGTGACGCCTGGGGCCGAATTCTCTAAAAAACGGGCGTCGTTTTGAAACGACGGGGCAGCGCCATGCAAATGCATGTGTTCTGGGGTTGGGGCCGTCGCTTTGGGGCGACCCGCAGGGGGAATCACCGCATAAAAGCGCTGTGGCAAGGGCGCGAAGTGACACCCACTGCCCCCCCGTCGCTTCACTTGTCGCTTCGCGCCCTTGCCACGGCGCTTCTCTGCGGTGATTGCCCCTGCGGGTCGCCCCAAAGCGACGGCCCCAACCCCAGAACACATGCATTTGCATGGCGCTGCCCCGTCGTTTCAAAACGACGCCTCGTCGTTTTAGAGAATTCGGCCCCTGGTCGCATTATCTTCCGTGACGCGTCGTCTGGCACTGCCCTGCACTCCCAAACGTTTTTACGCTACGCTTTCCATAGCGTAGCCTAACTTAACCTAACCTAACATAACGTAACCTAACCTAACCGTACTTAACGTCATTTCACCGTTTAACGGTTTTTTTTTTTGTTTTTCTATCTATTGCAGCCACGCGAACCAAAACAGGCCGCTTTTAATTCATATGGTACTATTGCGTACTGATTAAACCAAATTAATTATGAGTTTGTATATAACTCTGGCACTGAAAATCGCCCCTTTGTGGCTAAATTGTTCAGTCTCATGCGTTCAATGTAACGACAATATTCTAGCATAGTTAAACTGCGAATATGAAATAAAATCTATCCGGGGAACTTGCTGCTAGAGATTTTGCTGGAAGCATAGTTCGCCACAAAAATATTGCGATGTGGGCAAATCACCCCAACACATTTCTATTAACAGTAATCGTTAAAAATTAAATAAACCGTTTATAACGACCCCACAACCCATAAAAAATTTAGTAATTCACGCTTGTAGCAATGAGTCTTTATACAAAAATGTACGATATCAAAAAGCCCAGTTAGTTTTTGATGCACGGGGAGTTAGTATAGGCTTCGTTTTGCCCAAAATCTTAATCTCGCAAGCACTCCACGTTCACATAAACGCCCACAGCAGATGAGTCGGGGTTGGGGGGTGGAGTAGTATACTAGTTCAGGGTTAAATGTGCGACAGGGGTATTTCGCAATCATTCAATATAGGCAACCGCCATTAACCCGTGTGAAGCAACGTACTTAACCTTCGAGCAGTTTATTAACCGTGCCACAACCACATGTAACTGACCTCTATCCACAGCAACAAACCGCGGGCTCATTCAGCGCCGTCTGAATGCATCCTCGAGACTCTGCGGGTCTTACATAAACGCCTCCGGCTCGCCTCATAAAGACCGCCTGACTGCGTGGCCTGCAATCACACGACGACGACACCGCACGCGTACATGCACGTTACTGCAATACCCTTAGCGGGACGGCAATAGAAATGGGCAGCCGTAAGAATGGATGAAAGCCCGCTGCCCACACGCACATATACTCACGTCCGAAGGGACGAGGCAGTCCTGAGCGAGCAGTTCACATCGGCATCCCAGTCACTGCAACCGCCGGCGTCGCTGGGTCGTAAAGAGATCCAACACGGACGCGCTATTCACAGGCGCCGATAAACAACTCCGCATCTCGCGCGCAGCAGCAGCTGACGACGGCCGGGGTATAAGGTTGCAGAAGACAAAGACAGGGAACGGGCGTGGATGAATGCGAGAGCGGAGAAGAAGAATAAAAACGAAGAAAAGCGCAGGCACGAAGGCGAGACGTCATTGAAGCCTCGGCCAGTGATGCGTGCAACGCTGCGCGTCAACCACGAGTCCTCCTCCTTCCCCAGTCCCTTCTCGGTTTGCCGTCGGCGGCGCCCTAAAGCAAGGACGTTGACGCATGTAGTGACTTAACGTCTGCACGCGTGCTTATGTACGCAGCTGTCAAGCCGTGGGTGTCTGCTAGCAGCCCTAAGTGTGCTCAGTCATGACGCACAAGTCACTGAGAGAGGAGTTATATAATACTAGTGAAAGAGCATCGACCTCCGTGTGTACCGGTATTTCGTACTTTTCTTCATTAAAACAGCGCGCCCCAGATTACGCCGCCCACCTTAAGAATCCTTGGAGAGAAATCCTTGGATGGTCCCAGGTTGGGTACGCAAGCCTGACTGGTATGGGCAATTCTGCCTTTTGCGGCCCTGTACGCCTGGTTTCACCCACCATGAGTACAAATAAAGTATTATTATTACCCCGTCAAGTTTAAATTTCCCGCCTAGCATATACATGGCTCGCACATGACGTCACCACCGCCATTGATAGTGCGTTGCTCTCCGCTTTCTCAACGCTGCTCGAAACAAGAGCGGCTGATAAGTGCACAGGCTTCCAATGCGCACGCGCGCACCATTATGGCAGTGACAGTGACGTCGCTACAAGCTGGCCTAGTGCGGAATAATTTAAACAGTGGGATATTCTTTAAAGCGCACCTCAGGTAGTGCACACAGGTGTTTTTACAGCGAAGACATATACGCCTCAGATGGCGAAATTCTTTGTGTTTGCATCACGAAAAATCAACGTCCTACTCGTGACTGGCTTTCAGCCCGCGCTCGGTAATTCATGCAAAATCATCATCGGCGCTACCGCACGATGGCGCTGTTGACGTGGCCGCTGCTTTCGCTTATGTCACTTCTTGAGGGCACGTTCCTCTTCAGTGTGCCTTTCCTGGCATTATGCATACAATGTAAATTACAATATTCGTTCACATGCAGAAGGACCCAGGGAATGACATACTGGGAAATATCTAACGCCAATGAGACGCCAGCGCGTCTGCTTCACATTTGCATACACACAATATACTATAGGCGCCGCCAAGCAGTGCGTTCTGTTTGTGTTTGCGATCGCAATGCCATCACCACTTCATCGTACGGCGCGCTGCTGGAATAGGTAGACTACGTTAGATCTCTAAGCGTAACATTAGGCCTAAATAAAACCCCGCGTCCAGGCCGCTCGCGCGGCCGACGACAGCAGTATGGCGGGTCTTTAGGCCTAATGTCGGGCCGGCGCATGTCCTCATCCCTCCTCTCCACACCCCCAACCCCTTTCCCTAGCTAGCAGTCCGTCTCACCCCTGTAAGTGGCGCCGTTTCTAAGGCTTGATTTTACGTCCACGAAATACAGGGAGGTTGGGTAAGAGAGTATGAGTGATTCGCACTAAAAAGCCTCCGATGTCCACAACTGCCGAGTTCGAATACCAGCCTATCGATTGCTCTCATGCCCAACATTACATGGGAATTGCAGTTACGCGTAATGTCTCAATCAGAACAACCGTTTCACCTAAGCTTTACTACGACTACTTCACGTACATTTCTATGTCACACCATCAGGCAGGGCTTAAATAAGCACACTTACAAGTTCCTGGTTAACTACGGACGAGTCACGATGAACGATGACGGTGACTTTAAAAGACGAGAGGTGTAGTTTTTCATTCACCCGTCGGGATGTGTCTACACAGCTTCGCCTACTCCCCACCGTTTCATAGTCGAATGGCTCCTCAATGGGATACAGCCAAGCTGCATACCTCTATCCCCCAACAGTTTCATCGCCGTGGGCAAAAACGCCAAGGCGCCAGGGCTTAAGATGCCGAGCGTACGCGTCAGTTTAACCGGGCATACAGCATAGGGCTCAGTATTTATTTAACGAAACCACAAAACAAGCATCGAAACCGCATTATGGATCATAAGGTGCCTGTGAACAATGGGACCCCCCTCTCCCCCAAACAATTGTTGTGGGTAAAGATAATGTTTGAACATTATCTTTGAAGGCTAGGCAGGAGTAGTGTCACTAAATAAAGCAGTTCTTGCCCAAGACACTGAGCGCATGCGTCAGGCTAGGCAGGACCAAGCTTTTGCCGCATCTTTGGAGAACTTCTGCTCCTCAAAGGCTCTTGCACGCGTTACCTTTGATCCGCATTGAGAACGACGCCAGACGCGCGCAGCCACAGAGCACGGAGGACGAGCTAAGCCTAGCAGAGTTAACCGACTAAAACGCTAAACAACAAAATGGCGGCGCCTAGGAACCGTCTCAGTGTAAACAAATGTCACGCAATGCGAGCTGACCGATGATCATTGCGGCGGCACGGAACAAATAGGAGAAAAGAGTGCCGATTCTATGTACCCCTATGTAGTGACACTAGCCGAGCGCAAGCGAGAAGCCCGCCGAGACGATGACGAACATTTCATACCCTTTTCAGTCGTCATTTGGAGTGGTTTACAACAGCTATGCTGAACATCCACTTTCGCAGGGCGGGATGGCGACCACTTTTTTGCACTTCGCCTCCACGAAAAGCAATTAACGCTACGGATTCCTGAGTGTACGCGATTCTGACTGTTAGGGTTCATTGCATCCCATATAACACCCCGAATATCACGGCTAAGATTACCACCTGCTTTCATCCTGCAAACTATTCACCATTTATCTCTTTAAGCAATAATAGTTTTGCAGCAACAGCGTAGCCAGCTTAAAGATGCTAACAACACATTGTCACCGGGGGAAAATCCTATGTCCAATCTTCAGGAGCTCTAAATCCGGTCGCCGCTGTTGTTGACGAGAAGAATATTGCTCTAGTTTTTCCCCTTTTGTTTTTCCCCGCACTTCAAACATTGGAAAAAGCCCAGCGAAACTCTCCGGTCAAGGACGTGGAAGACTCCGCCGGAAATCGCTCTTTCCGGGGACACAGAATAAAAAAAAATGAAAAATGTAAGTAGAATGAAGCATTCGAAGAAACGCTGGGAGGGCGGGAGGAGATCCGTCGCTGAAGATTAGAATTTCTGCGCTTTTTCGAGTGACTACATAAATACTGCTAGCGTACAGAAAATTCTTGAGTTAAGCGCAGCCTGTAAGCTTGTGCGTCAGCTGTGCTGTAAGCTTGATGAAATGGAGTAATGCTTCTTATTTCTTTATTTTCGCTGGAAGATATAGGCCTACATCTGATATACTGGCATCTGTACAGTCCCAAAAATTCACTTGCATTCTTGACACGCGTGCACGCGCGCCTACGCAGTGACGATAGCATACTGGTTATCCAACTCCAATAAATAATATTTTTTGGGGTGGTCCCGTAAACAACGCCGCAACAAACTTCGATTGCCGTGTTAACACAGTCGAAACACAGAGATTTTTTGGTGACACATTATTGACAATCAGAATACCACGCTTCAACTGCGACCGTCGAAACTCCACCAACTCTGAAACAATACTCCCGAATGATTTATTGTGAAACGAAGAATCATGCAATAGACATTTTATAAACAAAACTTTGGGTGGCAGAGAATTTCCAACAGAGCTTCGAGGTAAGGGCGAGGACAGATTTTTGCCCCTGCTACAGCATATGTGGATTGCCCTACGTAGCACGTGGGCCGTGCTGCAGTGAATATTAGCGGCGGTGACAACGCCAACGGTGCTGCGATGTTGTCGGGTTCTCGGCCAGCAGGGTAAAAGTTCCTGTCCTGGCGGACGCCTCAGACCTGCTTAAAGCACGCAGAGACAAACAAACACACGCACACGAACGCTTCGCGTGTCAAAGAAACGCACAGCCTCGTGATTGTACTGCAACGTGGACGACTACCGCCACCCTGAGGGAACCGGAGGAATTTCACCACGCACGTGATTAGAGCATGGTGAATAACAAAAGGCAAACAAAGGACACTGTTCATATTGACGCAGACGTATTGACGCAGAACAATAATGTACAGAATCCCAGTCATAAAGAGTTTTGCTCTAAAAATTTCCTGGCGATTACGATACTCCCTCATGCGCTGTTTGGGCGCAGCAGCAGTGCGCTGAGGCAGCACTCACTCGTGGGTTCCCTCGACGGCAGCGATGATGAGCCTCTGCGTAGGCAGCGCGAAGTACGTCTCAGGAAGGGAACGCGACCCGCGTCTTAGGCAGGGAACGCACACCATCGTCACGCACACGCCCCCCTCATGTTTTTTCAAGCGGCGCGCAGACGAGCGTCTCGTGCGGGCACAGCATACCCCCTACTCCCCCCCCCCCCTCCCCCACACACTTTCGGAGAGTGCTCGAGCCGCCACGGCGACGCTCTCCTCCATTGCTTTCTTTCACTATTCGGTCTTGCCGTCGTTCACTCGGCTACGACGGCGACGCGGCTCAGCCCAGAGACGGGCGCTAGAGGACTGCACCCTAAGAAAAAAACATGCGCCCCTGCACTCCGTACAGGCGGTTAACCAGTGAAGGTGTAATGTACGGCCGGTGCTTAGAAGTGTGTTACTTGTTATATGGTTCAATAAAGTTTTTTTTTTTTTTTTTCATTATACGTTGCTTGTCTGCGGTGTTTTCTTTCGTTCCAGTTGTCACTCGCGGCATCCCCAGTGGCCTGCTCCTCGGAAGTACGTACGACGAGTTGCATTCACATTTTTAAGTAACGTGCTCCCCCAGAACCACCGACTTCCCCTTCCCGCCCTTATCGCATGATCTGTCCCTCACGCAGTAGCTCCCTGCGGGTACGCTCTAGATAAACCGGGCCACACTATCACCCCCTACCTCTAACTCCTCTTCAACGTGGTTTCTTCACGCGTGCTTATCGGGTTGCGAAGGGTGGGTTTTCTGCGCACACAGGGTCGCTTTCGTCTAACCGTGTGAAGCTTCGCTTTAAAAAAGAAAGAAAATCCAGCATATCAGCATTTGCCCACGCATACCGTAACCCTCAACCGGTCTACGCTTGAGTTGTAAAGAAAGCAACGTGTAACTTACTGCACCACAACGAGCACTACAGCGGTATACTTGTGTTCGTTTCACGCCGTTCCGGTCTGCTGCGCGAGACAAGTGATGTCGCCATGTAGGGACCGGAGCTCCGCGCGGAAGTTTTAGCAACACTTGCGCGCGTAGTGCATCCGCCGGGAATGTCAACAGGGCGCCCCGCCGTCGTGAAAGAGGCAATGTTTCAGCGCTCTTACTCTGAACTGCTATCATGTACAAATTTAAGACTTCGAAGTACTATGCAACGCTGTCGCTCGCGGTACATATCGAGAGAACCTATCATTTCGATGCCAAAAAATTGGTGCAGGAAGCCCAGCTTGCAAACAAGCTTTTATTGAGGTCCCTAGAAGCCCCAAAAAATACACGAGCCTCAGCGTGAGATCAACAGGCGTTTCTTGACATCAGTAAGAGCGCTTATAATGCCTTAGATGATACTAATGGAGATGAAACCAATCTAGCGATCTTACTTATTTGAACGGCATCGAACCAAAAAAAAAAAACTGTTAGAAGCAGAAAACCAGAAACGCACAAAAGCACGCTGTCGGAGTGTACGTGTTCGTTCAAAGAACCAAGTAGACGGAAGTTTGGTGAAGCGGAGAAAGGTGTAAGAACACTCACACACCGAAAAACAAATCTCAAAATTTCTGTAGCTTTTTTTATGAGCTAAACATACGAGCCACTTAGGCAGGCTGCACCGTTTATTAAAGGCTGTCAGCGGCACGAGCACGTATATTCACGGCCGCGAACGACAGCGCCCGCGAACGAACTTCCGTGTGGAAGTGGCCGGCGCTACCGGTTATGCGCTGTGGCTGCAGTTATTTACGACTATCCAAGGTTACGGGAGAGGTCTGAAACATCCCTTATTTGTGCAAGCAATGTTAGCGCTTCGGGAACACGTGTCACTAGTTGGCGCTCCGGTCAAATGTAGTCAGCGTATGATTAAACGTGCACCCCGTCTCAACCTGCGTTCGCTTGTAGGTTACTCACCATTGTGCCGAGGTGCACTCCAATGCAGGTCGTGAGGGCGAACGCGCGAATTGACCGCATTTGGCTTACCCGAACGGTGAAAGCGTAATATATTTACCGAACACGCTGTTGCGCGTGTTTACCTCGGCGTCCGCTGAGAGCCACCGACGCAAAAGTGCTTCGGTAGAAACGCCAGTTTTTATGTAAAGTTTAGTGGGTAGAGAAAAGCTTTTTAAAGCGAAACTTTCTTAGTAGGACCGATGACGTAAATATTTGAAGGAATAAATGGTAAACATGAAAGAAAGCCTTGACGTCCGCTCCAACAATAATGCAGTAAACCTGTAACCACAATAGCACAATAGGCTAGGGGCAACTCAAGAGCAACATAAAGACGAAGGAAGCAAGAAGAAAAAATGACGGAAAGAAAAGGAGGTTAACCAGGTGTATGCTACCCTGCACGGGGGAGGGCGGTTAAGGGGATAAAAGAGAGGCCGGGAAGGAGGAAGAGATAGGGGTGGGAAGGCGCACACTCTAGTTCCGTTTCAGGCACTATAGTCTTTCATGCAAGTTCTTTTCGCTCAGGAAACGTAAAAGGGCTTGAGTCCCCTTCTCTAAAGGCGACAGTAGAAACCGATGACTTAGGATAGTCTCTACTGTAAATGGTCGATGGCCGAATTGGCTGAGCGCGGTGCAAGCGCGCTTCTCTCCGACAATTATTCTGAGCAGCGACACAGCACATGCTCTATAATATCTTCCGCCCCACAGGCGGAAGAGACTATGGGCTGTGGGCTCTGCTGGCCTTCCCGAGGAGGAAGGAGTAGTCTTTCGTGGAGGCCACTCCAAACCACAGTCTACAAAGTAAAGTCGACTGGGGTCAAGACAACCCACACGGAAGACGGTGCTGAAGAAGGGGATCTTTAACATAGAGACAGTGATTCGAAAAGTCCGGTGTGTTCCATTGCTTCATGGTGACTCTACGAGCAAAGGAGCGAAGCGACTTCGCGGCATCACTCCTTGAATGCGGAAGCAGGATGGTGCGGTCGCTGTCGTCGCCTGTATACGGGCAGCTTCATCCGCCAATACGTTACCGATGACTCCGTAGTCACATGGAAGCCACTAGAATATTACTTCATGGCCGGCTGTTATGGCTTGATCGTATATCTCTAACCTCCATCACCAGATGGCGGAGGGGGGCCGTGGCGCAGGGCTGCGCGTAAGCTCTGTAAGGCACCCTTGGAATCAGAGAAGATAGCCCAGTTTTGAGGAGTAGCTCCGATAACGTGGTCAAGAGCCTCAGGAATGGCTGCAAGCTCTATAGCTGCCGAGCTCGTGGTATGGGCAACACAAAATCGAGTTGTGGTAAAATCTGCTGGTACAACCACCGCACCTGCCGAACTGGGTGACGTTACTGAGCCATCCGTGTATGCATGTGTCCAGTCGTTGCACCGTTCATGCGGTAACATCATCTTAAGCTGTTTAAGGGCCAATGGTGACAAGTCGGCGTTTTTTAAAGACGATAGTCTTTCTTGGGCTACTTAAACCCAGAAATTTTGGTCTGTCTGTATGTCTGTCTGTCTGTCCGTCTGTCTGTCTGTGACTCGATTCAGCCACCCGGCCAAAGCAAAACAATGCCTGCGCAATAGTCTTATATAGTCACAGCTAAATCTACCCGTCTATGTCCGGTGTAATGTTCATACTTGTCAACATTGTTGAAGAAGAACAAGACATTACGCAAATATGAGACAACAAATCAATACAGAAGTGATATTTTCAGTGTTCCTTTATAAAAAAATCAAACATGCTTGACTTTTGCGAAATTAAATACTTCATCAACTGCAGAAAAAGAATTCACTCCGCCGTCGCCTGCTGTCGCCCGCGCCACCATAGCTTCTGGCGCCATTTTAAGAAATCAACTGGCAACAGTTACGCAAGGTTCCACTAGATAGGTCCCACGTTCTGTTTGCAACGCACGTGGAGTAGGGAAACGCGGATCTATAAACGTTGAAGTAGGGCGCCTCGATTAACGCGCGTTTTCGCCGTACGGCAGCGTTCGCATCGAGACACCTGGTTTGGAGCAATGGAACACGGGACATTTGAATGATTTAAGCAAACATTTGGCGTCTTTACCTTGGGAGGAGCGCGACTCACGAGGAACAACATGAGAAGGGAGCAGTAAAGCGAAGGGAGGCATTTACTTCGCAAAAGCCGATAAAGACTATCGTTTTTTGACGGCATTTGCAACGAAAGGAGCAGATACGCGGCCAATTTTTTTTTCAGTTCCCAGAACACTGAGACGAACCTTAGGTTGTGCTAGGCACCACAACGGGAAGGACGGTGTTACCGCAGGGGCGTACCTCGACGGGATTTCAGCCCTGTGCATTGTGACAATGGCTCAAAACGTAGATCCTGGTCGATTCCGAGGGAGCTGCGCCAGATGGTGAGATGACAGCCTCGTGAGTGCTCTTATGTACAGGTGTAGTGTTTCAGTAGGCTCGTACGTTGCTACTGGGCGGTCCTGAGCGATGCAAATGGCGCCCCTTGTTGATGCACAACGCGGCAAACCAAGACATGTACGCGGAGCCTGCGCTTGGATACTCTGCCTTACCCGATGGTTATTGGCACAAGCGTTCGTGTTCGACTGTATTACGTTTCAACATCAAGAGTGCCTTCGAACGTCACTACGTCACGTCACTCGGTGCCATGCGCATCATCTGGCAGCCACCACTACATCCCATGTAAAAGACTTGCTTCCAGCAAATTTCCAGCGACCTGTGAAGCCAGCATTGCCACTGTGGATACTTGCACCATGGAATATAATAACGACAATTCCCGGAATAAGCAAAAAGACGTCCATGCCCGCACCTGCACTGAAGTTTTTCACACTTGAGTATTTATTTACCGCATACGCAAGCCACACCCACGTTTATGCGGATGGCTCAGTGACCGAAGAATCATCTGCCATTGGCGTGTGGATTCCGTCGGTCCAGTGCACAATCAGGAAAAAACTGAGCCATAAAACATCATCCACCGCTACTGAGCTAGCGGCTGTAAGGGCTGCCCTTCATTTCATTGGTGCACATCAAGCTCGACGATGGGTGATCTTCTTAGACTCACGGGGTGCTTTGCAAGCTCTAAAAAGGCTGTCCAACCATTGCAGTCAGCTTGTGTGTGAAATTAGTGAAATCCACACAGCGGTAGTGCGCGCGGGCCACTACATTGTGCTTCAATGGCTTCCTGGTCATTCGGGAATAGAAGGAAATATAATATCTGATGCAGCCGCCAGCGCTGGCCACTCTCTGCGTAACACGACACAGCTTCCTTTCTCTCGAGAGGATGGTTGTGCCCTTATCTATCGAACTGGTTGGAGAGAGCAAATGTTGAAGTGGCAGCACCCTCGCAGCGGATATCCACCTCTACATGGAATTGACCCTTTCTGTAAATTCCGTGTTCCACCCGACCTAAGCAAAGCGTCTGAAGGTGTACTGCATCGTTTGCGTCTCAACGTGGCTTACACCCGAAGCTTCAAGTTCAGAATAGGGTGGGAGGATTCACCACTGTGCCCCACGTGCGCTGTGCGCGAGACTACCGAGCACTTGTTGTGTATATGCCCGCGATTTTCCGCTGCGCAAGTTACAGCGGCGAGCTGCCTGTCTCGTGTTCGACGCGGAGCAAGCCTTCAGTTGTGTCACTTTCTTGGACCCTGGGACAACAACAATGACTCATATTTAGGGACGAAGATTCTTCTGCGTTTTCTGCGAGATTCAGGACTAGACAAAACTTTGTAATAATTTTTCCATTGTGCGCATGGCTACGTCTGTACGCGTTTGCGTCGTTGTGTACGCTTTGATTCCTTTTCCTTGTTAGGCGCTCTGCGTTCCTGGGCTCCATTCGCTCAATTTTTCTTGTCGTTTGCTTAACTTTATTTCGAGTTTTTTCCTTGCACTACATTGCGTGCCATTTTTATTCAACTTTTGTTTTCTCTCTATTGCTGCTTTCCCGATTTCTCACATTCACTTCACTGCATTGTAATCATCCCCATCTGGCGTAGCAAGCACTGCCGCTAGCAGAGCTGACCTCTCCACCCCACATTAAAGAGCTCTCTCTCTCTGTATTACGTTGGCTGTTCGGTCTCATACTTCGAATGAGCACACGTTCAAGTGATGTGTTGGTGAAGTTTCTAATGCGTGCTGGTGCTTTTGTGTTGCGGCGACATCGTGGTGCCGCGTGTCTTCAAGCCCGACCGCAACGGGCGATGTTCCCGCTGCTGTGGCGTGTACGGTCGATTCTTATCAGTCACTTGGAGCACGAGTTGGCAGCTCCAAGTGACTCATAAGAAGCATTACGCGCCACACATTACGGTGAGCTATAACGGCCCTGCTGTTAAAATATTTGAAGTTCAATAAACAAAATTGTATAAGTTGCCCAAGTTCGTGGTTTGCTTGCCCGCTTTTTATTAGCCGAGACATTTTATTTTTCGTTTTAAGGGGCTAATCACATCGTCCCCCATTAATTTTCTCCGAATTATAATTTATCAAAAGCAGATCCTTCAGGTGCAGACGGGCAACTTAGCATACGTTTCCTTTTCGGGCAACTTCTTTTTTCGCAAATGACCAAGAAATATGTTTTAGCTCACTCGTTAACCGCGAAAGTTGAGACCCCGTGCGACTATCCTCACCCGCATTTCCCGTGCTCATCTATCAAAAACCGCTCGAACACCAACATATTAAAGCCGCCGTAACCTGATCGTTATACTCGTATGGGTAACGAACCGTTCCTGCCTTGAAGCCCGTGCAAGCCAGACGGCTTTTCCTTTTCCGCTTTTTAACGAGCGCATCATATTTTAGCGCTAACTGCCGCAGACTCGACTGAAAAACGCTGGCTCCAGCGGAGTTCGTTTCGCGGGGTCTCTGGAACAGGTCGAGTACACCTGATAGCCCCCTCAAACCTCCTCCTTGGCAGATCTTAGAGGTCTCGCCGACTAGCACATTCCACCCAAGCATGAAAACTGGAACAGCAAGATGGGATATGTCAGTCTTCTGAATGCTCACTTCGCTTGGGGAAGCTGGGTGGTACTAACAAAATCTGCAAGTAGCAAGTAGTAAGCAGTTCGCTAAAGAATTTTCTGCGCCTTGCAGTACCGGGAAGTCAAAACGGAGTTGCATTCAGTTAGTCGCTAACTGTATTGTTTTTTCTCTTTCTCTTAAAAATAGCCTAAAAGTATAAAAATTAAGAGAAGCAAAACAACTTAGGTAAGCCTGTAACGAAAGAACGACGCAGGGCAGACCGACACCATGGGTGCCCTTACCATGGTATGATAACTTTAATGGCATGGGTGTTTTCATGATGATTATGCAACGACTGCCGCATACGCATCGGGAGATTCAACAAAGCCTGTCTCTGTCCGTTCCCTGCTATGTGCTTACTAAAAGTGTAAATCAACGCGCACAACACCGCAAGAGGCGCTTTCTGCGTACTTGGGAGTATAGTACCAAATCGTGACTTTGAGGTTCAACACGGGGCGTAAAAGCAAGCCGCTGGTAGATGCGAAAACGTTGTGGTGGCTCTTAAATATACGTAAGTAATGATTAAATCGAAAAAAAAACCCTGGTAGAAATAATTACAGCAGCCTCAAATCGACGACAGCGATAATCTATTTATATGTTTCGTGGCGATGTGACAGTGCTCGTACACATGGAAAAGAAAAGAAAGTAGACCCACCGGGCGCGGATTCCCAACTACAAGTACATTTGAAGAATATGTGACCGTGTATTTTTCAGAAAACACATGACACAGCTCCTATAACCCTAATATCAAACATAAAAGAATAACAGGTCGACTTAAAATGAAGCTCTAATCAAAAGCTTAGGCACACAACATCACATGTTCCACGTGATCCAAACATGCACTTGCGCAGCAAGTGATTCAAATGAGACCCCAGTTCACACATGATAGTATATGCCCCCAAGTTAAATATGCGCCTAGAGTATGTACGAAGCCTGTCAAGGGCGCGTGCCCTTGGAAAGCGCATATGCTGGTGTTGCAAACCGTCGGCATGCGTCAGTGATGGCGGAAAAATCCAAGGCACCTTTATGGAGGAAAGGCGGCTGAAACGCGAAGCTTACTCCGCTACAAATGCGAAATCCCCAATTTAATTATCCAAAGTCCAAATCTACGATAAAGCTGAGCTAACCGAATGTGACGTCATGACTTTGTATATCTTAGTTTGTGACTCGGTCATCTGAATAGGCCGATTCGGTTTTCTCATCATTGTCGTTGATTTGGGCTTCCCATCGGTTAAGCCTGTAGGGTGATCAACGTTCCATCTGTGCGCCTCTTAGATAATGCTTTGATCATCATCACCATCGTCTCTCGTCGTCAGCGTTGCCGCTAAACTTTATGACGCTAAATTGCATTCGTCTACCACACTGTAACCCTTTATGCACCCAAACACATCCCACTGCTTATACGGTGTGGGATTGATTCGCCCTTCGTTGAAACCCACTTTGTAAAGTTGACTTTCCTGCCGTAAACTTGGCTTCCCTAAAGTGCGTTTTTACCGACACCTCCACAAGTGAGACGTAGAAAGCTTCGCCTTAAAAAGCATTGCTGGGCAACTTCGTTCCTTCGGAGTGCGGAGCCTCTCAATCAAAGTCAAGTAGGTATAAAATGCCACCCTAGCAAGAAAAACGAGTTCCCCAGCAACACCCAGGGTGGTCGGTGTGCGATGAAGCGGGCGGGAAAGTTTGGAGCGCTTCGTCTTGTAAACAAAATGCACTCCCCTGGTTGAGCGGTACACCACTCGCTTTCGCCTTAGTGAAACGACTTTTACTTGTATATGCACTGTCGTATATGCTGCAATCTTGAAGATTGTAGTGATTAAATTTCACACAGCACGAAGAATGAGGTCACGGCTGCAGTGGTTACAACGTAATAACGTACGTAACTGTGCTGTCTTCAGTGGACTAATCACTGGAGAAATAATTAGTCAGAGATTTACATAAATATTAAGAGAATAAATAAATGAATAATACCGGCTGAACTGGTTAAAAGCACGATCACCCTAGATACGGATTCACTTCTACCTCTGGTTTCTCCTACACATCACGGGAGGCGCTGACACATAGTTAGTCAAAACTGGTAACGCAAATATCACTTACCGACAAGTCTTGTCGCGATTCCTCGATAAAACGCAGGAATCACACACAGGAAATGGGCGTGCGGCCGTAAATGGCGAGTGCTGCATTGAGTGCCACCGTTCCGTCGCCCCCATATGTATGCTTTAACAGCACATTTACGAACCGACCGGTCGGCCCTAAGTGTACACGGCTACACGACACCGGTAACGGATGGGGGTGCCACCTGGCCCGTATAGTGTTCTAGTACACTATATGGCCCGTTTGCGACCGGCACGCGCTGTTTGCGACCGGCACGCGCTGTTTCTCGCACGTGCTCCCAGCGGCCGGTGATAAACCTTGCAACCGGCAGGTATTTATCGATTCTTTGTCGGTGACTTGGAATGACTCTTCGTCGTAGCTCTTACAATCTAGAATTACATTTAACGTGCACTCCCGCCAGTCTGACCGCTGTCTTTGCAGTCATTTACTTTTTATGTTGGTGTCACGTGGTCTTATCTTCCACTGCACACTCACAATTGGTTGCGTAGTTGACTTCCTTACCCCAAGCTCAAAAAAACTCATAACGCGCTTGTTTCCAAGTTTTATGTTTAAATCCCTCCCTTAATTTGCCCTACCCCCCTTAAATTTAATGTTAATGTTTAATCTCTCCCTTTTCTGCCCGGCTGCAGCTTTTTTTTTAGCGAATAGTGCCAATTTTATAGGGCTCCAGTGCTACCATTCGTAATAAAAGTTAGCGCGGAATAAACAGACAAAACGCACGAGAGACAAACGGGGCTGGCGCTCCCATCCATCCGTCTCTCGTGTGTTATGTGTGTAAATCTGCGCCAACTGTTATTGCGAATACTACGAGCCAACTAGCTCAGCAGCAAGTTTTATGAATCCAGTACTACACCTTGGCTAAAATAGCAGTTTTTGCTGGATTAAGACAAATGGAGCTCACACGCCGCGGTGGCTCAGTGGCTAAGGCGTTGCGCTGCTGAGCACGAGGTCGCGGGTTCGATTCCCGGCCGCGGCGGTCGCTTTTCTGATGGAGGCGAAAAGCAAAAACGCCCGTGTGTACGAGATTTCGGCGCACGTTAAAGATCCCCAGGTGGTCAAAATTAATCCGGAGCCCTCCACTACGGCGCGCCTCACCGCCTCCGTTGCGTCGGCGCGTTAAACCCTACAATAAATCAATCACAAATGGAGCTCGGCTTGCCTGAAGAGATTCCAGCGAGAGGAAGAAACTTGCGTACATTACTTCGTCGCTCCTTGAAAACACTGCTCGCTGTTGTAATTTCTCCGTTTACATAGTCAACTATACCAGGTATATTAACGCACGTTCATTCACTTTCTTTTCAGCGCGAGAGCTGGGTGAGGAAGACTTGTGCAGAAAAAACTGTGTTGTTATGGTTAGTTCAAGGTAACCTGAATCGCTCTCCCATTCACCGAAAAAAATGCACCAGTCTGTCCTGGGGACAGGCAACATCTCACGCTGCAACCCAATCAGGGATCGTAACTACTCGGCCACGGCTCGGTGATGCAGGAGAAGCATAACTGCGGCATTTTATGTGCATTTTTATGGTACTCTAATTCAGAGTTTGAATGTTTTGCCTCGACTGTAAACGACAAACGCAAAAAAAACAGGCCTTTGCCAGAGATTTATGCGTGAGTCATAAAAAAGGAGGATAAAAACCCAAAACTTCCCCGGGCCCATTACAACGTATTCCGCATTACCAACGTCGGCAATTGGCCCAGAACCTCTAGGATCTGCGTACCACGTGCGAAGAATGCCGGCCTGTCTTCTTGCTTGGTTGTTTCCTTCACAGACCGTACGTGCAAGCTAAATCGTGAGGTGAAGTGGTTACAGCTGAATCTGGAGGAAACGCCAAAGCGGCGTTTGGGACCCGTTTTTCGAGGCCAGCGTCTCAAGCTCCATACCAGAGTGCATGCGCATGCTTGGAGAACTGCGTGCTAGTGAAAGCGGTAACAAACTACAGTTAGCTACTTTAAAAACGTCTGTCCGTTGACTGTCTATGAGGTTACTCCAGAACTCCATTGGCACGGCAGTTCCGAACTGCGCTAAGTTGTCACTGAAAACAGAGCGTGGGCTCTGGCACCTCCCATCATCATCACCAGTCTATCTACGTCCACTACAGGGCAAAGGCCTCTCCCATTAATCTCCACTTATCCCGGTTCCGGTGCGACCACACGGTTGTTTTCGCTCTTCGTCTCCATGCGAAAAGCAGCCGGCCACATCCGTCAATTTGCTCCCACTTGCTCCCAAATGTTTTCCTCTTGAACACTTGTTAATTCATCTCCATTTAAAGATATTGAGGTGGTTATTATTTCTATAATGGTTATATGATTAATAGCCGAGATTGATGACTTGTCAGCCAGGGTACAAACCTTGATACCCACTTTATCGCATTTCAAACGTGCTGCCCAGATATGTCCGCACGTTAAGAAGCTCTGCTCGACGTAACCTCCAGAACATCGAGAAAAAATTGGTATTCATTTGACTGAAAGGTGATAAAGAAGCTTTGCCTCAAAAAGAAAAAGAAAAGTTGGGTATCTCACGTTGCACAATTTCAGCCATCCCATAAGATCCATCTCATTGATCAAGGTCACGGCTTCTGCTGCATAAAACAGAACCACTATGAACATCTGACGCGAGTATCGCCTGCGCTTTGATTACCTGTGCGTAAAAATGCGCGTTTATCTCCACGCTTTACGTGACTTTCATTCAAATGCAATTATTACTCTGAGCTTAATACATTTCTATCGTCTTATGGTGGGATATGCACGTCGAATCTTTTAGTTCGGAGTAGCCAAGCAATCAATGTGTAACGCATAGGTCGCGCTTGCAAGGAAAATAAATGAAAAAAAAATTCAACGCAGAGATCAAACAACCCTTATGAAATTTGAACAATGTGACACCAGAAAAGTGAAAGACAACAAAAAACATTTTGCAAGACTTGAACTACGTCATTGCGAAGCTCGTTAGCTTTGAGTTCGTCAGCCCGCCAGCGTTTTACGGGGCCCTTGTACAAAGAAAACTCGGGGCGTAACGAAGGCGTTCGTTAAAGCGACCTTCGCACAAAGGCTGACATCGCCAAAGGCTGACAAAGATCAAGTAATGTTGACCTTTTCGCAATGTCTCATTTTCTAGGTCGCACGTCACCTACACCGGGATCAAGCCGCAGCGTAGCAAGCGAAGGAGAGAAAGAGAGCACTGTGACCGCTGATGTCCTGGACAGCTGTCGCCAAAAGGTCAGTACTTCAGCCTTCATTCTCTGACGCCAAAGCTCCTAAGGGCAGCCATCGCAACATCACCCCCCCCCCCCCCCCCATTAAAAACAGAAAAAAAAACAGGAGCTTCTTTGAACAAAACTTTGGCAGTTACTGCGTTCGAAAAACCTAACAACTCGTTAAAGATGCATAATTATTTTGTTTAACGCTATATGCGCCCGCCCATCACTACGCTGGCCCAGCGTTTTGCCTACGGCGGAGAAATAGAGCCTAGTGTGTGCGGCGCTGACATCTTATCGCGTGACAGGTGCACGTGACAACACGGGAAGAGAACGGGGGCATCGCCCGCACGGATAACGCTGGTTGTTGGAATGTAGTGCGCGCATTACAGGAGAGCGTCTGCCGCCTTATCAATTTTCCTACATTGATTGATTGATTGATTGATTGATTGATTGATTGATTGATTGATTGATTGATTGATTGATTGATTGATTGATTGATTGATTGATTGATTGATTGATTGATTGATTGATTGATTGAGAGGTTTAACACGCCGACGTGGAGGGCTCCGGAATGCAATAACTCTTCGCCTTGCCATATGTAAGCAGTTTTAAGTGTATCAGAATTTTTATGCCTCGTTTCCGCGTATATGGGAGGTTCTAAGGCACATTTCTGTAATGCTTTCAAACCAGGACAAAAATGTAAATAAATAAACAAACAAGTACATAAGTAAGCATATAAATAAATAAATAAATAAATAAATGACCTCCCACCCTCTCTTTACTGAAGTGAGGAAAAGGATACCGCGGGCGTTAACTGTTTACCCGGTCATCACATTGGCGCTCTTACCAAATCCTTTGTAAAGGCCTTAACTCTAACCTTTCCTTTCCCTTCCCTTGCCTTCCTCTCTTTTTCTCCTTCCTATCTTTCTTTTGGGCTTTTCTGTCTCTCTCTCTCCTCCCCTGTCCCACTTTCTCCTTCTTGCTTTTTTTCTCTTAATTCCCTTCTTTCTCGTTTTTTTTTTTCTTATTTCTGTCCCTTTATTTCTCCTACAACATTTGCATATCCCTTCCCCTGTTCCTACATCTCTATCTCCTTCGTATTTATTCATTGTCTTTTTTCCTCGCCTGGTTCCTCCTTTTTATCCCGCTATGTCATGTTTCTTCGTGCTTTTTTCTTTTCGTGTATTGTGCATTCCTTTCTTTTTTGTTTTTTATCCGAACAAGGCTAGACAGTCGAAGTCACGGAATCCCGGACTTATACGGATGCCTTTCACAGGGTGAGGCCCATAACATCAGCCTATGCTAGACGAATAAAAAAAATTTATTCTCTCTCTTTTTTCCCCATTTCCATTCTTATCCTCTTGTTCTTATGAGCTTTTCGGCTTAGTTTTGGTAATGCTACCGTGCTTTTTTCTCACTTGCTTGCCCTGCCGTTATATGCCATCTTACGCGACAACAAATGTCAGAGGTCTTTGTCACTCAACGTTGCTGCGAAGCGCGTCGCCCCGAGTTTCATGTAACAAAACTGCCTTTCGAAGAAGGGGAAAAAACGGGATTGACGAGAGAACTCTGAATGCGTTGATCGATCGGCGTTGCCGTGAGTTCGAGGTTGCCGAGACAGGTGTGCCGTGTCGATATCAGCGTCATCCTAAATCTTTAACGACGCCAACAACGTGCTCAAGTGGCACTGAACTCAAGTTTCTGTGCCGAGGTTATTTCCAGCCACGTGGCACTGACCGGTGCTCCGGGTCATACATTCCGCCGTATTGATTTCGTTTCAGCATGAGCGGCTGAGCGACGTAAGGTGGAGGCAATTCTGTGTGCGCGCATGTCGCTGCTAGTGCTTTGGAGTGTTCGCTAACGTGACTGCTATATATATATATATATATACGCCGCAAAAAGACACAACTGCCTCGAGAGCAAGTTTAAACTATAACGAAGCCGTTGCTTGAGTTTAGGTGGCGATTTATTGGTCAAGAATTTAATCGGAGTTGCGCTGTGCGTGATGGATTGCGTTAAAAGTTATTCTACGCCACGTGCCGATTTCAGAGATGAAAGAACAAAAAACAACTGGGAACTGAGTTGTTGGCACAGCCCTTTCATGCGATGGTTGGTGTAAACTTCACAGCTTGTAGTGCATGCAAAGATTCTCTGGTGACAGGTAAAATTCCTCTACTCTTAAAGACCTACATGATGTCAACAACCGCCGATATCTTAACATTTACTGCAGTAAATCCCATGGAAGAGCGTCTGGTTGGTGAACGGATTCCACGCACGAGTGTCAGGCGCCTCGGTCACGGAGGCTGATGTTAACCCTCCGTTCGTCGCTCATCGCATTTACGCTGATCTTCGAGCGAGTCACTTTCTTTGGGACGCAACCGGTTGGCCCTTGGCCCAGAATGTAGGGAAAACTGCCGCGTAATTCATCGCTGTCTACCGCAGCGATCACAAAGCGTATGTCACTGCATTGCTCTGAAGTAAAACCACACTTCGCACCCCCATGAGAAGTTTTAGTGGTTTCGCAACAGCTTCTCTCAACACACACTTTCGCACGGCCGGGAATGCAAGTCAACTTTCTTTCTTTGTGCGTGCGGAAAAGTTCAAGTTTTGTGGCCGCGCTTGCGGCTCGGCTCACGCCGCCCTACGCCGATGCGATCACTCGCGGAGGAACGAAAACTTTTAGAGGTGATGAAACGAAACGAAAAAAGATGAAAAAATCATCCGTTGCGTCTAGAGTGCCGTTCTACGGTACTCTAAGCATTCTACTAAATCGACGTCCAGCCGCGTTTTGCAAACAAATTCCGCATCAGTCCTTTCCTTGCTCTCCTTAAAATAACGTAGCGTAAGCTCACCTAACCTGAAATAACCCAGCGAACGTAAATCAATCATTTAAAACACCGAAAACTTGCCTAAGCAGCGAAAACTATAACTAAAAAATTGGCTGCGTATCGGCTCCTTTCGTTGCAAATGTCGACGGAAGACGATAGACTTTTGTCAACATTTCCCAAGTAAATGCCTCCCTTCGCTTTCCCTCTCACCTCTCATGCTGTTCTCCTCCTGTCTCGTTCCTCCACAGATTACACGCTAGAGGTTTGCTCAAGTCAATTTAAATTTACCGCGTTCCACTGCTCCAGGCTGGGTTCCTCGATGCCAGCGCTGCCGTACGGCGGAGACGCGCGTGAATCGGGGCGCCCTTCTTCAACTTTTATAGAACCCCGTTGCCCTACTGCACGTGCGTTCCAAGCGGAACGTGGAACCTATTCAGTGGAACCTTTTTTAACTGTTTCCGTTTGGTTTCTTAAAATTCCGCTAGAAGATATAGTGGCGCAGGCGACCGCAGGCGACGGAGTGAAATATTTTTTATGCAGTTGATGCAGAATTTTATTTGCTATCGCAAAAGCAAGCATCCCTGAATTGGTTATAAAAGAATACTGGAAATATCACTTTTGTATTCATTTTCTGCCTTATCTTTGCGCAATGTCTTGTTCTTTTTCTACAATGTTGACAAGTATGAACATTGACACCGGGCTTACACTTTTACATTTGGCTGTGGGTATATAAACCTGGGAGAGGGAGAGGAATGGGAGAGGCCTTTGCCCTGCAGTGGGCGTAGATAGGCTGGCGATGATGATGATTATGATGATGATGATGATGATGATATAAACCTATTCTGCAGCTTCTCTTTCACTTTGGCCGGGTGGGTGAATCTAATTACAGACAGACAGACATACATACAGACCAAAATTTTCCAGTTAAAGTAACCCAAGAAAGACTATCGTCTTTAAAATGAAAAAAAAAAATGAAACAAAATGAGGGAGGTCAGAGCCGAGCTCGAACCTCCGCCCGTTGCACCGGGGAGCTCAAGATGGGGCCCCTACACCACAACGGCAGACGTTCTGCCCTCTGTAAGCATTTGGATGCTGTCGGATCGCACTCTTGACACTGCAAAAATGATTCAACTGATTTTCACTTGCGGCGCCTAAGATTGCGGACATATGCGCTCTTTAGGTGACTCAGGGGGCGCTGAGGCGTCGCAAATAAGTCCGTCGTCTCTCCCCGTGGTGTATCTCACACCCTGTAGGCATTACGTTTGCATGCAGCAAGGACGCCAAACGTTATCATTATGTGCCATGACGCATCCCGATGAGGCGCACGCTCTCGTTGAACGCGTACGCTGATTTTATTTTGTTCCATTTCTGCATTGCAAAAACAGCGACGCGTCGCGGAGAGCGCGGCTAGAGCAAAGTGAATTTGATGGTAAATGTGTTCCGAAAGGTATACAACTAAGGATGAGAAAGCAAATTATAGCAGAATCTCGTTAGACGGAAAATCGCCTACTTTGAAC
Source organism: Haemaphysalis longicornis (assembly GCF_048455015.1). Classification (NCBI taxonomy): domain Eukaryota; kingdom Metazoa; phylum Arthropoda; class Arachnida; order Ixodida; family Ixodidae; genus Haemaphysalis; species Haemaphysalis longicornis. The sequence goes on from NW_027526295.1 coordinate 93,666,725, forward strand.
TATCTCGTAAGAGGGGACAAGGACACCAGGACTTCAGCGCCAAACTTTAGTGTCGCTTCAGGTTTCACGTAAGGCGGTTGCATTGTGCGGTACACTGTACGGGTTAGTCAACATTTCTGAGGGTAGTTCAACACGTCGCCATTGTCGGTGAGAGTGCGGTGAGAGTGCCGCACTGCTGCGAGAACAGTAGACTCCGATTAAGACGAACTCTGTCGTTAATGCGAACAACCCTTCTGTTCTCTTGTAGGGTTCACAATGCAAAAAAAAACCTTCGCTTGATACGAATTTTGATAGCACGAACAACTTTTCACAGTCCCGTCCAGTTCGTGTTAACGGGAGCCTGCTGTATTCATATGTACGTGTTTTTTTAAGTTATCGAATTGTGGTGCCCATCCCGTCCCCCCCCCCCTCATTGATTTTAACTTTCGGAGCGAAAACACTGCCCGTTGATTTTGCTCAACATTATAACTTCGCGGACTTGCGACCTCTTAAAGGGACACTGAAGTGGATTTGTCAAGCTCCCGTCTTTGCTTGCACTGTGTAGACTGGCTCAAATTAACACACTATTCATCGTTTATCCGGTTGACAAACCGGTAATTATTTTACAAAGCGCGAAAGAAGAAAAACTACCATGCGCGGTTTGCGGCGGCCGCACCAACTAAAGGCTGTGACGTCAGGAGGGGGGGCACCGTGATTGGACGATGCCCAAGGTTAGCAATCAAACAAGTTTCGGTTTCGGTTTCGGTTCTGTAAAACAACATGCTTGACATCCGATGGCGTTGTTGGATGGCCATTCTCGATATCTCAGTAATCGCCGTACCGCGCTTCTGCCATGTTGTCGGCTGTCAAATGCATAATATAAGCCTCCCAGGGCGGCGTGGAATCGTAGAAATCACTAGACGAGGCCCACGCAGTGGATGAACGCCCTCCGCTCACCGCAGACTCTCAAATGCCATGCGCTTTTCCCGCATATTCGGAGCTTGCCTCACTCATGTCTGTTCGTAAAAAGCTAGTTCGCACCAGGCCAAGGGTGCGCTGATTGAGGCCTGGGCCCACTGCATGCAAACAGTCGGTGCTTGTGGCAACAGCACGCCAACGAGAACTGGCTAGCGCGTCATTGCCAGTGTGCGCGCGTTCTGCGATCTCGCTCGTGGAGCAGTGAATGTTACGGCCCAAAATGGGTGAACTCAGTCCAGAAAACATCGGCCGCATACGAAAAAATCAACTTAAAAAAAAAAAACATGTACTCTCGGGGATTCGAACCTGCGACTTTCAAAACATAATGCCAGCGCCTCAAACCGCTAGGCCACGAGCCGGCACTGACTCAGCTGGATATATAAGGTCTATAATGTATAACCAGTTTACACTTTTATTTATTTTAAGCATTTCAAGTACTTTATGTGACTATTTGTTGTATAGCGCTCCTGCAGTAAGCGTCCCCCAAACTTCCACAATATCTCACGTCTAGCAATTGCATTTCTTTGACGGAAAAGCGTTCGCAGATGTGCGGTCGTGCTGCTGACCGCTGTGCTTGTTTACCCAGCGCAAAAAATGCTTCCTGCTCCCTAGTTTTGCGCTGTACGGTAAAAGTTTGTTGATTTTATTTTCTTAGTACCTATATTGACTTCGCTGACTCTTCTCCCGCCTTCAATTGGCCTTAGATTTTCCTACTAGCGTAAAGTCAGCGAAGCGTCGCATGTGCACTTGTGCAGCGCTTGTGTGGAGCGACCCGGACACTGAGTTTGGCACAGTGCACAAACTAACAAAGTAAAAAAAGGCACATTCATTCACAAAGGTGTTGTGGCTTAGTTTAAATTGAGCGAGCGAATAGCGACGACCCGTCGGCGGCCGGCGGACGAAACGCTGGGCCGACTGACACGATCGGTAGGTCGGCTGGTCGGTGAACCGTGCAGTAGCGCAGCCATTTTCCAGCTCATCTCCTGCTGACGTCACACGAAAACGCCACAGAAAATGGGCGAGCGTAAAGAGAGGAGGACAGCATTTTTGAATTGATTTTTCTACTAAATAAATTCGCGTAAACGCGGCCAGAGTGGTCAAAACAAGGCCTACGGACTCCGAACTACAATTTGCGCTAGTAATCCCGCAATGTTTACAAATCACTTCAGTGTCCCTTTAAAGGGACACTGAAGTGAATTTGTCAAGCTCCCGTTTTTGCTTGCACTGCGTAGACTGGCTCAAATTAGCACACTTTCCATCGTTTATCCGGTTGACAAATCGGTAATTATTTTACAAAGCGCGAAAGAAGAAAAACTACCATGCGCGGTTTGCGGCGGCCGCACCAACTAAGGCTGTGACGTTGAGAGGAGGGGCGCCGTGATTGGACGATGCCCAAGGTTAGCAATCACACAAGTTTCGGTTTCGGTTTCGGTTCTGTAAAACATAACCAATGGCTTTGTTGGATGGGCATTCTCAATATCTCAGTAATCATCGTACCGCGCTTCTGCCATGTTGTCGGCTGTAAAATGCACAAGATAAGCCTCCCAGGACGGCTTGTAGTCGTAGCATTCACTAGCCGAGACCTACGCAGTGCATGAACGCCCTCCGCGTACCCGCAGACGCCCAAATGTCATGCGCTTTTCCCCCATATTTGGAGCTTGCCTCCCTCATGCCTGTATCGTTAAAAGCGTGTTCTGGTGTTCGCACCACGCCAAGGGTCCGTTCATTCTGGCCTGTGCCCACTGCCTGCAAGCAGTCGGTGCTTATGGCAACAGCACGCCAACGAGAACTCGCTAGCGCGCCAGTGCCAGCCTGCGCGCGTTTTGTGAACTAGTTCGTGTAGCCATGAACGTTGCGGCCCCAAAAAAGGTGAACTCAATATAGAAAACATCGGCGGAAAACAAAAATTTAACTTACAAAAAAAAAAGCAGGTACCCGCGGGGATTCGAACTCGTGACTCGCAAAACATTTGCGGTGAATTCCTAACGCCCCAGACCGCTAGGCCACGGAGCGGGACGCGAATGCCTTGCTTATATAGGGTATATATTGTACAACCTGTTTACACTTTTATTTAGTTTTCGCATTTCAAGCCGCTTAGGTGACTATTTGTTGTACTGCGATCGTGCAGTAAGCGTCGCCCGAGTTTCCACAGTAGCTCACGTCTAGCAATTGCATTTCGTAGACGGAAAAGCGTTCGCAGATGCGTAGTCGTGCTGCTGACCGCTGTGCTTGTTCGCCCACCGCAAAAAAGTGCTTCCCGCGCCCTAGTTTTACGCTGTACGGTAAAAATATCAGTTGATTTTATTTCCTTAGTACCTATATTGACTTTGCTGACTCTTCTCCCGCCTTCAAGAGGCCTTATATTTTCCTACTGGCGTACCAGTCAGCGAAGCGTCGCATGTGCAGCGCTTGTGTGAAGCGACCTTGACTTGGAGCTAGATACAGTGTACAAACAAACCAAGTAAAGTAAGGCACATTCTTCCATTCACAAACGTGTCCTGGCTTCGTTTCAACTAAGCGAACGAATTGCGACCAAGCAATTTTTTTTTTTAACCTCCTTGATTGCGACGACCCGCCGGCGGCCGGCGGACGAAACGCTGGGCCGACTGACTCTGTCGGCCGGGGAGCCGTGCAGTAGCGCAGCCGTGGCGCAGCCAATTGCCAGCTCATCCCCTCCTGACGTCACACGAAAACGCCACAGAAAATGGGCGAGCGTAAAGAGAGGAGGACAGCGTTTTCGAATTAGTTTTTCTACTAAATAAAATCGCGTAAACGCGCCTAGAGTGGTCGAAACATGGCCTGGGGACTCCGGACTACAATTTGCGCTAGTAATCCCGCAATGTTTACATATCACTTCAGTGTCCCTTTAAACAGAAGACGCCATAACATGCATACAAGTCGGTCCAAAGGGGACGAATGCGGCTCTATAGAATGCGCAACTGAGCACACGGGAAAGGGATGCCCTAACTTAGGGCACGCAGGAAAATTTCAAACCTGAATCGTTGTCGCCAAAACGCAAACATGTCTCCCAAGAGACATCACGGCAGCCTCGTTTGACGGGGCTTCAACAGAAAGACAGTCTCTCAGACACAGGTAAATGAAATGAATCGATGAATTTATTTCGAAGGGGTGGCGCTATGCCTTCAGGCGAAGTAGTGATGAAAGAAAGGGAAATCGTTCACGTCTTCATTTTTTTTAATTCATTGCCACGAGTTGCGTCTCCTTTGCGAAATCCCACAAAGGAAAGAAAGTTCTTTAGGAAATGTTCTTTATTTGTTTATTTCTGTGCTGGCGTGCACGTGTCTGTACTTGGCATTCTTTACTTTGGTCCGCAGTTTTGTTGTGATTGGAGTTAAGGGCACGTGGACCCTAATGCCTGCGGAGCGAGAGAGCCAGCTGTCGAGAGCACCTGCGCGTCTTGTTCTGATTTCGGGAGAAAATACGGCAGAGGCGGATTTGTAGCTTAGTGGCGGTGGGGAAGGAAATGATGCTATGAGAAGGGCGTTTATATTTCGGTTCCCCTCGCTTCTCGCTTTCTTACGGGGGACGGGAGAGAGGATTTGTGGGAATAAATGCAGCGTGTAACGCGACTCGCTACACCAAAAATATTTTCATAAGGACAGACGCTACCCGATACTAATTTCAAAACCTTGCTTACCTTACCCCATTTCCTCACCTTACTGAAGGAGCCCTTCATGCTCCCTTACAGTGAGGCGACCTTGCAGCTCCGATCCTCATTTTTAAAGCCTCCCTCAACCTTCCTTACCAAAGGGCGCCCTTACTCCCGTCAAGGAAGCCATTCGTGCACATGGGTGCGAGGGTAAGCGCAATTTGTTCTTAAAATGTGCCTTCATTAGCCGTGATAGGCATGCAATTTGTCGTGTTTTACATTTATACGGGCATATATATTTAATGTTTGCTTATTGCGCAGTTCTTGAAACAAGTTGTACCGGTCGGTTACTACAGCTGCTTGTAAGTCAAATCTAGTCTGGCAACAGTCTCACGTTGATTTTTGTCAACATCGCATTTAGCGTCGAAACGTGCGAGCCAACGTTTTGTGCGAGCGTAGCGCCAGTGTAACCATGCCCGGGAAAGTGGATTACACAGAAGAAAAAAAAAAAAGAACTTCTCCAAGAACTGGTACGAAAATACAAAAACTTCGTAGAGCGCAACAAGAGCAACGCCATATCGGTGCAAGCGAAACCTAAAGTGTGGAAGCGACTTTGCGACGAATACAACAGCATGCCCAACATGTGCCCGCGTGATGTAAAACAACTCCGCGTCATAAGCGTTTCCTCTTTGTTGCGTTTGGTAGCCGACGTACTTAGGGAACAGGCGCAAGCACACCGCCTGCGTAACTTCCCAGAGCCCATTGCTGACCGTGGGCTGCGAAACGTTGACGAGGTCGCCGACCACCGTCAACCGTCAAAAGAAGTTACAAGTGCGATAAAGTAGGTGTTAGTGCGATGAAAAATTGTGCTAGCGATCGTTATCAGCGCTTATTTAAAGTCGGCGATCAGATATCTGCCTCGATGCTACAGGTTCGCTGGCCCGACCGGTCATCGCGGCGCGCGGTGCGCCGAGAGGCCGAAAGATGGCGGTACCTGCGCGGAAGCATCGAAACATGCTACGGCAGATGTCTCGATCACCGATCGCTCAAACGGCAATTATAGCTGTAATAAACTTTCACATGCGAGAAAGGGGATGATACTGTGGTGAAAAGTTGTGTTAGGTATTGTCATTCGCAGTTGCACAGATGGCGGCGATCAAATATCCGCCCCGATGCTAGTATTAGCGGAATGAAAACTCGTCGTCGCTGTACAGCTCCATCGGGTTGAGGCGGTCTCGCGGCTGCCTCATCGTGAGCGACGGATATCTGTACACGTCGCCGCACATGAAGTCGTCCACCCGCAGGCAAAACAGTGCAAAGTCCGCCCAGCTGTCGTACGAAGCAATAAACTCGGACGCCATAGCCGTCGCGTTCCTACCGCAGCACCGCCGGACGGAGCTCCCAGCGTTCCGCGCGGCCTAACGAGGCGTGTGCCCAGTCACTGCGGAGAAGTGTGCGTCCAGTTGAAAGAGCGGGGTAAGGTCGCATCAAGGTAGCCCGCGAGCGACCTTGCAGTAAGGAGACATCAAGGGAGCGTTTCGTAAGGAAGCATCAGTAGGGAACGTTCCAAAATTGAACTAAGGCCTCCTTGCGAGTTCTAAGGCGACCTTAGTAAGGTAAGGAAGGTTTTAAAATTTCGGCCTACGTCACAAAAGAACCAAAAAAAGAAGCGCGATACCATTACACCACCGTTGCTCGTAACGCGCTGCAATCTACCCCACACACTCTCTCTCTCCCAATGCGCGTGTCCGTTTGTGTGCGTGTGTACGAACGCACACACACACACACACACACACACACACACACACACACACACACACACACACACACACACACACATGCCCGCAGAGTTGTACTGTACAAAACTTTGCGAAAGTGCTACTCAAGACAACCATGTTCGTCCGTCCGTCCGTCCGGTTGTCTGATCGTCTGCTGTCTGCTTGTTTGCTTTTCTGCTTGTCCGTCCGCTTATCTGCTTGTCTGCTTGTCCATCCGTTTATCTGCTTGTCTGCTCGTCCGCCTATGTGCGTCTGTCTGTCTGTCTGTCTGTCTGTCTGTCTGTCTGTCTGTCTGTCTGTCTGTCTGTCTGTCTGTTCCCACGTGTTACCACTTTGTTACCAAACTGTGAGCCATCGCTCGGCGAAGCCGGCGCTGGACGAAGCGCTCTCGCATAATAGAAAATTTATCGCTTTCCCGTTAAAACGATAATGGTTGGAAAAGGAAAATAACGAAAGGAGGGAACCGATGGAGGGCTAGACTGGTTCAAAAGGCGGAAATTAGGAGATCATTTCCAATCATGTGGCAGAGCTCTTCTCGAGGCGAATTGCGTGGCCATTTCGACACGAAGAAATGATGTCTATGGTGTTGGAAACGGCGTTTTCTTATCGCGCTTTTCACTGGTGCGGGAAACGGGATGGGGAGCAGACTTGCCTTTCCCGCCCCCCGCAAAGCACCCCCGCAGCGCTTCGGCTGAGTGCTATTCAGGGTAAGGAAAAGAATTTCCTTTCGTTCCGTCCCTTGTTCAACTTCTGCGCTTTGCACGTCATGCCTCAAACAAACGATGTAAGAAAACATTGCAGGCCATTTCCACTAACGTGAAACCTGGGGACGGGCGAAGCATGCAGTACACTAGTATATTCAAAGATTGTAGGTCTCTTTCTTGCCACACGGCACGCGCTGATTGGGCGCCGGAAAAGCGCAGGTGGGAGGAGCAATGGCGCTTGCTGAGGCGGTGGCGCCCTCTCTTGTGTTGAACCGGATTTAAGCAGTTCGCACGTCCCAGTTTGCCGTAGTGGCAGGGGTCAACGCACGCGCAGTGCAATGCCCGCGCCTCACCTGGGGGCTCGTCCTCGGTGCACAACGAGGCCCCGGCACCAGGGAAGTATGCCTTCTCTTGCTTCGACCGACCACCCGACCCGATCAGGCCTAGCGTGAAGAGCAGATGGGTACCTGAGTGTAACACAAATTATAGCCCGTCTACAAACAGCTTCTGCTTGTGCTTGACGATTGCTGAAACAGACAGGGAGCGTTCCATAAATCTTTAAATCATGCTAGTTTAATTTGAACCAGTTTTATCCATCCTACACTTTTCTTTTAGTGCGCGTTACGTTGTATCGCGAGGCGTTGGAAAACGAGTGTCCCGGTGTGTTATTAGTACCGTGACTACATGAGATGCTGACGATGACGACAGGAGACGCCTACTGCTGGAGCCCCTAAAGGGCTTCGCCCTGAAAATGATACGCGAAAGACACACAAAGCATGAAGGAGCGGTATACGGGAAAAATAGAAACGAGCAAAAACAGCTCGGAATGACTGAAGCGAAAATAGACAGAAGGAAAATAAAGTAAGGCAAAAAGGAGGTAAGCTTTCACATTGTGTTCGGAAGCGGAGAACAGAAAGGTTGCTCTCTGCGAAGGCTACGTCGTCGCGTGCCGGAACCGCGTTTACAAATGCACAAGCGTGTGTGTATACGAAAAGCCCCGTTCGGGACGGGAGCCTTCAACGACCGATCCCTGGAGAAGCAGGGGCGCAGTCTAGTGGCACGTGTGTAAACACTTAACCCCGGCTCACCGTGTCTGTGCGCTCCGGCGTTGTGCGAGCGAGACGGGAATAATCGCAAGGGGAAACAGTTCGCGCGCCCTGCCACGAATCCGGTAAGAATAAACCGTGCACTTAAACTACTTGATTGAGCGCTCTGTCCAAAGAAGCGTTTGAGACAGTGTTGAAGCCCCAAAACAGTTTCGCTATCGTGAAAGTATCTGCTTTCTCCGTTCGTAGGGAGAATAAATTCACTGACGATGCTTTCAAGGTGCCAGGGACACTTCTAGGCGATAGTGCAGCATTGTATAAGAAAAATATTTCACACGTTATCTTCGTCATAAAGTTATTGTTTTCAAACTGACCAAAAATTGTAGAAACTCCCAAATCGAACTGTTGCATAATTGTCTAAGCTGCTCTACTATACACCAACCCCCTTTCAAATCGGCTTGACTGCTATTCCTATACTCATTGCTCTAAAGATTTTTAATGCGCAATATCAGCACGTATCAGGTCCTTCTACTAAATAACTTCATCAGTCACCATGTAACCCTAAAAATGATATAAATTAAACCAATTTAAAGTTGGCCTCACCACTGTGCACAAATGATGTGCTTGGAAGACATTTTCTGCTGCAATATAGGCAACACGTCATATGAAAATTTCAAGGGACCCTGCAACACTTTTTCAACTTTTTTTTTTAAATCTTAAATGCTTGCAGAGCGTAGCCACCAAACACACCCAGTACTTAGAGTAGGAGGTCGCAAAGTACCTCAGCCAAAAATTACAGCTCTATGCCCATCAGATAACTTGTGAAGTCGCTGAAAAGATTTTTCTCTCTTTCCAGGTCTTTACGTTCTTCGACGTCTCGAATCGCGTCACTAAGACCATGTAGCGGCTGTTGGTTGGTTTTCCTTCAGTTGCAGCAATGAACGCTTTTCGACAGCAATTTTAAAAAAAAAAGTCACAAAAACAAAGCAGAAATTGAAGGTGTATCTGGTGCGAGCAGCAAATCCCGCAATGCGGCTCCGTGCTGGCGATAAATATTGCTTTCGCAGTGGTTCCAGATACGAAGGAAAGAGTGAAAGCGCTTATCGAAGTGTTGCATGGTCCTTTTAACGCCCCAGGGTCTTGTATTATATGGCATTTTCTACGGCGGCTGAAGTATCACACAGCAAGCTTTGATGACGAAAAGGCGTGCTTTATCGTACAGTCTATAGAAATGTATATGCAATTAGAAGAATCGAACGCACGGCTCCCTTCCGAATTCCCTTCGTCTCCCCATTACCACCGTCGTACCTGAACTCTCTGTGACGCACAAGCCGCCCACATCAAGGTCTTTGAGTCCATTCACCACCATCACCACCAGCCGATCTACGTCCACTGCAGGGCAAGGGCCTCTGCTATTAATCTCTAATTATTCCGGTCCTGCGCTGGAAGCAGCGGTGGCGTAAAGGTAGAGCATCCGCCTCGCGTGCAGAAAGACCGCGGTTTGAATCCAGGTGCCGGACAATTCCCACCGGATTAAAAAAATATCCCTGTGTTGGTGGAATTGCAAAATGAGGCTTGAAGTGCGGCCTGACCCCGGCGACCATTGCCGATATCGCACTCCCTCACCAGAGCAAGATTGACAACCTGGTGTAGCAATGACCACAACCTCCCATGAATACGCTAATTGTGTCCCTTAGCTTCTTACACCTGCTTGTAAACGGCACTAGTAATCAAAGCATATGCAAGCATAGCTGCATTAAATCTGCATCGAAAACTGTTTCAGGTACCATTGACGGTGAGAGTCCACCTCAGCGCAAGAATAGTGAGCTCGTATGAATTCTCAGTCAGTGTGATATCTTAGTTTATGTGTGTTGGAGATACTGTGTGAGTTCTGGATCCATATGAGCTCTGAGCCCGTCTGAGCCCATTTGAATTTTGAACCCATACGAGCTCTAGGGGTCGAATTAAGCTCTGAGCCCGAATGAGTTGTGAGTCGAAACCCTTCTGAGTGAGCCTTGAGCCCATGGTGACATTTGAGTCTTGGTGAGTTGAGTGAGGCGAAGACTTGCGTTGACTTTGAGCTTGGCTTTGAGTGAACAAACATGAGCGCGGTTGCGGTGAGGGTGGGTATGAGTCAGCTTGGATGAGGTGCTCAGCGGTGAGCCTGAGTTTGCGTGAAAGGCGATTTAAATACAAATTTGTGAGCGAGTTTGATTCAGCAACTTCAACTTCGCCGAGATATGGTCGTGGGTTTCAACGTCGCTTTGATATTGGGATATACCGTAAAAACCCGCGTATAATACGAGGCTTTTTCCCAAATTTTACTATCTAAAATTTGGGCCTCGTATTATATGTGGATCCCAAAGCTTTCAGCCTAAAATTTGCACTTTCGGTTTCAGCGGAGGGTGCGCCATCTTGCGGTGGCGTTAGCTGGCTGCTGCTTCTCTCAGCCGGCGCCATTTTGATTGTTTTGACCACGCGAAGGATCTCGGCACGTTCACCGCAAGTCTATCGCGATGTTGGGTGCACCAAAACAGTATTCGGCTGCAATTAAAAGAAAAGTTATTTTATGCGCCGAGACCATCAGGAATTGCGCCACATAACGGCAGTTCGGCGTCACCGAAGGCAGCATTCGTGGGTGGAGAAAGGAACTGGTGCATGACTGGATAAAGTCTGTGCGGTGTCGGCGGCCTGGAGCACTGTTGGGGATTCCCGTCAGTGCTCGTGTTGGACGCCTAACGCTGCCACCTGGCCGATTCCGTGAAGAAGTTGTAGCGCGAACGCCGCACCGAACTCATTGTCATTCCAGGAGGAATGACATCCCAGCTGCAACCGCCAGACGTTTGCATCAACAAGACTTTCAAAGACTGCATCAAGTCCTGCTACCAAGAGTGGATGAGGTGAGGAGACCCGTAAGTGACAGCTACCGAATGGCTGACGCGGGTTTCTCCAGCGGTGCTTTGTGGCTGGATCGCGGATGCGTGGGCCAGCATCCAAGAGGAGCTCGTCAGTCGCTCTTTTAAGAAATGCGGCATCTCGAACGCCCTTGATGGCACTGAGGACCACTTTCTGGGGGAAGACATTTCCGACAAGGCGACTTCAGGAGACAGCGGCAGCGAACCTGACTATGACTGAACGGACGTCGGGAGATAGTACCACCGAAAACTGACAATGACTGAACGGAAACTGCAGTGCAAATAAATGTTTTCTGTGCTCTTTACCTCGCATTATATGCGGATGAAAACTTTTTTTCTGATTTTGATGTCCCCGAATTACACCTCGTATTATACGCGGGTCCGTATTATACGCGGGTTTTTACGGTAGTTTGTGGCCTTTCACCAACCAAATACTTAGGCGTACCTTTACATAATTTAGATAACTCTCGACCTCACTGGCTCAGCGCCATTCGTCAGTTACCGATGCGGGCGGCGAAATGATATCACCGAGAAATATTTTTTTTTTCCGGAGCATTGGTTGTCAATAGTTTTCCCTTGCGAAAACGAGGCATGTGCTAGAAGCACTATTTTGTGCCCGCGTAAAACTTTCAAGGCTGCAGAATGTGTTACAGTTGTATGGAGCTCTCGGGAGCCTACGCAGCGAGCAGACCACTTCCTAATTAAGCGAGAGGCCGTGATTTTTTTCAACCCATTTCTACGTCAATCAGAACCCCTATTTATGTTTCTGCGGAATCAGCAAAACAGCTAACCGCCAAGTATTACGCAGACTTTCCTCGCAGGTCATCCCAGAGTTTATTGCGCCAACAGGCCCTACATCTGTATATCGCCTGATGGGCTTCATGAATGAAGTAGCAGTTAACGTGAAGTTTTTGAGTGCATGGTCTTCCTCCGACTACTATAGCCCACTGTACGTGGAAAGCAGCTCTACAAGAACGCTGTTAGTAGTTTTTTTTTTTCGCCCCCACGGTGTCTTACCCGCTGCAACTCCACCCGTGGCCAGGATATGCCCGCCGGATTAAGCGGTTGCTGGTGTCTCTTGGGGCCAAAAGCATCATTTCTCAAGTTACACCGCTATACGTTACCCGTCCGCGTGTGGCTTTAAAAGCGAGGAATATTCGTGTTGTCGTGTCCTTGTAATGAACCGGAGAACAACTGAACACGCTTTCATTGACTGCCGCAGTCATGCATTCTTCGGGTACATTGTGCAGCGGAAGCAGTTTTACATGACACCCTGCTCAAGTCGATTTTAAGCGAAACGCTTTACGCAGCCCGTTCTGCGAAAATTAGGCTTTCGTGCGACGGTACCAAAAATACCATTGGCTGTGACGCGAACATACCCACCCACAATTATCACATGACAGCTGCCGTCGGAAGCTCACGGCCGTTACAGCGATGGGCTAATTTACTGCGGCGCCGACAATACCATCCCTATCACTATCAAAGTGTTGCATCCCGCCCTTCACTTTTCATTTGTGTGTGATGAACTCTGTCGCACCTACACCAGCAGCGCCTCAGAAATGTAGAAACCCACGGAAGTATGCCTTGGGGAAGAGGTGAGGAAACACAAGAATATGGTGCGACAAGCAGGGAGGCTGCAACCTTATCCCACAACCAACACCACACTAGGATCACGCTAAAGGGACGTTATGTTCGTTGCGACGTGCACTACCACAGGCGGGCGAAAAAGTAGGGCAAAGCGGGGCTGACGCTAAACATCGCATCGCATGCATTAACAGGTATTCGGTCACTCAGACCATCGTATGAACTTGTCTTAATGCGTAGCATTCTTTGCCGAGTACCCCCCCCCCCCCCTCTTAGGCAGAACCGTACAACGCTCTGCATTTCCACAAAAGTGAAGATCTGGCGGAAGTAACGCGTTCATTCCTTATACCCGCCGCGGTGGCTCAGTGGCTAGGCGTTGCGCTACTGAGCACGAGGTCGGGGTTCGAGTCCCAGCCGCGGCGGCCGCTTTTCTGATGGAGGCGAAAAGCAAAAACGCCCGTGTGTACGAGATTTCGGCGCACGATAAAGATCCCCAGGTGGTCAAAATTAATCCGGAGCCCTCCACTACGGCGCGCCTCATCGCCTGCGTTGCGTCGGCGCGTTAAACCCCACAATCAATCAATCAAAAGACATGCATCTTATACATCTCCCCCGAAAACCGAAGGAAAAGCGAAGGGCGCTAAAGAACGTTTAAAATACGAATAAAAATTGTGAAAATGGCGACCTGTGTAACGCCCCGAATTTCTATAAAAATGCATATTTCGTGCTGAGTTCTGCATCGCAATAAATAGAGCCACCACGGCGATTCCTTCGTCAAAGAGACAATTCTGCGCCGAACAGTCCGAAGCGTCTAGTCGCATTCGTCCTTAGTAAATCAGTTACGAGGTAACGAACGCCTTTCTACAAAAAAAAAAAAAAAACTGGTAGAACGCATGTTTGGTTCCGCTTCTTCCGACCTAGCCAACAAATTTACCAAAAACGAGCCAGTTCAGTGTGCCAGTCACAGTCTGTTACCCAGTCATGTTTCATCGTCCCCATTTATTGTGTTTTTGACAGAGCCATCATCTCCTCTGTATAGTATATAGTCTAAGCCGCAACAAACCATCATGGTTTGACAACATACACATAGGTAATATCAGCAGAAATATTACGTATCTAAAAGGTGCTATTTCGTTTATACTGAACAAACTAATAGAACATTGCTCTTGACCATACAGACAAGACTAAAATCCGCACGCGTGGTTCCCCTCTATAAAAGCGGTAAAAAGAAGGACTCTTCAAACTACAGCCCTATATAGGTTGTATCTTGTTTATCCCAAATACTTTAAAAACACATTGGAGTGTCATGAGTGCCTACTGAAAGAGCGTCAATGCGGTTTTGCCTCCGGGGCGGGCTAGCAGGTGTTACTTGAAAAGCTGTCTGACACCCTCCGTAGCAACATAGACCAAGAGGAAGTTTCGTTTGGGGTATTTCTTGACGTTAAGAAAACGTTTAATACAGTGAACCGTGATATACCTTGCGATTAATACCGTTATGGATTCCGTGGGTGATTTCTGCTTTTGCTCCAAAGTTATTTTTGGGATCGATATCAAGTGGTGTAACTTGGGTCACTGCTGAGTGATTGTATTGGTCCTTAGAGCGGTGTCCCGCAAGGAGCTATTTTGTCACCTCTGCTGTTGTATTTGTGTGTTAATGATCAAGCTACTGTTATTAAAACTTCGAAAACGATCAATACGCTGATGACACGCTACTGGTAGGGCCGCTCAGCTTATTGACTTGCGCTTGCAAATATTCAGGATGATGATAGAAATGTAGCCGATTTGTTTGAGGTGAACTTAATAAGAATTACTCTTGCGAAAAGTCGGCTACTTTGTTTCTGAAATTCAAGTCCTGAAATTCTCAAAGGCAACAATGTGCGTAACGGCACAACAGAACATTTGGCCGCTCACTGTCATGACCATGGTTGTACGCCTTTAGTTTGATAAGAGCAGCATTATCGGCAAACACAGGAGCCAGCGGACTCGGGAGATCATTGAGGCACATGAGACAACACGTGCTGGTGATAATTGTGTGAGTATGCCCTCACTCACGCTCACCGAGAAAGAAGTGTACTTTTCAAGACATCGTGATGCTTTCTAATGACTGAACATTTCGAACGCGTTTCCCAGTACTATCGTATGGAAGATAGGGTAAGGTGAAGTGATGATTTGGTGTATGTAAAAACGCGTTTATTCCTAATAAAGTTAGTCGCAAGTTTCGCATTGTCTCGTCTTCTTTCTGTCGTCTTCGTGCAGTCTGTGCATTGGATATTCAGTATGATTTACCGACTCGCCCAAACCTATACCTTGTTAAGATTCATTACAGCATTCAAACACTAACGGCTGTGTTCAGGAATACATTCACTGAAATGTCATTCCGCCCTGTCGCCTCACTCCGTTTCTTTAACGGCGCAGAAGTGAACACACCCAGCGCCACCTGCTCGTTCGCTTTCGGCACTAGCGACATTCTTCTGACCAACTCCTCACAATGAACCCACTACTGACTCCTCGCCCCGTGCGACTTTTCAAGAAACATTGTACATGTATTTTCGTATAGCACATATAATTTAGTGCGCAGAAAGAGCAATCTACTTTCGTGTTTATAGGATATGTGTGCACGTGATGCAAGTTTGACCTATCTTTTTCTCCCTTTCTGTAAAAATATGTTTGTTTGAGGGAGATACCATTTCAATTCCATGAAATAAAGACGAAAAGATGAACTGAAAGATGCGACTCTGAGGTACAGTCTCCGGTTCCTATTGGGAACGCCTGGGTTCGAACCCTCGCAATCTAACACTTTTGTTACATGGAGTGATTTTCATGTAAAGGGTTTCAAAATAATACTTGTGGCCATTTTTCTGTAAAACGCTGTGGTTCCGTATATTTTTAGATTGCCTTAAGCGCAGTGTGCAGCCTGTCGCCCTGTTTAATTGATTCTTAGCGCCGTCAGCAAAAACCGGTTCTGTGTTGTTGAGGAAAGGGAATGTCACCACCCGTACACCTGTCACTCCGCAATCTCAATAACACATCCATCCGCTTATAGCAACCGGTATTGTAATACATTCGAACGCAGTATGCACATAGTTTAAAAACGCCATTACGCTGAACGGCACCTGCGGCTAATCCTTACACAGGAAAGGGCTTAGGCTGTCTCTTGGCGTCCCTCAAGCAGCTGGAAACAACAAGATCCTCCATGAGGCTCAGTCAACACCCCTTCGTCTTCAGGCGTCTCAACGTTTGCTTATGCAAGTGCTGCGCCTCGGAGAAACAAGTGCTGGCTTAGCATTACTGCGGCATCTACGATTAAGGGTAGAGTCTCGTGCTCATGCAACCCTAAACACTCTTGGAGTGCTGTGTCCCAAATGGCCTGGGAAAAGGGCTACTTTGGACCCGCCTTGGTCCCACGAGAGTGTGGATTGTGCATTGACCATCCCTCGTATGCGCTCGAAGCGTTGTACACCTATTGCTGAAGCACGATCGCTGGTGCCGGAGCATTTGGAACGGGAATACGGGGACTATCTGCACATATACACTGATGGATCGGTTGACGCAAAAAGTGGGGTGTGCGCGGCGGCTTTTTTCATGCCCAGTTTGAATATTTCGTGGGCTGCCAGGGTGACGCCTTTGGTTTCATCTACAGCGAGTGAGTGTGTTGCCATAGAAGCTGCGTTGCGCCAACTGTCATCGTTTGAAAGGCAAAAAGTCACAATATTCAGCGATTCAAAGTCAGCCCTTCACCTGTTGCAGCGGGGTATACCTGTTGAAAAGACCTGTCAACGATCCCCAGTTCTACTAAAGAGACTTAAGCATGAAGGCTTCACCGTGCAATTCCAGTGGATCCCGTCGCACGTCGGTGTAGCGGGAAACGAACATGCTGACAGCTTAGCCAAGGACGCCTTATCTTCTACAAGGACGGTGCAAACGCGGTGCGATTTCCAACGCATACAGAAACAGACCGTTCGCGACCACTTTAGGCAGCTGTGGCGACCAGTACATCAACCAGTCGTGACGAAGGGCCTGAAAAGAGTCAAAGCCTGTCTGCTCCACCGAGTAAGAACAGATTCAGCCCGTACACCAGCTTGGCTACATAAAATCAACATTGTTTCATCCCCTTTGTGCCCCTCGTGCAGTGTGACTGGTGACATTGATCACTTCATTATGAACTGCTCCAAAACCAACCCTGAGCGGACGAACTTTTTTCGTGATCTCCAGAAGTTAGGAGTGCCCCATGCTACATCGGAGGACATTATTTTTCCTAGGGACCACTGGATTGTGCGAAGAGAGGTGTCTCATCTCCTACTCGGATTCTTGCATTCCACAGGACTAAGTGAGGTGTGGTGACATTGTGTGTCTGTTATTTTAGGACTAAGTCTGTTATTTTAGGACTAAGTGAGGTGTGATGACTTTGAGAGTTTTGATATGGTATTGGGGACGATTAGGCGGAGCAATTGCCGGCAGCTATGCAAGGCTAAGTCCGCCTTATTCAACAATGCTTACTTACTTACTTACCTGCGGCTACTGTTCTCACATATGACAAATAAATACAAAGCATCTAAAAAACCTTGAGCGCAACTTAATACAAGACTGACTGCCTCAAACAGCCTAACATAATCAACGTTTAATCTCTTCAAGATGCTGTCCTTAAAAAATTCGTCGGCGCACTTTAATCTGCTTACGTGCTCTCAAGGCGGAAACCTGGTGATACTTATCGAAGACTTCGTTACTGCTCCATTGTATTTGCGCCTCTTCCTTCGCCTTTTGGCGCTTTACTCCGACGGGCTCTTTTTGCTGCGACGTGTTTGCGTCTTTTCGCTTTCGATTTTGTAGCGAAAGCTACAGTACGCTACCTCGGCAGTCTTCGCGGGGTGACCAGTTTTGACCTTGAGAGCTACAGGTCAAACCACACACCCTTCCACAAGCTCCCGGATTGGAGCAGCGCCCGATGGCGGGGAGAGATAGGCGAGGAGGGAACGGAGAGGCGCGCGGGATCCGTGCCGCCACCTGGTAGAGGAAGGCGATGACGACGCCGCCGCAGCGATAAGTGCGCGCGACAAAGGAAAGCGACGTGCGCGCAGAGCAGTGTGCGATGTAGTTGGACGAACATCCAGCTGTGGTCGCTCGTACAGCGGCGACGCTCATACAATGCCGTTAGGCGAAAAAGAGGAAACACGCTACTGTTGCGCCCAGCTTCGCTACCTTCGTGTCTTACGCGTTAGAGTGAGCTTCCTTCATTTTTTTGCCTATTGGTGCCAATTGCTCAAACCACAGGCTGGTAAAGGCCGATCCACACGACGGACCGAGTCCGCTGTCCAATCGGTCACGTGATGAGACGTCACGGTCCGCCGCGGTCCGATCCAAAGCAGAGCTCATCCACACGGCGGGCCGGCTGAGCGGACCGCGAATGGCCGACCATCTGAACTCGCAAGCGAGAAGGCTGAACACAAGCGCCGTTTGGCCGCGACAACATGTTGTAACGCCCAAGCCTGCACGATACGTTTCCTCCCCACAATAACAGCCACCCGCATGCAACACGGAGGGCGCGCTCACGCAGCCGCTGGCGTCGTTCGCGCAGTGTTGCCAACCAATTTTGACGGGATAGCCCACTCCGCACCTCAAAAAGCCCTACATCGCCCTACACAATATTCGAGACAGCCCTACGCTCCGCCCTACGCCAAAAGAATTGCAGTTTTTTTTTTAGTTTAAACGGATGTATTTGTTTTGTCTTTAATATTAAACTTTTGTTTTTATTGTACTACTTTCAGTTATTTAGCTTCGGCTACCGAATCAATGCTTCTAAAAATCTCTGCCAACTAAAAAATAAATTGAAAAATTAAATAAATATTTCACAACATTATTCTGGTGATTTTTTTTTTCATACGCAGACACCTGAGCTTGTTGGCGAGCTGCAACAAGTAATGATGAAATGCGTGTTCGCGGTTGTTGCAGGAGTTCCGCACAGGTGCAGCGAACATGCAGCGGCAGTTCAAGCAGTTCACGCGCACTATTGTCGCGTCTAACGAAGAGAAAAGAGCAAGCAGATGCGGATATAGAGTTTCTCACTAGTGTACCCAGGGTTTTTTCCGAGCAGCGCGCCTAAGCGAGTATTATATCTGCTAAACTTCTCCATTCTCATCTTCCCCGCTTCAGTTACTAACAAAGGCAGCCTGTCAGCGGCTGGAGGAGGAGGAGGAAAAACTTTATTTTGAGCCTGGTGATGTGGGAGTGGTCCCTCTCAGTCCAGGAGACCAAGGGACGACCGTGCTGTCTCGGCCCTGGACACTCGAGTTGCTGGGCATCCAAGCCGGCGCTGGTCGTCAGGTTCTCCCACAGCTCAGGGAGGGGAAGGGAAGGGTGTAAAGGTGGGAGAGTGGAGTTATGTGCGCACCCCGAGCAAGATCATACCAATGAGCGTACATAACCTCTTCTTTCCTCCATGGCGTACATGGAAAGCAGCAGGCACCATGGTGACCAGACAGTGCTGTTACAGTGCCGGCAAGAGGAGCAGTGGCTCAGAATCGTGCCTTAGCTGTTCTCCAGCGGCTGGTCCTCTAAAGGCACGTTCACACTTGCGAGTGGGGCTACAAAATTGACGCGATTTCTGTCGCTCTAGTCGCGGTCATGAAGGAAATAAATTTTCGTCCCCCATGGCCACAACAACGCAGCAGCATGTGCATGCCATAGGGCATCCACAGGGCAACACCAGGGTTTGATCTTTTGTGGATTTCTTCTGAGTCTGCTCCCATCCGCTCCCTCACAACCGAAAGATCGGGTTACAGTGAACTAGAATACTTTCTTCTAGTTCACTGTAATCGGGTTGTAGAAACGTAACCTAGCGGTCAAAATTTGCGTTGCAACCAGTTAGATGAGGACATAATTTCAGATTTTCGCGGCTTCATGTGGCTTAAAATGGGAAGTTCCACAGAAAATTTTAAAATAGCCCTACGCTCGCCGGAAAAACGGCTCAACGGCCCTACGGCCCCACGGCAAGAAAAAAATCCCCAAAACGCCCTACATGTAGGGCGAAAACCCTACAGTTGGCAACACTGCGTTCGCGACGAGCGGCGACGGCGGGGCGACCAGGGTTGCCTACGGCTCGTCGCCACTCGCTGGAACCGAACTCTTCCCGTAAATTGGCGTCCGCATGCGTGAAACAATGTAATAATGAAGGCTAGCGTCGCACTAGTAAGAGCCATAGGATTCACTAGTAAAACGCGGATTAAGTATGCGTCGCGATTGTAAGCCTAGCCCGCTCCCTATCCGCTCTTTCCAGTCCCTACAGGTGGCGCTGCTGAAAACGGCAAAGGCGGACGAGACGGTGATCAGGCCCCCGTGGCAGCTTGCGCGCCAGCATCAGTAGCGGCCTAAAAACCCGTAGTTCTGCTTGAAACAGCTACTTTCTAAAAAAAAATAAACACAGATATACGGTGCTGATTGCGAGGCAACATTCGATTCGTTTCAGGGTGTCTGTAGCGGTGTAAAAAGCGCTGTGTGCGAGGCAGTCCGCTGTGCATGGCTCAGGCCGCACGGGAGTGGTTTGAGAACAATCCCGGCTCATTGGGCAAACAACCTACAACACAATGTGCAACGCTAAGTTTTGGGACATTATTAGAGTGAGCGTCATCGCAGTGTGCGTTTTATTTTAAACGTGTTCATTTCTTCCCTGTGTGCATACTAAGCAGAAGCCCATCCGTACCTGCAAGGGCGATATGTGCGTATTGCGGTGTTTTGTAGTAAAACCTAGTTATGACTTTGGGCAGTAAAACCGCGAAGACGAGGCTCCGATTACGTCATATCAAGGGTTGTACAAACGAACGTGTTAGCATTATATAAAATAAAATATTATAAGCCTACGTATTTACGCGTGCATGTAGCATACACTGGCGTGTGATATTGAAGCGTACATGAAAATACAGGCATTAGTTTGCGGGTGCGCTTTTGGCTTCTGATAATTAATTTAAGATAAATCTCTTGGCTGAAATTACGTTATGTTGATTTCACGGCCGGTAAGCTTATTAAGTGCGTCGATGCTTGTTACCAAAAGAAAAACGGGGGTTACCATATGCATTCAAGAGCTCGCATTTGAACAAGTTATAATATTGTCATTGCTAAAGCATCTTGCTTCAACATAATTATTCCAATATAAATCAATAATCAATCAATCAATCATTCAATAAACGCATGACCACATTTGCTCCTCGCCTTCGTGTGCAAAAAGCTTTCATTTGTTTCTTATTTGAAAATAAAAGAAAGCGGATTGAACAGCCTCTGCTGCTTATTGTTTGAAAGCAGTGGAATTGAGCCATTTTAACAACAGATAAGTGAAGAACGATTGTAACATTATGCGGCAGTAAATGTAACTAGTATCCGAAAACGACGATCACAAGGTTATACAAAAATCCTACAAAATCGGCGCCCTCACAGCAAAGAACTATTAAATGTGGCAGCCGTAATTCAGTAAATAATAATTTTAGCACCACGTACTCACAGGTGTGTCCGAAAGACCCAGTTTACTTTGCAGCAGACACCGATG
Organism: Haemaphysalis longicornis; assembly: GCF_048455015.1. NCBI lineage: Eukaryota > Metazoa > Arthropoda > Arachnida > Ixodida > Ixodidae > Haemaphysalis > Haemaphysalis longicornis. The sequence continues at coordinate 93,687,849 of NW_027526295.1, forward strand.
AGGCCCAAAACTCTTTTATTTACCCGCAGCTTCTATAGCTTCAAGAAAGTTAAGAGAATACGAAAGCTCGTTCAGCCTATATTTTCCGATTATTTATACGGCATTGCCGATTACTATACATGCGATTACTATTTTCCTTTTGCATCTGCGAGGCCGCGCGGATGCCGCCGGCCGCCTCCGCCGGAGCGACCGGTCCGCCGATCACCGTCTCCCGGCTTCGGACAAATTCCTCGCGGCGTCACTAGCGTCGCTGGAAAGAGCGAATCCCACTGGGGGTGATTGACAGGCTCCTTCGAGCGCTTCGTAACAGCCGCGCTGCCCGCGCCATTTTCTATTGGCGCAACTGGACCCGGCTCCGCCCACGCGACGCGGGCCCTGCCAGACCACGCTGATTGATGTCGCGGTCCGCCGTCGAGGCTGCGGACCGAAAAGCCTCGGCGAATATTTGGACCGCGAGCGTCGCGGTCCTGCGCGGTCCAACGGCAGTCCGCGAGAATTGGGGACTTCCTATCCCGTGATGCGCTGACCGCGGTCCAAATAACCGTTTTGGTCCGCCGTGTGGATCGGCCTTAACACGTCACAGCCTCGCGGCTTGAGTGCACCTGTTGTGCTCGCGTGCCGTCACGTTCACGTTTCACGAGACACGCTCGAACGTTTGTTCTAACGCTGGCAGGCAACGTACGGACCGAGACAGTGCGGCGGTAATGCACCGGGATCCTCCTCTGGAGACACGGGTTCGAATCCCATGCAAACTCAAATGTGTTTTCTATTCACTCTTCAGGACGGCGGACATTTTCTGTACCGGACAACAATGACAACGACGGTCTCTCGCAGAATTAGAGATGTGAGTTGTCGTGAGTTGTCGGACCAAATAACTGTTTTGGTCCGCCGTGTGGATCGGCCTTAACACGTCACAGCCTCGCGGCTTGAGTGCACCTGTTGTGCTCGCGTGCCGTCACGTTCACGTTTCACGAGACACGCTCGAACGTTTGTTCTAACGCTGGCAGGCAACGTACGGACCGAGACAGTGCGGCGGTAATGCACCGGGATCCTCCTCTGGAGACACGGGTTCGAATCCCATGCAAACTCAAATGTGTTTTCTATTCACTCTTCAGGACGGCGGACATTTTCTGTACCGGACAACAATGACAACGACGGTCTCTCGCAGAATTAGAGATGTGAGTTGTCGTGAAATTTTCAGGGGCGTGAAAAAAAACAAGCTTTTTAATGTTTTTTTTTTCTCGAGAAAAATATAAAAACTTTGTAAAAGACGATTCCGCACAGACATATAATAATTCAATATTCAAGCCTCAGACGCCTCATGAAACGCGAAAAGTGACCGTAGTTGCTGGAGACTGCATGAATGAAAGCAAACTACGGCCGCTGTAAAAATAAAATAAGGAAATAAATACACACAGAAACTTATTCGAACGCGATTTGCACGAGAGTCGCCAAGAGGGGTACCCGAGTGTGGTAACTATACTGCACTAACCCTGCACCGTACCGGGATGGAACGCGAATTATTGGATGCGTGCCGCATGACAGGGGAACGTGACGTCACCGCAAACACGATGCAGCAGTGAAGAAGTCTTCGACAATCGCTGGTTTTCGCCTTCAGATCGCTCAAAAGACTTAACAGCCCGAGGAATTTTTTGCGTTTATACTGAAAAAAAAAAATATAGTTGTTTTATTGCGCAACACAAAAGTCCCAGCAGAGCTTCCGCTCTCAAAATCTGCTCACGATTTACGTCAAATCATTGATTTCACAAAGCGTTTCCCTCACTGCAGATTGGTCGCATCACAACGAACATCCCCGGAGAAGCTCTGTCTGTCTTTCTCAGTGCCACCGTGGTTAAAAAAAAAAAGAAATAGAAAAACCTGTTTTTTCCTACGCTCTTTTGTTTTTGTTTTGTTCTAACCGCTCACATCGCTACGCAGAATAGGGCACTTGAGGCGTCGCCCTAAAACGCCTCTCTAATATATTAGCTTTCTAGCAGCACATATTTCCCCCTTTCTCGCTAATCAGCTGACAACGGAGAGCCCGAGCGGGGCTTCCACGGTCCACAACGTCGCTTAACGCGCCGCTAAAGGCGGCCGTGCCCGATGCAGTCCCTCCGAGACGTCCCGGAGCGTTATTGCCGCCAGCACGAAATGAGGAACAAGAACGCGCCGCCGCCCACTCGCTGCCTTGCGCAATCGCTCGACAAAGGGCTTCCCGCTGCGACTCGAGCCCGGGGTCCTCCCCCACGGCCGGACGCCCCAGGAATGCGCTTGGCATTGCTCCTCGAGCAGTCACGCGTCGCCGACGAGGCTGTCTGTGTATACAGGCGCCGCTCGCTCGCCGGCTTCCCGTCGCTTTGTTCGCCGCCTGCCGTAGTAAGCCGCCGAGGAGGATGACGAACACGGCGCCGGGAGACTTTATGCGGAGCCGGGCGCTGATTGTGATACCGGCGTCGTATGCGCGCCCCGCACTCTGTTGGCCTACATTTTCCGTTTAGCTTCGTCTTCTGTCGTCAAAAAGTGTTCGCTTCCGAATAAGTAGCAGACGCGAAAAGTCAAGGCTGAAATCTTTCGAAGCCGGTTAAAAAGCGGACAAGTGCCACAGTACGCCCAAAGCAAACCATAAGCCCCGTCGATGCGCTTATCCGAAATGCCCGTGTGATGGCACGTATTTTTAAAAGCCGATATGTAAACTACACGTGAGGCGTTTTTTGCTTTTTTTTTTTTCGAATTGAGCCGGACACACCTAACGCGAATTTGGGAAAGAAGCGGAAGTTTGTTACCCAAACTAAATACAACGCGGTCAAAGCTATTATATAATATATTTCACATATCAGCTAAGGGCCAGAAGTACTTAAAAATTATACCGTGAAATTGGGCAATATTGGAGTGAGAAGGATGGATTTCGCTCATATTGAATTGAAACAGTCAAGTTGATGCAGCATTCTTATGAAAACTTTGTTTAAATTGACTTTCAAGCATGGTGTGATCGCGTTTTGGTGGAAAAGGCATGAAAAATATGCAACAGGGCTTCAAGAACAGTACAACTACACATGGAGAGCAGGTGATTCCTCTCGGCACAATTAGCAGCTGTCTTAGAATTCTTTCCTAGGATAATTTTCTTGGGCACTCCTGAAGGCACTCACAAAGTAAGCAGGCTCTTCATTGCTTTGCCATGAATTTCCGAAACGCTTCAAAAAAAGGCCACTCATATCTTATTATTCACCTTAATGAAGTGGTTCGTACTCTCAGAGAGAGAGGGGAGGGGAGAGGTGTAGATTTGCCAAGGCTTGTAAGCGGCGGCTATTTAGTTAAGCACTAAAATGGTAAACTGGGGAGTAAAAAAATTTATGTAACCAGGGTTATTGCGTAGGGACGGGTGAGACGAAATGAGATCCTTGTTTTAAATCTCTCAGTTTCATTTCGTTCACTTCGTCGTTGACATCTGGGGACAGATCTTTCGCCGATCAATGAATTGCCGTCCGAATTCACAATAAGCCAGCTCAGAAAAACGAAAAAAAGAACTTCCCAAAACACCCACGAAACGGTCTCAACGCTCAAGCCAAAAGCAAACTCTCATTGGGCAAATGGACTTGGCTCATTTTGATCCGTGAAACAGCAGGATTTGGCTCATTTTCAGGCCGTTTTGAGGCCGTTACACGTTTTCAGGACGTACACGTTTTCAGGCCGTTATCTCAACTAGTTTCTTGCCATCCCTTTTTAATAGGAATGTTGCCGAGTATTTCTTGTCACTGCAGTTTTATCTGACTTAGTTTCGGTTGCTGGATCTGGCACATTTCGAAAAAAAAAAAAAACACCTCACATGTATCGGAACAAATATAGAAAGAACGCCTCAACGTCAAGTATTCTTCTGCACAGTGAACGCTTACAGTGACAGGGCAACTATATTTTTTTAGATCTGAAAAATGCAGAGACCCAGAAAATTAAATATCCTCCTTCACAAGGGATGTAAGCTGGCCCTAGAGCTTCACGCCATTGCATCAACTCACAGAATCCTTGAACTTGTCATCCGCAGTACCTGGGAGGATATCGTACAAGTCCAGCACGCCGGTAAGATGAGCCGACCGCAAGTAACACCCACAGGAACACCCACACCCTTCACCTGGCTGGCCCACTCCCTGTTACGCTTCACATGAAGCTGGATGCCTCCCACCTTACATCAGAGAAATCATCTAGATGTCCAGCATCCCACGCCACATGCACCCTGAATGCGGCAAAGAACGACGCCGCCGAAAAGCATATCTACAGCCGCAACTAACGACCGTACACTACAGATGTACGCTACGCGGACGCCACAAAATGCCCTCAGTACAACAGCTGCGCCCTCGACATGATTGACGCTAACGGTGAAGAGGTTACGGCAGCATCCGCCCGAGCCTGCAACTCCACGCCAGCGGAGGAGCTGGCTATGGCGATTGCCATGACAACAGCAACAAAACCAGCGATAATAATCATAGAAAATAATCACAATTATCGCAGACATGCGGCCAACTCCTTTCCGGTTGGCTTTCCCGTTCTTCCGATAATTGTTCCATTCTTTGATTATGCATCCCCAGGTACGTAATACGAGCTGTAAATAGGGCTGCCTGTTTTTAGTTTATTTTTGGTAAAATTTGGAGGCTGTTTTTCGAAGTTTATTTCTTAGCGGGAATTCGGTGTTTGTCGTAATTTCTCGTACATCCCCAACACTCCGACATTCTGAGTTTCACTCCGCTTTATTCTCAACGCTGCATATTTTTGCGACAACTCCTCTATCTGAACACGGGGAGCAAACGAAGCGACAGACACGGCGTACTTTAAGGCGGTTTCCGTCGCTGATGGAAGCGCGCTTGTTTCGAGTGATGACTTCAGCATCGGCACCTCAACTTGTCGACGTTTTCTGTAGAATCAGGGAGAGCGACAAGCCTGGGCGGGCAGCGAGCAAGCACTGGCAACTGAGCGGTGTGAGGTCCCCAAGACGACAGCGCTTAAAAACCAAAGTGAGTGATTTCATACCTCTGATTCTTCAGCCGGTCGCTCATTAGCTGGCTCATGTCGTGAGTTTTAAGAAACACTCATCTGAAAAACCGGCGCTTAGGTTAGCAACGCGACATGCATTTGCATTTTTAAATTTGGCTTCACAATTTCAACACCGTACCAGACCAGATAAGATAACCCAGGTTCTGTAAAAGTGTCTCGAAGGAGATCGGAGAAGGAGATTTTTACCCCTGTGGCCTATAAAACCGAAGACAGTCGGATAAATCCGATTTGTCGAAACTTCTACTAGAGAGTGTTTTTCAGAATTTTCCGAGTTTATCCCAAAATACGAAACTTTAGTTATAATGCTTATGCACCCGTGGGCAATCACTGTAAAAGAGTATCTCTAAAAACAATCTAGATTCAGACTGATTATGGTTGGCGGACCTTATTACCTGATTTGATTTTCACAATCCGCCTTGAAACCAGCTGTATTGCACCGTTATGTAAACGACAGTTGTACAGGTGGATGCTGTTTGTAAATTTGTGTGCGTGTGCTTGTGTGCGTGTGTGTGTGGTTGCCCGTGCTTGTGTCTCACTGGTTTATTTTCACCTGCAACGACACCGCCAAGCTTCTATGCTTTCTCATTCGGCTACTTTCTCCCTCAGTAACCGAACCTTCGTCGCGACCAACTTCACCCACTTCGTTCCACTTCTAGGTGCGTGTGAGTCACCAGTAAAGAAGGGCAACTGTTGCGCTGCCAGCAAACTCTTTGGAGCTCGAAGACGCGCCCAAAGAGAGCAGCACGTACAGACAATGCGAAAGAACGGCGCTGCAATGACTCAGCAAAAATTTTAAAGAAGCGCAATGTTCGCCTCGCAAGACTGGACACCACTGCGGAGATCCCAATGACACTGCATTCCCGAAAAAAGCACCGAACGCTGAGCCCTGGGCCCACGCGTTGCGCGAGTGCCAGGCTGTTGCCGCAACGCACAAACTTGCTGAAACGAGCTCGGCGAGGCGGCATTCTTAACATTTTGGAATGCGACGTGCTTTCGTAAGCGTGCAGGTGCTGAACCTAGGTAGCCAGCGTTTTGAGGCTGAAGTATCAAGTTCCCCGCATGCATTAAAATGTCCGGTCATTAAAATGACCGCCACGTAAAGTCTAATGCATTTAAAAAATGGCGCCGCTAGCACTAGTGGTGCTAGCACTACTGGAGAAACAGCAGAGCTGAGGGTCGACCTTGATTCTCTCCTCACTGGTAGCGGATCCAAGGAGAGAGGGAGCAGAAAGAGCAAGTCTATGCACTTACCTCGTACTACAAGCGGCAACCATAGACTGTCACCCTCCATATTAACGGCTGCCAAGACGTAGTCGCCGCCGACCGAGTCAAACCCGCTTACGTCGCCTCCTTCCGACCCACCCAGGGCTTCCCGGTCTCAATGGCCCCGCACAGACATTCCCAAGCTCAACAAACCAAAAACGGCCTCCGGCTCTACGGAGTGGGCGGACGGGGGGTGGGGGACGAAGAGGGGGGGGGGGGGGGGAAGCGCTGTAGTGGCCAGCGCGCCACCGGTCCGCCGCGCCTAAGACGACGTTTTTTTGCATTGTTGGGAGGGCGTATATTTTTGGGATGTTTTACAGAGGACACTTTGCAAAGATTCCCGCTAAACCCTCATGGCATACGGTATCTCTCCGCAGACAAAGAGGGTGGAATGCCTTATGACTTAGTCATGGCGCTGGGCCTCCACGGCATATGGCGCTCACGCACAGCAAGACTGTACAACGACGTAGATGCCCGATCCGCAAAGCAGTACTTCAGAGAAAGTGTAGGTCGTTATGTGGAGGTAATTAAATCTCAAGAGGTATCGCCTGTGTGGCTGCCAAAGATAGAGCAGCTTACGTCATTGAAAGAGTTTTAAAGGACATCACTAGGCCTAAGTCGGGCCGCCTCACCACGTGCTTGTCGTATATTATTTACGCTGTTGATCTGTGATGTGATGTGAATTGTCCAATCCAGGCAATAAAGAAAAAAAAAAGACGAAGATGAAAGTGGGAGCTCCTCACATGGCGCAAGCCCGCGCGCCATCCTGGACGAAGCCGGGTGCTCCGCACGAGGTGCACGCTCTCGTGCGTTCGCTATTTTGACAGCTGTTTAACCTTTTAGTTCCGCCGTATAGCGTTACCAGAAATACCGAGCGCACGTGAGCGTGCGCCTCGTGAGGAGTGCCTAGCGTCAGCCAGGCTTGCTCATGGGCTTGCGCCACGTGAGGAGCTTACAAAAATACAAAGGAAATATCGAGCCCACGTGAGCGTGCGCCTTGTCAGGAGCGCCCGGCGTCGGCTAGCTCGACCTTCGAGAACACACTGTCCAGCGTTCGTGGCGGGATCTCTCGCGTGCTCTTCTACTCGCCAGTTCACGTGCGTTTGCGCCTGAAGTTGGAAGCAGAGACGCCGAGTTCGCGAAGCCGGTTGCCACGGGTTCTAGCACGCGCTAACGCGGTCCACTCTGGGAGAGATTTGAAAGGCTGCGGACTACACGATCCGGGCCTGCCAGTCATGGAAAACTTTCAGCGGCAAGTTCGGAAATCCGTGTGAGGTGCAACAGCCGGGTCTCCGACTAATTGAGAGACCGCCAGCACTGCTGTTTGTCCAGCTTTCCACCACTAGTGCAAGCTGCGAAATCTTTTCGTTTGCTAAAGCCACTGCGCGAAGGTCGTGTCGGGTGCCCCACGCCGATGTAGTTTTTTTAACACCAAAGTGTTTTGTGTTTTATTCCGGGATGCACAAAGATTTACCTTACATCATATCCGTCACGGAAATGACGCCAGTATAGCGAAGCAAGCGGCCTGTAAAGGATGCACCCCTGCACACAGGGTCTTCTCGCGGGAAAGCCACCTTTAGTACTAAAGAGCATGTTATACCTTTTAACACGAAAGTGTTTTATGCCGGGAAACACCAAGATTTCGCTGACGTCATATCCGTCACGGAAATAACGCCAGTACACCTTTCCCGAGGCGACCCGCCAGCAGGGCGTCGCTCGCCAAGCACACCCACAAGACAACCGCTGACCCCCAAATCATCCTCAGCCGCAGATTTCGCTGCACATTTCACTTTGTGTTTTACCGATTCCTGTGACAGAGGAATGAACCACAGTTTTCTTGTACTTTTTGCTAACGCGAACGGCCCAAGCCCACGCTTAAACAGCTCTGCTGTTAAAAAAACACTCGTGGTGGTCCTCTTAATTCCGAACCTCGGTTTCGACAGCAGCAGCAGCCCGATGCAATGCTACTGCGCTATATCGGCACCTTGCCTTGTGGTAGAACAAAAGTTGTCGTCGTTTCTTCCTTCGTGACACCCACCCGCTTGGGGTACCGACAAGGGATTGGGAGCTTGAAGATTATAATGGGCCCTCTCCACAAAATTTTAAAAATATATAGGAAACCCTAAAGCTGTAGAACATTGCATGCCCCGTGACAGCTGAGCCTGATGCCACGTGAGTAGAAGAAAGGAAGCCCGTCGAAATAACTTGCGCCAAAACACAAAGAAACAAAAGCGAAGAAAGAGAAGGAAATGGGGTGTACAGCATTCTTTATGATTGCGATTAGTCCCCCTCACTTTGATTTTTCAGGATTTTTTTTTCTCAAACCTTTTTCCAACCGGTCTAAATTATCTTTCCTAAGCGTCTCGTGATTAGATAAGAATTCCATTCATTTTAACCATCCTCTGTTGATTGACCGATCCCTTGATTGGGTATGTGCCATACCTAAAGGCGCAACAACAACAACAACAACAACAGCAGTAAAGAAGTTGTTAGTAAGTATCACCCAGCTTTAGCCTTCGCATCACGTAAGGAAACTTAAATTCCCCGAGGAATTTTCGGCACTAAATTGACAACCTTAAGAGAGCAGCGCTGTTAAAAGAAGTTGCACTGGCACGAATTTACTAAAGCGCCAAGCGCAACTGTTCATTGACCTCACGGGAAGGCAAGGGAGGAAGATGTCTTTCCATTAAAAATCAGCACTAGGCTGCTATTCTCGCGCCAGCAGTCAGAAGACCAGAGCTAAGCGAAACAAACTGAAACAGTCGTCTCCCCCGTTCCAGGGTACGCATCTCCTGCTGAGCTGCAGGCACCCTGCCAAAGCCCCAGGGGAGCTAGTTGACCTTAATTGCTTTGGCGGAACTTCTCAAAGAGCGCTCATTCTGGTGCTCCTCTTCCGGGCACCTTTATAATCAGAACGGTTTATTGTACTGTTTACGCAGTTTTGTTCATGTGGCGTGAGTGATTTCCTCTCTCTTCCTCCCTCCATGCACAGGGTAAAGAAAGCAAACCTTCTCCTAGAACGTCTGCTGACTGAAACGAGCCACTAAAAGAATTTCTAGCAAAGACGTGGGGCTCAGTTTAGAACGTATGTATCCATTGCGTGGGGTTCCTGTTGTTCTTCGACAAAACAACATGTCTGCAACGCAAAACCCCCTTTTCTCCCCCGTCTCTCTCTCTCTTCCCCTCCAACCTCGTTCCTTTTATTGTGAACGCTATGGAGGCCTTCTCGATTCCATTTTCCCGCGTTCGCTTCGCGGGCGCACATTCTGTTGGACCCGTTGTTTGCTTTGTGATTTGAGAAGCTCGAGCCAGCACATTTTGTTTTATTGTTTGTGTCCCCTCTCCCTTTTGCGCAGTTTCCTGGCCAACAACTTATTTCACCAGAGGAATATACGGTTTATTATTAATATTGTTGTGATTAGCATCGATATATCTTTGGATGTCTTTTAAAAACCTTGGAGCAGCTTGCACTGTAGTGGTGCAAGGCTGGAGAAACAGGAGAGCTGGTGACCCCTCTCCTTTCGTCGGAGACCCGGCTGTTGCACCTGACATAAATTTCCGAACGCTGAAAGTTCGAAGGTCGAGCTGGCCTACGCCGGACGCTCCTCACGAGGCGCACGCTAAGTGCGCTCCCTCTGCTTTCCTTGTATTTTTTTCTGGTAACGCTATACGGCGGAAATAAAAGCTCCAGCAGCTCTCCTGTTAAAAAAAGCTTGACTAGTTTGATTAGTTCATTTTTGGTAGTCTTGATTTGCTTGCGTGTACGTTGTGTTCTTTTTCACTATGCAGTGCGTAGTAGAATGTCAAAATGTTCCCTCGATTGCGCCGTGCTGCCGCTTAAAAATACTTGAACGCGGTGCACACAGAGGAAAGATTGTTTCAAACTACTAATCTGCTGCCATGGCCCATATACGTATACATTATTTACTGCAAAAGAAGGCTCAGGCAAACAGACCAATCAAATATCCATTCGTGTATCGTTCAGAATGCGTGGACATCACCTCCCTATACGCTATGGCGAACGGCGACGAGATGCGTCAACGTACGCTCGAACGCCGCCGCGTACACTTGTGCTCCATGGTACCCCAGGTAATTGCGCGTGTATGACATCGCCTGTTGCTTTCAAATGTAAAGATGCCTAGCTCGAGCGCTCATCGGTGGTGTGGCGCGCTCCAGCGGACGTGCCGCCGTGCAAATGATGTCTTTCCGCGAACCTGCGCTATTCGGCGGGCGCCGGCCAAACCGGCCGCACCCGGAGAGGCTAGCGAACGGGAAAGGGCAAGAAAGAGAAAAACGAGACAAGCGTTGTCTGACGCTCCCAACTTGGCAACGCCAATCTCTTCACTCTCGAAGGCAGCCATCACTGTGCCCTCTTTCCGCTCTTTTCGTGCTGTGCTATCGCTCGCTCTGTTGCAGGACGACCAGGATCAACAGGGAAATTTTGTAAGTATCGCAATAACTGTAAATTGTAAATTGTAAAAAAATTTTGGAAATTTCGCAATAATGTAAGTATATAACCAAGAGTACCAGTGTTCTTTTAATTAGATTAACCGTTGGCTTGACTTTTACTATAAGAAATGAGAAATACGCGGTCTCGAGTATAGGCGGTATAAAAGCAAATGCAAAACAAAAGATCGCGGCTTCAACTGCCCCAAGCGCAACAGAGAGAGAAGGTTCCAACAATGGCGAGAAAACAGCGCTGACTCAGAAATATTGAATCAAATGAACCTTCATTGTACGCGCCATTGCATCGTAACATTGCATTGTAACGCCCGCCTATTACAGTGGCTTGCCAACGAAACTGAATCCCCGTTCCCTTCCTACTGCTCGTGAAAAGGCACTTCAACGCGTCTTCGCAGCGAAATTGCAAGATGAGATGGTTCGTCTTGAATGACGCTGGGTATACTAAGAAAAACTGGACATGTGCAACGTGTCTTAGTAAATCAAGCGGAATTAAAGATGAAGCAGTATACCTATACTAGCCCCGTTCTATGTCCTTTTGTGTGACATGGACATTTTTACGTGTGCCAAGCCTCTTCCTTTTCCGCGTGGGCCTGGCCTGGCGCTGTACAGCTCTACCGGACCTGGACGGCTCCCTCACAAGTCACGGTCTTAACTCGTCCCCGCTGGAATCGGAACTACAGAGCATCCTTAGCGTACTGAATCATTTGGCCTTCACTATTGAAAACCCGCTCCCTCCACGTATTCGCGTTCTTAGAGACTCTCACCAAGCCCTTCAAGAGTTGCGCAAACCCTTCACCGATCATCCAACTGTGCACGGAATCCTGCATGCGGCACGGGAGCGTCTTGCTAGTACCCATCCAGTCGACGACCACGCGTCGTGCCCCTATCTTGACCGTCACCTTCAACTTGACCACGCATGCCAGGCACGGACGTGTCTTCCTTCCGTTGGCCCAAGCTCAGAACAAAAGTCCGCTACCGCGCCAAGTACACGACAGTTTTTTTTTTCTTTTTCTTTCCTGCCCAGCTCTTCCTTGGGCCTTTTCTTCCCCCATCCCCAACCCACAGCAGAGAAGCATGTAGGCGTCTGTAAATGCCGGCAAACCTCTCTGCTTTTCCAATAAATAGCCTTCTCTCTCTCTTTCTCTTCCTTCCGTTACCTCCCTAGCCACCGGGCTCTGGCTCCCCCGATGTCTCGCTCTGCGGAAATACTCAACAAAAGCTAGGGACAACGCAGACATCACACCACACATCCCAAGAACATGGATTCGCCCGACGGAATCCCCACCTCCTTACTGTTCCCAGTGCCGGATGACCGTATTCACCACCCTCGACCACCTAATCTGCCACTGCTCCATGTTTTCTCTGTACCGCCCTATCTTCACCAACACTATGCATCCCCATGGCTCTTACGGTGACCTTCCATTTGGAGATCCTATTTTTGCTCACAGTCTTTGGATTATTCGGCGTAGAGAGTGGTCTCTCACGATTCGCGCAGTCTGGCGTATACCCCGGTCTGGAAAATACTCTGATGAGATATGATCGTCACTTTGCCTGGCCTCCTCTGTCTGAAAGGAACTCCTGAATGGCCTTCATTGATACATCACTTCTTCAACTGGGCAGCGCCTCCCTTCCACTCCTTCCCTCTACCCATTTTTTGGCCGCATGGCCTTTTAATAATGAAGGGCCACAAGAACAACACCAACAAGAATTTACCATTTAAGCACGGATAGGAGAGGGAAAGAGCGTGTGGAGCAGGAGGGGAGGGAGTTACGTGGCACGGGCCGCAGTCGACATTTCCAGCAAAGCAAGTGAAACGCGGCCAATCTCTCTCTCTCTCTCTTGGATAAGGGAAACCTTTGCGTAAATAAATAAGGAATCGCCTGCACAAGGCGCTGCGGGCGCCTTGAAATGTGCTTTCGTCTATGATAACCTGCTTTATGACCTGATTTATTTTATAAACAGAGCGCAAGAAAATTACGAAACACGGAAAACTTCGTTCCTCTGTTGCTGCATACTGGATTGTGTGGGACGATGATGAGGTGTGAATGCGTTGCACATGTGCCGTGCTTCTCTGCGCGATGCCTCCCAGGTCCTGGTTTCCCGACATGCATCGTTGATTCTCAGTTTGTTCACCCCACTTTTACCCCTTTGCCGAGACTGAGATCCCATGAAGTCCACGCCTTCTAGTCGGCTGTAGCGGCTGGCTGAAATTCAATGGCCGTAGTGCTTACCTGGAGACTAAGGAACGATCATGAGCTCAGAAAACATCCATCGATTCCACGAGTGGCACAACGCGGTCGAAATCGCTCCGCAACACGCTAACCCATTTGCGAGGCACGGGAATGACGCTGTTCCTTGCTCAGACGACCTGTTTAAATGGCTGATGTAGTTCCTCTATATCATTAAATAAGCAGTGGAAAGTGAATCCCATTCCGTGCCTACTACTGGGATATGTGACCTTTCGTGCATTCTCTGCTTCCTGTCCGCCTGCACGAGGCGGTTTGTTTACCTGTAAACAAATGCCTAAATGGTGTTTTCTCCGCCGCCATTCATTTAAGCCTGAACAAAAAAATTACGAATCCCAAACATAAGCCGATACCGACGTAAAGCGAACCACTACGCGTGTGCCCGTACACTAACGTAATCACCTTCAGGCATTGCGGTGGATGTAGATTTCCTCATCGCCAGGAACGTCGCGCGGCAGGATCGTGACGACGTGGTCCACTTCGATTTTCACGTTTACGTTTGCTGCGTACACAGCGAGGACGCTCCTGATGGCCAGCGTGCTAATTCGACGCCACCAGCTACAAGCGCATAACGCGAAAATATTGGTCCGTCCGTCCGTCCATCCGTCTGTCCGTCCGAACATCTTCCCGCATCCAATTAGGCTACACCGGATATGACCCACCCAATATCCAGCAGAATGCAAATACTGCCAAGAACCTGGTACACTAAGACATATTATCCTAGAGTGTAGAAAAAACAAGCACCCGCCAACCCTTCCCCGCATTTCAAATCCTCAAGAGCAGTGGGAGACACTGCTGTCCTGCCCCTGCCTCTCGGAAAAGCTCCTGGTAACCGAGAGGGCAGCCGGTGCTAAGACAGCTTATGGCTTCCTGTGAAGAGGGAACCACTCCTACAAGAACAACGTAAATGCTCTGCCAATAAACGTAATCTATCTATCTATCTATCTATCTATCTATCTATCTATCTATCTATCTATCTATCTATCTATCTATCTATCTATCTATCTATCTATCTATCTATCTATCTATCTGTCCGCCTCCACATTCAACCACACGGCCAAAACGGGTGAGAGAATGCTTGAACACAAAGTGAATATCGGCAACACCATCCAAAACTACTGAGGTTACTGCCATGTTTCATACACGGCCACTTTAAGTGTATGTACCTTCGGCGTGGTGAACTTCTGTAATGTGAACATTAGTGCGCAGCACTTAAGCGTCTGCTACAGTGGTTTCGCGGCGTCACCGGCTGTGTAACAGAGCCAACGAAGGGAACACCGAAGACAGAAGAAAAACGAAGGAGGAAAGTGCGGCGAAAGTGTAAGGAGGAGGACGGTATGCCGAGGCGACGCGAGACGCTGACCGGAGGCGACGCACTACGAAATAACGGAGAGAACGAAGAAGCCACCGAAGATAGGGCGAGCAGGAAAGCGGAGGATGAAAGAATGGCGAAATTGTGAGGGGGAGGGCAGTATGCCGAGGACGCGCCACAAAAGCCCAGCACGCGCTACGTGATGCACGTGCATTGGTCCTTCTGCATCCTCCTTGTTGCGTGACTTATCCGAACCACGTGACATTGGTGAGTGAGGTCAAAAGGTGATGTACAACAACATGCTCGGCGGCGTCGACGCGCTGCTAGATAACGGCAGAGTAGCGTGCGCCGCCGTGCGTTCCCTGATCACGTGATGACTTCCTGAGACGCAGCAGCTATGCGGCGTGATCGAGGAGGGCGAAGTTCGCGCTGCGCCAAATTTCGCTTAGGGAATATAAAAAATTACACCATCTTCCCGTGGGGAACCCTGATGAGGATGCGAAGCATCATGGGGGTTCCGAGTGGTTCCATTTTGTTGCCGTTATGTTGAGTGGTGTTTAGTAGCGCCAGAGGGAATTCCGCGCCCGGGTCCACACCGGTGGCAAAGGCACGCATGTACTGTTGTGTTACGGTGAGTAGGCGGTGGTTCTCGAGGCGCCGAAACTCGTCCATCATGTTCTTGTCGATGTTGTCGTCTCTGTAGTAGAATCGGTAGCCTCTGTCAGCGTTGGTGAGAGAGAGTGAGAAAACTTTATTCTTTAAACAGCCCTAGTCCGGGCCGTCGTGCCACAGTCTCTTCATTAGGAGACGGCTGGTCCGTAGAACTCCCAGAGGTCCGCACTAACACGAAGGCAGTGGGCCGCCAGAAGTTCTTGCGTCGATTTGACATCTACGCCAGGACCCGGGTTCAGCCGGTCCTCCCAGGAAGCGATGCGGGAACGCAGGTGTGGTGGTAGGTCTGGCAGATGGCACTCCCAGTAAAGGTGTCGTACTGATGGGTACGAAGGGCAGTTGGGTGTAGAGCAAGTGGGACGCGAGAGGATGCCATGCATGTAGTGCATGGAGGAAAGAATACTCAGGAGAGGCCCCTAGCATCCCAATGCATTGCGAAAAGCGTGGAGGAAGTGACGTCATTTTTCTTGAGCCCATAGACAGCGTTGCTTACTTGTTTGCAACTGCGGCGGCCAAATTTGGGCCAATAGAACGGACAAATTTTTAAGGCGCCTGGTATGTGGCTGCCTCGCTATGCTTGCAAACCAGCGCAGTCGCTACGACAAACGTTTTTAGTTTAGGCTAGTTTGAAAACTCCGCCGTCGGAGTCGTACCCCGGCCGCAGCGGCGCTTACGTCGCGTCGAGATCGGGGGAGCGAGCCGCTGCCGCCGGCGGCGAGCTGCCGGGAAAATCCCCTTCGCTCATCGTTGGCGAGAGCCACAGTTCGTTCTTTGCTCACTTTGTGTTTCTTCGTTGTGAAGTGAAGTGAAATTCATCGCTGCTGAGACGTAGCGCGCAAAGACCGCCGTGCTGTACGACCCCAAATACTGCTCCCGTCGTCTGCGTTCGCCGTCCCACGAGCCCGTTGCTATGACGACGACAAACGCTACTTTGCCAGGCTTAAGAGCTGAAAAATCGTCCTTCTATCTCAAAAACGAAGGCCGTTTTCCGATTGAAACTTTGGGGGAGGGTTAGAATTGGCAAATTGAAGGCGAAATCAACAGCTTAGAACATGACATCGCACCGATTAATTAGCGACGAAGCTGTTTTCGCTGTGAAGCGGCAGGGCAGGACGACGCCATGTTAGTCAAATCAAACCGGAAACAGCAAAGAATGATGGGATAGAGTGATGGGCTCAGTGGGCTCAGTGGGCTCAAGTCATGGCGGGACTCGGCTTCACAAATGTGACGTCAGGGCCTCTCCTAACATTTTCTTTCCTTCATGATGTAGTGGATACGGGATGGAGTGATAAGAGATTAAGTCTGTGCTTTCCGGACCACGGTTATTGACGTTGGTGCACCGGCTGAGAGCAACGAACATGCCCTCCTCTTCGCAGCTTTGTCTTCTCCTTCTTCGGGAAGATGATGACGGTGGTTGAACGCGAAGCTATCTCGAGATGGATTCTTTGGTTGGCCAATCCCTAGGGGCATCCTGCCACAATCATCATCAGAGGCGCTGCGGACGGGGCACGGACGCGGGACATCCCCCCAAGCAAGAGATGCTTCGCATCTAAAAATCGTCAGCCCTTTTTGTTTGCCGCAATGGGAACCTAAGGACTTTTGAGGGACGTTAAACTACACCCTCCCAAATTTTTAATATTGTCACGGGGGTGACGACCAATCGGTGTCTCAGCGTCTTATCACGGTGTCCACCGGCGAAATAGATGAGTAAGCGCATGCGCATAGAACTATCTGCTTAATGAGTGTCGTCTGCTATACGCGGTTCTCATAGAGCAGCGCGCCCCCTAGTTTTCTTATCTGCGAAAGCCGTCTGCTAGCCGCCAAAAGTAGCGTATAGACCATCCTGACTATCGTGTCGGGCAAGCGACACGAAAGAAAAATCAAACGCGCATTGGAGATTCTTCAATAACCTCGGCTCCTCGTAAACGAAGTCACGCAGATACCGTGGCAGGGGGTATATTGCTTTCAAGGAAACAGCGTAGCAGGCGATGCTCACATAGGAGAGGGCTGCTCGCGCGTGCGCGCACTCTCGTTTATACCGCCGCTGGAAACCGTGATAAGGCGCTGACGAGCCGCTCGGTCGTCGCTCCCGTGATATTGTTAAAAATTTGGGAGGGTGTACATAACCGACAGAACCGGCGTTCTCTTATATTAAAAATACGCATTGGATTCGTTCTTAACGAAAGCAGAAACACGCTAAAAACGGTGTCAAACAGAGCCAGATAAGAGCCCGCTGTCCCAAGAGATGGCGCGCAAGTCGTACGCACTCGGAAAACTGAATTGATAAAGCGACAATTGCATCCGCACCGGAAGCAGCGAGAAAAGAGGGAAGATAACGAGGGCCGGCAGCGAAAAGAGGAAAGAGAGTTAGGTGGCAGGGGCGGCCACAGAAGACCACCGTCTTTCCATACCATTTGCAACGAAGAAAGCGAGGCGGCCGAACCTTTTTCTTTTTTTCTTCTATCGTTTCCAATAATTGCTTTCCATGAAACCCATAATATGATGCTACAGCAACGGCTCTGCACCTGCGAAATTATTTTCCGCACGCTGCGCACAAGCGGGAAGGGGACGCATGCAGGCGGTCGTCCAAAGAGCAAAAATGATATAGTACCTGCCCGTTGAGTGGGCGGCGGGCGCCCTGACGCAAATTCGATCGCCGTCGGACGCGAGCTTCAAAGATTGTGTACTCCAGTCTGCCGAAAACGTAAAAAGTTCGCCGCACGGCAAAAGAGAGCGAACAAAAAATGACGCTTCGTTTACGCCGACTGCGACGAGGACATAGATTCGTCCGCCAACTCGTCCGTCTCCCGGGTAAAACGGGCGTAGCCGCGTAGCCATGGATACACGTCAAAGAAAGCCACACCACTCAGATAGGTGTTCGCGCCAATCGCCCCCGTAATACGGATGCCCGAACGGAGAGATTCCAGTTACTCGTGAACGTGGCGTGCGTCGGGATTGTCCCCGAAGCGCGTGGGAGGCGACGGATTCGTTCCCCTATAATCCGGTGTTTCCCCGCGTGCGCTGAAAAGAGCGGGAAATCTAAGTAGTCGGTCGATGCAGAGAGCCTCCCTCTGCGTGGGAAGGCCCGTTATAAATTCTGTTTGTCATGAAGCATCGGTGTACAGTGTACATAGAGAGATTAAATTGTTCGCGTTCGAAAGTGGCGGCATGTTTACGCGCATGAGATTGCCTCGTCCAGTTATGGGACACAGCGAAAAGGCTTAGCAAACTTAAGCCTTGTTTGCTCCAGGCGAGGCTGCGGCGACGCGCAATTTCGGTACGTTTCCGGTAAACAGGTAGCTGAGAAGCGTCCGGTATGAATAACACCCCTAAAGTCTACCTCAAATTAAATGAGAAGAAGGGAGATCAAGTAGGCATTCGTTTAAAAGGACTCTGCAGCACTTCCGATACGCTTTCACTCTTTCCTTCGCGTATGGAAGCACTGAGAAAGGTAGTTGTCGTCAGAATGGAGGGCAACTAAGGGATTTGCTCGTCGCGGCAGACACGCCTTCAATTTCTGCTTTGCTTTTGGGGCTGTCTTTTTAAAGTGGCTATCGAATGCGTTCATTGCTCCAACCGAAGGAAAGCAGGCCAATAGCCTCTACACCGCTGTAATGACGTAATTCAAGCGGTCGAAGAACGGCAAGACCGGGAAAGAAAGAAAAATCTTTCGATCAAGCTTTCATAAGTTATCTGACGGGCATAGGTAGACCAGTAATTTTTGGCTGAGGTACTTTGCGACCCCCTTATCTAAGTACTGGATATTCTGGTTGACTACGTTCAGCAAGCATTTAAGATGTCGAAACAAGTTTAAAAAAATATTGTAAAGGTTACACAAGAACACCTAGTTTCACCAAAGGAAATGCGTTGTTGTGAAAGTTCGTTCGTATACGTTTGCAGTGAGTTCAGTGTTCAACGGGCAGTGAATTCGGCAGCAGCATGAATTCCTGCACATAAAGCGTGGCCCAATATCTGACCGCGGGCGTTCACAGCTTTGTGGATACGAACCGCTTCTAGTTCTACAGCAGCACCTGTCGGGATATGTATACCGAAATGCCGGAGCTCAGTCTATACATCCAATGTTTAGGCCTAACGTCAAGTAAACTTCAAGTTCAGCCTTACTACATGCCAAGCAAGGTGATACTTATTGTACTACACCAAGCTCCGGGCGTCGGTTACGTCAGGCCTAACGTTAGTTGCGTTAGCACTAAAGTCGGGTCATGTACTGTGGGGATCCTGACGCCCAAGCCATTGCGCGATCACTGGGCTTGTGGCGTTGCGCGGCGCTTTTCCCCTCTCTCCCCGAAATTCCGGCTCGTCTCGGCGCTACTGTGCATAACCGAGCCGTCTGTCTTCTCAAACTCCTGCCCTGAGGTGAAGGCTGCAGCGACCATTGCGGCTATACAACACTGTCACGCAGCGGGCGCTCCGCCCTGGTAGTCGAGCTAACCTCACCTCATTGGTCCGTTTGAACGATTCCCGAACCCCTCTCTCGCCGGGACGCGAACACGCGCCCTGCGCGGGGGTCCGTTCGGAGGAGACGCTTCCAGGACGCCGAAGGCGTTGGCCGAAGGTATGTGACGCTTTCCTTACCAGCCGGCTGCAACTCTGTTGCGCCGGCGAAAGCCCATAAGCCCTTCCGGCTGCGGCCCGTGCCTAGGCTGCTCCTGATGTCCCTACGCTTGCATATAGTAAGGCCGTACCTAACACTCGACGATCACGCCGTGCGGTACGCGCCTGTGAGCGAACGGGCCGCGTCTCCCTCGCTGCTGCGAGCCGATCTGGCCAGCACGGCGATGCGTGCGCACAACGGTTGCGCTGCGCCCCGGATTTTGCCCTGACCGAAGAGCCCACTGGCTCTGCGCCGACGACGCGCACACTTGCGCGTGGCGCCCCATCGCCCCTTTCACCTAAAGGGAAGTAGTATTTGTACTGTTAAATGTGTACTGTAAATTATATAACTGGGAAGAGGGTGTAAAATAAACGTCTTCCCTTCGTACCCTGGGCATATTCCTTTGTCGCCCCTTTCTCCACCTGCCCAACCGAGGCGGTGTTGATTTGGCGCGACGGCGTTTCAGTATCGTCAGCGTGCTCAACTAGCTCGAACCCACGGTGGTTCCTCGCAGTATGCATGAGTGCATGCCTTGTGCAATGCTAGGGTTATGCATATTGTGAGGTAGAGAGACCACAGTACTCTTAACAAAAGGTTGGGGCATTCACTAATGGAATACTAACAAGTTACTTGTCCCAGTATACAGTATACTTAGTAACTGGAGGCAGTAAATTTAGCACTAGTCAGCGTTACTAAGTGAAGGAGGCAGTAAGGACCAGTACCTTCATTAGTAAAGTCCTAGCGATAACACCTTTCTGAGCTACATGCGTTTACTAACTGGCCATACATAACCTAGTCATAAGCACGACCTTAATCTAGTGTATACAAGTTCCTACACCCAGTTAATTTCCTAACCATTCAGTTGCTAGTGGCACAGCCTACGTACAAAACCGCGGGGTAGTAAGGTTCGTATGGAGTTAGGAAATACGGCCGTTACAACCCTTTTACGACCTTTTTTATTAAGAGTGTGGTATACCCGCGTCGCCTCGTCATCTACTGCGCATCTACCTTTGCTCAAGCGAGTTATAAACCGGAAGATACGGGAGGCTTCAAATTTGGTCATGCTGTTTAACACGGGGTACTTATGCTTGCGCGTAAAAAAAACGGAGGAACGGGCATCGAACCCGCAGGCGCGTGTGGCGGGAAATTAACTTGTCCACAACTGTACGCCAACGCCTTGCGTGGACCACGGCTTTCGTGGTGTTTTAAATGTGAACGAAACGAAGTGGAGAAAAAAATACGAGTACACCTACGCACTCCTTATGACTTGGTGATCGCGAAACCACGACTGCCCAATTGCCGGAATGCCCGCGTTTGCATCGCCACGTAAAGGCGACATTTCGCGGGAACGTTCTTCGCAACTTCCCCCATCGCCACTGCTCAAATTGTTCCTGTAGGCCTCAATACATATCTTTAACACACGCTTCTGGGTTTAGTTGGTCCCAACCCATTCACTATACAGGGTGACCAAAGTTAAGTCGACAGGTTTTTTTTTTTTTTTAATTAGGCGGTTATATGTGCGTGAATACTGTCTATACAGTGAGGTAGGGGGACACAAAATGATGTGGTAATTACTGGCGTCGGTAGCTTAATTAACCAAAATTAAATAATTAACTTTTCTTGCGGCTGCAGTAGGCAGCCATGTTTGTATTGAAAAGTTGGTCGCAATCGTGTTTATACGCAGTTGCATTTTGCAGAATTCTTCTAGCATATCCGTACTCCGAGATATCGAACATCGAAGTTTAATTGCCGTTCGCATGTTTACGCATGCAAGGCAGTAAAGGCCGGCGCAAAGCTCCTCCCTTTTGTTCTGTGTTTCAATAGTGGTCCCAAAACACCGGGAGCCCCGCTGTTAGATGACTGAGCGAACAGCTCAGTGGTGCAATCACCACAACTTTTGGGCAAAATAACGTTACTACTACTACTACTACTACTACTACTCCGAGTACTGCAGATTGCGATAACGCGTGCCAACAGTGAAGGGATGCCAGTTATCACCTTTGCCTATGCCTCCACCCCGTTGTCAAACTAAAGGGGAGGAGCTTTGCGCCGGTTCCCCACTGTCTTGCATGCGTAATAACGCAAACGGCGATTGAACTTCGCAGTTCGATATCTCGGAGGACAGATACGCTAGAAGAATTCTGCCAAATGAAACTGCGTAGAAACACGATTACGACCAACTTTTCAATACAAACATATACCTGCCTATTTCAGCCACAAAAGAAGTTAATTATTGAATTTTAGTTAATTAAGCCACCGACATCAATAATTATGAACCAATTCTGCGTCCCCCTCAGCGCATAATCTCACTGAAAAGGCGGTCTTTAACACACGCTTCTGGGTTTAGTTGGTCCCAACCCATTCACTATACAGGGTGACCAAAGTTAAGTCGACAGGTTTTTTTTTTTTTTTTAATTAGGCGGTTATATGTGCGTGAATACTGTCTATACAGTGAGGTAGGGGGACACAAAATGATGTGGTAATTACTGGCGTGGGAGGCGGTGCTCCTGCGGCAGTTACAGACCGAGACCGTGCTCACGCCGGCGCTGGCGCGCCACGTGTGCCCGGAACTCTACGAGCGGACCGAGTGCTGTGTGTGTGCGCGAGTGCCCGCGGACCTGGCCCACATCATGTGGGGCTGCAACGAACAGTGCGCGCGCGACGGAGGCGACCGCCTCCCGCCGGACATTCGCGCGTTGATTTGATCGGCTCCCCGGAGCGCGGCAACCAGCTCAGGGCCGTCCAGCGGCTCGAGGCAGCTCTGGCGCTGCAACGGCGAAAGGAAAGCCAGCGCCCCTCGCCTCCCGGCCCCCGCGGGGGTCGAGCGGACGGCGACGGCGCGGGCGATCCGAGTAACCCGCGCGGCCGGCCGGGCACGACGCCTCGGGCTCCGCCCGCTACCTAGCGCAGGTAGTTAGACGAGGTGCGGCGAGGCCCTGCGTGGCCTGACCCGCACCTTTCTCGCAGGACGAATTTATAAAGGTCATTTCTCTCTCTCTCTCACGTATATCGAATCGCCTAATTAAAAAAAAAAAACCTGTCGACTTAATTTTGATCACCCTGTATAGGGTCACATGCTTACTGGCTGTCTCACGTTTATACATATCCCATGCCACATAATCGCGATGTCCTGTTCGAGCTCCATATTGTCACGTGTTGTATAAGAAAGGGCACACGCAACGGTCGACAACGAGGAAGAAACGGAATCTTCGTCTTCGGATCGCGCGCTGGGCCCGGTCCCTCGGTTCTCGAGCTTTAGGTTAGACCCTTGGCTGTAGCCGTTTGGTCTTTTGTGCCTCATTAAAAAACCCTACCACCCGGAGCACGCATTCACTGTACGCTACACTGGTGGAGGAGCTGGGTACAACCACCTGATGTCCAGGACCCCTCCTGGGAGCCCGGTACGGCCACGCTTTGTTGACACCCCGGTTCATCGGATTAGCCGCCGCCAACTCGGCCTGTCTCCTGAGTACGGCCTCCTTTCCAGCGACGCGCCGAGACGCCAAGTGGTTCAACCGCAAGTAATGACGCAACCAGTTGCCTCTCAGGTAACGCTTCACCAGCCGCGCACTCCTGCCGTCTTCCGTGGTGAAGCGTTCGAAGACGTCGAGGACTGGCTGGAGCAGTTTGAGCGTGTCGCGTCGTTCAACCAGTGGAACCCTCAACAAAAACTTGGGCATGTGTACTACTCGCTGGACGACGGCGCCAGGACCTGGTACGAAAACAGAGAGGCGAGAGGTGAATTGTCGACGTGGGACGAATTTCGGTGGGAGCTTCTAGAGTCGTTTGCCTGCACAGACCGCCGAGACCTCGCCCAGCGACTTCTGGAATCCCGCATTCAAAAGCCCAACGAAACGGTCGCAATGTTCGCGGAGGACATGGCTCGCCTATTTCGGAGAGCCGACCCCGATATGTCCGAGCCGAAAAAGCTGCGACACCTAATGCACGGTGTAAAAGAGCAGCTGTTCTCTGGCCTCGTGCGAAATCCTCCTCGTACTGTAAAGGATTTCATCAAAGAGGCGACAGCCATCGAGCGAGCCCTGCAGGAGCGGTGCCGACAGTACGACCGTGGGGCTGGCAGATCCTCCAGCCCAACTGGCACTGTGGTGACTGCTGCGTCCACCGATGGATCACTGCGGCAGCTCGTCCGATCTATCGTTCGGGAGGAGTTGCAGCTGCACGGACTCGTTCCTCCCGGGCCGGCGTCTGCATCAGTCGTCGACATCGTGCGCCAAGAAATCAGGCAGGCCTTAACGTTTGCAGCCCCGGAACAACAGCCACAGCCGCTCCAAGCTGGCTATGCGTCGGCAGTGCGTCGCCAACCGCCTCCTGCGAGCGCCCCAGCGCCCAACTGTATGCCTCAAGCCGACGTCTGTCCCCAGGCAGCGGCCGCCGGTACACGCCCCTGGCCGTCGGGAAATTCATTCCGAGGACAAGTGCGGAAGACTGACCTCTGGCGTACCAGTGACAACCGGCCCCTATGCTACCACTGTGGCGAAGCAGGCCATGTTTACCGCCGTTGCCCGTACCGCGAGGTTGGCCTTCCCGGATTTTCTCCTGCTGCTTCCCGGCCTCGCTTCGGGCAAAGGCCTGCTGCAATCGAAGACTTCCTCGCTGGTCGCCGAAATGCCTCGCCCTCGCCGTCCCGCCGATATCGATCACCGTCCCCAGGGAACGACGCTCCACTTAGCCGCCGCGACGCTACAGATATACCGAGGGGAAGATCCCCAAGCCCTAGGCGGGGAAACTAGAAGCAGCAACTCCGGGAGGCAGGGTTGCTGATAGCATAACCCCGCAAGACCTTCGAAATCATGCGAAGCCGCCGAAGGAAAACACGACGACGAGAGTGACTATCGCCGATGGTGGAAGCGCCGATCTCGTCGTATCTTTGGATGGACATGAAGTTGTTTCCCTTGTTGATACCGGAGCGGATTACTCGATCATTAGCCTGACCCTCGCTGATCGGTTGAAAAAGGTTAAGACGCCATGGCCTAAGATTCAAATTCGCACTGCTGGGGGCCACTTAATGACGCCGGTGGGGAAGTGCACTGGCAGGATCAGCATAGGAGACGCTACTTTTGTCGGCACTTTCGTGGTCCTAGCAGAGTGCTGCCGGGAGCTCATTTTAGGAATGGACTTTTTAAGAGAATATAACGCTGTCATCGATATGGGCGAGCGCTTAATCACCTTATCGCCGAGCCCCCGCCTGCCGGAAAGCGAAGAATGTCGCTCATCGTTGCGGGTTATCGACGACGACGTCAACATACCGCCGCGCTCCTGCATGCTCGTATCCGTCAACTGCGACGTGCGAAGCACTGTAGACGGCATCGCAGAACGTGTCGATGCGCTTTTATTCAGTCGCGGCGTTGCAGTTGCCCGAGGTGTCGTGCACTTAGTCGACGGCAAAGCGGAGTTATTGCTGACAAATTTCAGTAATGAGCACCAACACGTCGCTAAACATACTGCAGTCGCCTTTTTTCGAGGACATTCCTGGCGGTGACGAAGACTGCTTCGCCTTACAAGGCACCCCGCCTGGCGAGAGCAGTCTCGCTCCCGCGATTGATGTCAACCCCAGCTTGCCGTTCACGCAGCGCCAAGAACTCCGCGAACTGCTCATGAAGTTTATGGATTGCTTCTCTTCGACATCTGCGGTCCGACAGACGCCACTCACAAAGCATCGTATAATCACTGATGACGCAGTAAGACCTCTTCGCCAAAATCCCTATCGTGTGTCTACCAAGGAACGTGAAGCAATTCGTAGCCAAGTGGAACAAATGTTGCAAGACGATGTCATTCAGCCATCTCGAAGTCCGTGGGCGTCGCCCGTCGTTTTGGTTAAAAAGAAGGATGGCACTTTACGGTTTTGCGTAGATTACAGGAAGCTAAACCAAGTGACCAAAAAAGACGTCTATCCGTTGCCCCGAATCGACGACTCTCTAGACCGGCTTCGCCACGCCCGTTACTTTTCCTCCATGGATTTAAAGAGCGGGTATTGGCAGATCGAGGTAGATGAGCGCGACCGCGAGAAGACCGCCTTCATAACACCGGATGGTCTTTTCGAGTTTAAGGTCCTGCCCTTTGGTTTGTGTTCGGCGCCGGCAACATTCCAGAGAATGATGGACACTGTCTTGTCCGGCCTCAAGTGGCAGACATGCCTCGTGTACCTGGATGATGTCATCGTTTTCTCGTCAACATTTGAAGAACACGTGAAACGACTATCTTCAGTCCTTCGTGCCGTACGAGCCGCCGGTCTTACCTTGAAAGCGGAAAAGTGTCATTTTGGTTATGAGAAGCTCCGTTTCCTCGGCCACGTTGTCAGCAACGCCGGCGTCACACCCGACCCTGAAAAGGTAGCCGCTATCTCCAATTTCCCGACGCCCAAGGACAAAAGGGCCCTGCGGCGATTTCTAGGCCTGTGTTATTACCGGCGCTTCATTGAAAATTTCGCACACATCGCGGCTCCACTAACCTGCCTTACCCGTAACGACGTCGCCTTCGTATGGACCAATGAGCAGCACGATTCTTTCGAGGACCTGCGCCGGCGTTTGCAAGAGCCACCTGTACTCGCCCATTTTGATGAGGACGCTGCGACCACCATTCATACTGATGCCAGCAACGTAGGTCTAGGCGCCGTTCTTACCCAATGGCAAGACGGTGCTGAAAGAGTTGTTGCGTATGCAAGCAGGACATTGTCCCGTGCGGAGACCAACTATTCGGCCACCGAGAAGGAATGTCTGGCTGTTGTATGGGCGGTCTTGAAATTCCGCCCGTACCTTTACGGCCGTCCCTTCAAGGTAGTGAGCGACCACCACTCACTTTGTTGGTTGGCCAATTTAAAAAACCCCACTGGTCGCCTAGCCCGCTGGAGCCTGCGACTTCAGGAGTTTGATCTGACGGTAGTCTATAAGTCAGGAAAACATCATTCTGATGCAGACTGCCTGTCCCGAGCCCCGGTCGAGCGCCCCGGCACTGAAGATGAAGACGACACGGCTTTTCTGGGAGCAATCGACGCCCCAACGTTGTGTAAACAACAGAGGCAAGACACCGAGCTGCAACCACTTGTGGACTTTTTGGAAGGCCGCTCTACACGGAAGCCCAAGCTCTTCGCACGCGGCCTAAAGTTCTTTTGTTTACGGAACAATATCCTTTATAAACGCAACTTTGGTCCAAATGGCAGAGCCTACCTTTTAGTAGTCCCTGCGTGTCTTCGCCGCGACATACTACAGGCCTGTCATGACGAGCCGACTGCGGGTCACCTTGGTTACGCGCGTACAACTTCCCGAATCAAGCAGAACTACTACTGGCCGAAGCTTCCTGCGACAGTGAAACACTACATTCGCACCTGCCGCGAATGTCAGCGACGGAAAACACCGCCTGGACGCCGCGCTGGTTTACTGCAACCTGTACAAATACCGAAAACACCTTTCCAACAGATCGGCATGGACTTTTTGGGCCCCTTCCCAACCTCCTCTTCGGGAAATAAGTGGATAATCGTCGCGACCGATTACCTTACCAGATACGCCGAAACAAAAGCTCTTCAGCGTTGCACTGCGCTCGACGTGGCTCAATTCTACATGGACAACATTGTTCTGCGCCATGGAGCACCAGAAATTTTGATCACGGACAGGGGAACCGCATTCAACTCGGCGTTGGTACGCGCCATCATGGATCTCACCGGTACTTCACACCGAAAATCTACGGCCTACCACCCACAGACGAACGGCCTGACCGAGCGCTTGAACAAAACCATTGCAGACATGCTAAGCATGTACGTCGACTTAGAACACAAAAATTGGGACGCAATTCTCGCATACGTGACGTTTGCCTACAACACGGCCCGGCAAGAAACCACGCGCATGACGCCATTCGCTCTCCTGTACGGACGCGAGGCAACAACGATGCTGGATGCCATGCTCCCACACGACCACGGAAATGCCGACGAGACTACGCAAGCGATCGCGCAGCGCGCCGAAGAGGCGCGGCAGCTCGCTCGGTATCGCATCAGAAAACAGCAGGTGCAGGATTCCTCTCTTTACAACGCTCGTCACAGGCACGCTTCCTTCGAGCCTGGCGACTATGTATGGGTGTGGACCCCCATCCGACGTCGAGGGCTAAGCGAAAAACTTCTGAAACGCTATTTTGGACCCTACAGAGTTCTGAAACAAATGAGTGACGTCACGTACGCAGTGATTCCGGAAGACGGTGTTCCATCCCGGCGTCGCCAACGCCGGTCGGAAGTGGTCCACATCGTCCGCATGAAGCCCTACTTCGCAAGAACGTGACACGCCCATACTGGATCGCTGTTTCACCACAACTTCATGCGAGCATCGGGACGATGCTTCCCCTGGGGGGGAGGTAAATGTCACGTGTTGTATAAGAAAGGGCACACGCAACGGTCGACAACGAGGAAGAAGAAACGGAATCTTCGTCTTCGGATCGCGCGCTGGGCCCGGTCCCTCGGTTCTCGAGCTTTAGGTTAGACCCTTGGCTGTAGCCGTTTGGTCTTTTGTGCCTCATTAAAAACCCCTACCACCCGGAGCACGCATTCACTGTACGCTACAATATACAGTTGAACCTCGTTATAACGAACACTGATATAGAGAATTATCGGCTATAGCGAACTAAATACAAAGTTTGGTTGGTCCCGCTTTATTTCAATGACACTTATTCGTTTATAACGAGACTGAAACCGTGAGAGCCGTGCGCGATAACGGATATAACGAAGAAATATTTGGCCAGGAGTCTGAGAATCTACGTGGAGAAGAAAAAAAACCCCGCCGTTCGAAACTGCAGAAGTATAAAGGTCCTTTTGTTCTTGGACACTGTGGAAAACTTCATCCAGCTCAGTGCTGTGAGTAGCCACCAGAAGAAGATCACATCCTTCATCAAATAAATAAGGACGGCGGTCTGCATTGTCAAGGAACTTTGTTCTGTTGTAATTTCACGTACTCATGTTTCGGTTTATTGAGGTATAAGCGCATCAAGGAGAAAAAAGTAAGGGTTACCTTGTTTATAGTGGATTCGATGCGTGAACAATGGATTTTTGTATCGAGTATTTTTGCGCGAGCCAGATTTTTTATTTGTTAGAGCCGACTGTTACCTCTACTGTTACAACGAATATCGGATATAATGAACTAATCTGCTGTCCCTATACCATTTACTTATAACGAGGTTTGACTGTATACGCAGGCGAAGAATCATGGTCACTGGGAATTTGCATGGTAATCGACAACTCATCCACATAGACACCCTCCCCTTCCTACCCATAGCAAATACTCCGATTATATAAATTCCCTCGCTGCCTTCGCATTTACAGTAATAAAAATTTCAACAAGCGGTAAATCTGGGCCTGTTATTTAAGAATTGTATTTCACACAGGGCGGAAGAGCGAGACAAAGCAGAAAAGTACACGGGACCGACGCTGTCGTGTGTAGATCTCTTCCCCGTCTCCTTCTTTCGCGCTGTTTGAAATATGACGAAAGCTTCCGTCACTCTCCAACTTCGCATGCCCCCGACGAAGACTGCTCGGGGTCCGGTACCTGAAGAGTTTGGTCACAGGCGTACGTTACAAAGTTTCGCTTTTAGCACCGCACAGTCGTCGCCCCACGAAGGGGATCACACATACCGAGTGCTGTAGAAATTCGCGTCCGTGCGCCGTTTCGCTATGCTAAAAGCCACGTTCCGTCGACGCTCATGCTAACCCCTACGAGAAGGCTCGCCCCTCGCCATCCGCGCGGCGTCTCGCTGTTGGCGGCAGAGAGGGAGACAGCCTCCAAATAGCGCGCTGCCTCCGCCGCGCATCTCATTCCTCCTCCTCATCCTCCCGCGGTGGCGCGGTTCCTGCTCTGTCGAGCTCTTTCGAGGGAGAAAGAGCGGCCGACCGAGGAGCGTCCGTTTTTAGCGGCGACGGAGGCGGCCGATTGCGACTCCGTGGCGCTTGCCGAAGAGCCGGCCACCGCCGCACCCCACGGGGCCCCCACTATACAGTTGCTCCCGGGCTTCCAACACATCACCTACACGCACGGTTCCTGGCTCGACAAGTCCGAGAGCTACCGCTGATGATTGTTGATTGAAGAATTTAACGCGCCGACGCAACGCAGGCGATCAGGCGCGCCGTAGTGGAGGGCTCCGGATTAATTTTGACCACCTGCGGATCTTTAACGTGCGCCTAAATCTCGTACACACGGGCGTTTTTGCTTTTCGCCTCCATCAGAAAAGCGGCCGCCGCGGCCGGGAATCGAACCCGCGTCCTCGTGCTCAGCAGCGCAAGCCACTGAGCCACCGCGGCGGGTCCAAGAGTTACCGCGGTCGTTAAGCCAACTAGGAGCATGTGCCGACGACGCTACATCGAGCCACGAGGAATGTTAACTGTTTTATGTCATGCTATATGGGGCCAACGAGTTCAGCTTCCCCGTACTCGCTCACATATTGTGGTCTCTCTACCTCACAATATGCATAACCCTAGCATTGCACAAGGCAGGCATTCATGCACACTGCGAGGAACCACCGTGGGTTCGAGCTAGTTGAGCACGCTCACGATACTGAAACGCCGTCGCGGCTACTTAACACCGCCTCTGTTGGGCAGGTGGAGAAGGGGGCGACAAAGGAATATGCCCCGGGTACGGAGGGAAGACGTTTATTTTATACTAACATTCTAGTCACATATTTTACAGTCCCAATTACATAATTTACAGTACAGGTACGTACTTCCCGTTAGGTGAAAGGGGCGATGGGGCGCCACGCGCAAGTGTGCGCGTCGTCGGCGCAAAGCCAGTGGGCTCTTCGGTCAGGGCAAATTCGGGGGTGCGCGCACGTTGTGCGCGCGCGCATCGCCGTGCTGGTCAGATCGGCTCGCAGCAGCGAGGGAGACGGGGCCCATTCGCTCACAGGCGCGTACCGCACGGCGTGATCGTCTAGTGGTAGGTACGGCCTTACTATATGCAAGCGTAGGGGCAACAGGAGTAGCCTTAGGCACGGGCCGCAGCCGGAAGGGCTGGTGGGCTTTCGCCGGCGCAACAGAGTTGCAGCCGGCTGGTAAAGAAAGCGTCACATACCTTCGGCCAACGCCTTCAGCGTCCTGGAAGCGTCTCTCCGAACGGACCCCGCGCAGGGCGCGCGTTCGCGTCCCGGCGAGAGTCGGGTTCGGGCATCGTTCAAACGGACCAATGAGGTGAGGTTAGCTCCGCTACCAGGGCGGAGCGCCCGCTGCGTGACAGTGTTTTATCGCAGCAACGGTCGCTGTAGCCTTCACCTCAGGCAGGAGTTTGAGAGGACTGCTCGGCTCTACACAGTGGCGCCGAGACGAGCCGGCATTTCGGGGAGAGAGGGGAAGAGCGCCGCGCAAGGGCACAAACCTAGCGATCACGCAATGGCTCGGGCGCCACGATCCCCACAATATTTACTGGTGCCAGCTTTGTTTACCCTTTCCCACTTGACTTTCTCGCACGTGCTTTCACTCTCGCCGCAGAAGGAACACGTAAATGCTGTTCTGTTCGACACACACAGACAACTTGAACAGCCTGTTCGTTCTTCATAAAAGTAAGCCTTGCGACAAAGCCCTCCTACCCACATGTTCACGTGCCTAGAGGCAGCGCACCACCGTGTGTGCGTCTGTAACCAACACGCTTCCGGCTTCCTCCGCTTTTCATCCTGCACTGCTCGATATTATAACAGACCTACAATTGCGCTTTTCAATTCGAATATTAACCTTCGATTCGCAAGTACAATGCGCACGCTTGGCGGAGCCACTGGCCGGTTCACGCGGAAGCAGGCGCCCGTATACTGCGCTCCCGTCCTGTCCATTTCAGCCATGGAATGTAGACCTGAGGCCATCAGCGAGAAACGCGGCGCTGTCCTTGCCGACAGTTTAAATCTGGCAATTAAAAAGCCGCACACGTACGTGGTGTACACGAACAGCGTTTTATGTTAAAAGCTGCGAACGTCCATGTCGCTTTCGTAAAGTGATATGACCGAAGAAACTCGAGTCAAAATCATCATTATCATCATCATCATCAGCCTATCTACGCCCACTGCAGGGCAAAGGCCTCTCCAATTATTCTCCAATTACCTCGGTCCTGTGCCAACTGTGACCAATTTATCTCCGCAAACTTCTTGATCTCATCTGCCCATCTAACTTTCTGCCGCCCCCTGCAACGCTTGCCTTCTCTAGGGATCCACTCTGTTACCCTTAATGACCAGCGGTTATCTTGCCTTCGCATTACATGCCCTGCCCACGTCCATTTCTTCTTCTTAATCTCTACTAATATGTCCTTAATATGTGTTTGTTCCCTGACCCACTCCGCTCTCTTCTTGTCCCTTAATGTTACACCTATCATTTTCCGCTCCATTGCCCGCTGAGTCGTTCTCAATTTAAGTTGAACCCTCTTAGTGAGCCTCCAAGTTTCTGCCCCGTAGGTGAGTACCGGTAAGATGCAGCTGTCATACACTTTCTTCTTCAGCGACAATGGTAGGCTGCTATTCATTATCTGAGATGTCAAAATATACACTTCCAATACAAATACGATCTTACCTTTCAGATGTTATGACAGCACAGCCAATACAAAGGCAAAGAAAACAAATTATTAGAAATAGAGGTAGAGAGACCAACAATTGAACCTGTTCGTCTGTCTCTCGACTTATCAATCAACTGAGCCGTCTGCCGTTGAGCTAAAATGGAACGACAGGAGGGTAAATGTTTTTTGTTTTTTTTTCGCATTTGTCCCATGTCATCCGCCTTTTCTTATCTATTGTTTGTCAACCGATTACAAATTCACTTGTCAGTGTGCGCCGTTTCCGTGTGTTCTCTCTTGATGACCCATCCTTTTTTTTTTTTGCACCCTTTCGCGCTCTGTCATAATTCTTCGCACAGCCGTATATGCCGCGTGCACAGGGAAGCATCAAACGAAATAAAAAAAGGCAGCCCCAAATGGAACAGAGGGCTGCACACTCGCGTCGAAGCAAAGCCCGGCATTGCACTGCTTAGAGCTCCCACAACACAAGCCTTTTAAATGCTGTACTTGCGTTTAGAGGTGCTTGCTCGAGTCAGAGCTGTTAAGAGATGAACGCGTCCCTATGCTCCATTTGGTCGATGTCTCTCCAGCCTTGTCCCCTCTTTGCATAAAAAAAATCCCGAGCCATCTCCACTAACGTGAAACCTGGGAACGGGCGAAGCATGCAGTATATGAGGGTATTCTCGTCACCTTGGCGTTTTTTCCAAAGGATATAAAACCGTTAGGGGGTAGGGGTATACAGCTTTGCTGTAAAAGTATCTTGTCTTTGAACCACGAAGGTCTCTAACGCGAGGTGGAAACGAGTGTCCCGGTGTTTTTTTACCTCGCGTTACGTTCTATAGCGCGAGGCGTAAACGAGTTTCTCGGTGTTTTAGTACCATGACTACATGACACGACGATTACAACGACGATTGCGACAACGCTGACGACGACAGGAGACGCCAACAGCCCCAGCCCCTAAGCGGCTTCGCCCCTAAAAGTTAATGGTATATCCATAGCATTGCGTGGGTGTTGAAAGCTCTGCAACACAGGCGCCGAAGCTCCGCAATTCTTCTTGGCGCGCACGCACGGCACTCAAACTTTTAACTGCAAAATACGGTGCGGACTCGGCGAAGAAAGCCCGCCTGTAAAGCTTGGTGTGCCACACTTTCTCCGCACACGAAAATGCTAGTAATGAAAGGCGCGAGGACCTCCAACTCCTTGTGTTTCCCCTGAAAATAAAGTCTTCCGAGCAGTGCACTAATGTACAGCAGTGAAACTGGCTTTAAAGGGGCTCAGTGTGGAACGTTTTGTGGCGATACTTGGGGTTTTATGGAGGCATTCAATATATGGCCCTGGGGTCTTATTTGCCCTGAAAGAAACCACCTTCGCAGCTGTGAATTTGTGCGTAGTAGCGAAGCCAACTTTAAATGAGGTCTGTATATAGCACAGCGACGTACCGTATTTGCACGATTCTAACGCACCCCCGACTGAATACGCGCAGTAGAATTCAACACCCGGAAAACACACAAAAAAAAAACTTGGCGTCGATTCTACCACACACACACAAAATGATGTCATTCACAGACGACACCAACTTGCGCAAAACATTTAATTGAACATTAACTGGCAGGCGCTGTGGGCAGCTAACACCCTTTCGTTAACATTCGCACTTTTGAACTAGTGCGCCTTTGTTTTCAGCAATCACGAACACACCACCCCGGAACGCCTTATGCACGGGGCACTGCCCGGTCTCTTCAGTTTGCGCCAGATGATTACTTTGCGTTTAAACGAAGCCTCCCGCTTCGTTTCGGTTTCGAGCTGGCAGTTTCGGTTTTGAGGTTTCCGCGTCTTGAGTCCGACCGTAACACGCAGGTATTTCCGAACGCCTATTTTCATTAAAAAAAAGGTAAGCGTTAGAATGGTGGAAATATGGTAAGCATTTCTCGGACAATTCACACTAGGAGGATTCTGAAATTTTTTTCTACTGCACCCTTTGTTTGCATCCTACTTTGTCTCACCGTCAATCCAGGCCGAAAGCGGATAACTGCGTCGCCTTTGTTAGTACATTAACGTATATACCATTAGTTGCTGAGCTCCCGCAAGCGGAAGGTGCGCAACCAGGCAGTCCGACGGCCCGGCGGCCCGGCGCCGAATTTTTAAGGACGCGCACGGCGTGCACGTCCGCTCCCTGAGTTGAGTTGCGGCTTGATGCAACGAAGAATCATCGTCGTTGCGGATACGGACGTTTTATGCCTACAGATACTTCCGCTCGAAGACTATTTCAACTACGTCTATTGTGACTTTACGCTTCTAATCACTCAAGGGGAATAAAAAAAAAATGTCGTTCCAACAAGCTCAACGTATGTCGTAGCGCTCGAGCGTTGGAAGCACTTAGTGGTTACTCACGGTCATCTTGTTCTTATTTGCTGCTTCATTATTTAATTTTACAGACTTTCGTGCCGTTTACGCCGTTTTGCATGTTCAACAAGCGCGATGCTGGACATCGAATTCGGCTCGTACGTCTCTCCAGTAAAATCGCATTCCAAGGCGATAAAAGTGACGAGGGTGACGATACGCTGTACAAACACGAGGATATAAGACCACGCAAGCCGGAACCTGGTCTTGTATACGGTAAAATCATATCCATAATGCCATCCTCTATGCATCCTGTGGACACGCCGTGCTCTAGCCTGTAACCCTCGCATGCCATGTCTCCAACACCGCAAGACCCGAGGCCCTTGCTTTGCATGTAGACAATAGTGATTAATTGATTGATTGTAGGGTTTAACACGCCGACGTAACGCGGGCGATGAGGCGCGCCGTTGTGGCGGGCTCCGGGTTAATTTTTACTACCTGTGTATCTTTATCATGCGCCGAAATGTCGTACACACGGGCGTTTTTGCTTTTCGCCTCCGTGGGCAAAGCGGCTGCCGTGGCCAGAAGCCGAGCCCGCTTCCTCAATAGTGATTAATAATGGAAGCAACGCGGGCATTGAATGAACACACAAATATAAATTGTCATGCAGTGTGGAATTATAACCCTCCGAGGGTTGTCGGGGTGATTCGAAGCACGGGTTCGCTCGGTCACGTAGACACATTCGCCGTTATTGTCCCTTTTATTTGCTTCGTTTCAAACAAAACGAGTACGTATGGCATGAACAGCATGAAGAGTAGTTCGCTCCCCATGGAGCTACCACACACCACTGGTTCGGAACACGTATGAAGGAGAACACCCACCTCCACTACCTGGCAACTGTCCAAAGCGGAATAAGAAATCGTGTCCACTTAAAAACGGCCATTCGAGACTCTTTTTTAACGGAGCAATCCCATTTTAGAAACAGGCGACAGCAAATAGGAACCTCAAGCTTTAAATAGACAATCCCCAGCGTTTTGAACACGCCATTAAGTGCGATCCTGATGGAGGCGAAAAGCAAAAACGCCCGTGAGTACGAGATTTCGGCGCACGTTAAATATCCCCAGGTGGTTAAAATGAATCCGGAGCCCTCCACTACGGCGCGCCTCATCGCCTCCGCTGCGCCGGCGCGTTAAACCCTACAATCAATCAATCATTAGATGCGAACCGAAGTCCAGTCCCTGCTATCTGTATTACACAGCGGAGCGATAGCAGCAGACCATTAATTTCTCTGTGCGAGATCGTGCAACTTAGGAGAAAAGAAACGCGTAATGCTTGCGGGAAGAGATGCAAGTCAGCGTATGGGAAGCTGACCAAATGAGTGAGTAGACGCAGTATCTCAAGTTTCCGAGCAACCCGTCGAGTCAGCACTCTCCCAGCATACCTTCGTGCTGCCAACAACCACTATCCCAGGGTTTCCTTTTCTTTTTCTTTACGCTGTTATGAAAAAAGAAAGGCTTCGGGGTGTGGTGTGGTACGCCGCAATCAATAAACTGACATTACCGAGCAGAGAAGCGCAGGCTCCTCACCTCGATCACGCTGTGGGGCAGGTGTTTTAATCAAGGAGCGATGGCGTGACGGGCAGACGCGCGTACGCTCCCAGAGCGCATGCGCCGCTCGTGATTAACTGCGCGTCCCTTCTTGTTTTTCGCTTTCCCCGCGAGGAAGAAATAACAGTGCTAGGCACGGAGACGCGATGAGAATCGCCCGCGTGACTTGACCGCAAGGTCACTTGAACAGAAAGTTTTGGCTCGCTATTACGTTCGCGACTTTTTTTTTTTTTAATCTGTAATCTGCGCCTAAAAATCTAGCGATATATTGTTGGACTCTTTTATTTGTCACTTTTTATTGCCCAGAGTGCTTTGTGGTTTATTTGTCCACAGAATTTGTACTGCGAGAACACCTTTAGACTACCTAGAAACTGTTCGATACTGCTCTGCACAGGAAAATTATACAGACCAGTCATTTTGTGCGGTACGTTTCTTGCGATATTTTTTTATTATTATTACACTCACTGGGTCTTCTAGGCACATTGAGTGAACGCAATCACGCATATGATTAAGTGCGTGGGAGTTTGACTAACTTACAGCTGACAGTTAACGCTCGGAAAAAAGGGTTCTTTTCTGAAGGCTCTAGCAGAGACGAATTTTTAAAAAGAAAGCCACGGCTCAATTTCGCGGAAGTAAAGCATTTTGCGTTGCTTGTTTGTTTTTTGGAGACGTATACCCGATTTCTGTAGCGGGCAACGTCCCACCTAAGGTTGTGATAATGCCTGAAAGAAAGAATGCAAACCACCAGAAAAGGAAAACAACGGACCCATGCCTAGCGTTTCAAAACATCCACTTACGTTCACGACTAACTGCTCAAAACTTTCTGTGTTGGTCAAAATTAATCCGGAGCCCTCCACTACGGTGCGCGTCATTGCCCGTGTAGCGTCGGCGCGTTAAACATATAATCAATCAATCAATCAATCAATCAATCAATCAATCAATCAATCAATCAATCAATCAATCAATCAATCAATCAATCAATCAATCAAAACTTTCTGTGTTGCACGAGGTTTTGGTGCACAGTTTGCGTTGACACTGAAACCTTCTTTTTGTTGTTGTTGTTGTTGTTGTTGTTGTTCAGTATCTCGTTTAGTATAAAGTT
Source organism: Haemaphysalis longicornis (assembly GCF_048455015.1). Lineage (NCBI taxonomy): Eukaryota > Metazoa > Arthropoda > Arachnida > Ixodida > Ixodidae > Haemaphysalis > Haemaphysalis longicornis. The sequence goes on from NW_027526295.1 coordinate 93,725,013, forward strand.
CTAGTAGGTTTCCAACGGACCTCAGTCTTCGGCAATAGCTCACGGTTAGCAACTTCTGAAAACTAACTACACGAAAGGACTAAACTCTTCTTTGAAGTTCTCATGTGCAGTTAGCATTCAAGGCAATATGCAAAACAGCGCTCCTGTAAAACAGGTCTAGGTTATTGAGAGGAGCACCTGACATCCTAAGGTGCTAAATACGCGCCAGTCGCATGCATGGCTGCCGGTATAGAACATCGCGTAATTGTGTTTACCGCATTTGGACGATGGACACATTGCTCAGGCAAGAAAAAAAATAATCAGTTAAAGGAGCCGTGAAAACAAAATGCAACTTCGTCCACTTTAAAAAATGTAGCCCTTTGATAACTCCCTCAGATCCATTCCGGCCACAAAAGCTGTTTTTAAGTGAAAACAAACGGAAGAAATATAGAAACAAAAATTCAAATTTCGCGCTGCAGTGACGTAATATGGGCACGAACGACGTATTAAGGGCCAGTGCTGAAAACAATTATAAGTCTGTCAGATGCAGGGTAGCATTCAGGGGATACGATTAAACGAACTAGAGGTAAAAATATGAAAGTGCAGTTGAACCTCCTTACAACGAAGTGGTATCGAGACAGCAAATTAGTTCGTTATATCCGATATTCGTTGTAACAGTAAAGGTAAAAGTCGCCTCTAATTAATCTGAAGCCTGGCTCCCGTAAAAGTACTTGATACAAGGATGCATTTTTGAGGCTTCGAATCCACTATAAACAAGGTAACCCATACCTTTCTCCTTGTTGCATTTCAACCCCAGGGAACCGTAACATGGGTACGTGAAATTACAACAGGACGAAGTTCACTTGACAAAACAGGCATGCGTTCATGTTTATTTGATTGATTGATTGATTGATTGATTGATTGTACAATGTAGGATTATAACGCGCCGACGCAACCCAGGCGATGAGGAAGCGCCGTAGTGGAGGGCTCCGGATTAATTTTGACCCCCTGGGGATCTTTAACGTGCGCCAAAATCTCGTACACACGGGTGTTTTTGCTTTTGACCTCCATCAAAAAAGCTGCCGCCGCGGCGGGGTTGTTTATTTGATAAAGGATGTGACCTTCGTCTGGTGGCTACTCACAGCAATGAGTAGAATGAAGTTTTCCACAGTGTCCACGAACAAAAGGGCCTTTATACTCCTGCAGTCTCGGACGACGCGGGTATTTTTTCTGTAGCTTCTCTTACTCCTGGTAAAATATTCTTTCGTTATATCCGATATCGCGCGCGGCTATGACGGTTTGAATTTTGTTATAAAAGTGTCACTTAAATAAAGCGTGACCAATCAAAGTTTGTATTTAGTTCGCTATAGCCGATACTTCGCTATATCAGTGTTCGTTATAACGAGGTACTAGTGCAGTCAACATATCAACACGCCTTGTGAGAAACCCGAAAAAGGTTGCGCTCAACATATCTCAATACCTTGGCAGTAACATTGCTACTCAGTCCTGGCGCCACCTTTCGTCCGATGCATATCCCACTTTTCTGCGTATACAGCGGTATGTATACTTGCTACTTCGCAAGTGTACAATTAAGGTAAAGCTTCCTGCGAACTACATACGTACTGACACAATGTTGCTGGGGTTAATTCCGCTTTACTTCCGTCAAACGTGCTGCGACGGCAGACAAACGTTTGTACTGCGCAATGGAGGAAAGCAGTCTGCATCTATTTTACGCTTTTTTTATTATGCAACTGTCGAGGTGGGAACCGAGTCTGATGAGTTTCCAATCGGGTTCATATCGTGAGAGATGATAGTGATTCGTAGCTGCTTTGCCAGATGGGGTAGCCCTGTTTGACCGGAATAAATAAATCATTCGGCACAAATTGTTGCCGTTCTTGCAGCTTTTGTTTGTTTGGAAAAGGCCGCTTATATATGCACAACACGAAGCCACGCATGCGCATTTAGCAATCACACAGCTGCAAGCAAACGTGCGAGCATTCACGTACACCCTCTACAGGGACAATGTTGTTGATGTTGGCAAACTTTATTGAAAAGGCCCCAAAGCCCGGAGGCGGTGACTTCAGAGAATGCAGGCACCGCCGGCGACAGCGGCTGTGACCTGTGTGATGACGTCATTTCATGCGGTCGACGACGCGTCCTTAGGGGTGGTGTGTGTTCCCACATAGCCGCTGACGCGGCGCGAAAATGTGCGCAAACATCATGAATCGAGAAGCCAAGCCAAGCTTGTTTGCAGAACACTAAAAGTACCTTGGTTTTCTGCCAAGTTATCGCCCAGTTCGGAATAATCCGCGCGCCGACGCTAACACGTCGTACGTTCGGACATAGAGAGAGAGAGAGAGAGAGAGAGAGAGAGAGAGAGAGAGAGAGAGAGAGAGAGAGAGAGAGAGAGAGAGAATTCTTTAATGAGACCGAAGAGGTCAGTCCTGCGTAATGCTGGGCTTGCTACTTCAGATGGTTGGTGAAAATGTGATAAGGGTTATATGCTTCCATGAATAATACAAATAAGACAAGGAAAAACGAAAGAAACTCCACCAGACGGACACACCCACACACACATAAAAAACAAGAAAAAGCAGAGGCAGTAACAGGCTGGAGTCGAGTCCAGAGTCTCTGAGAAAACGTATAAGAGCTTTAAAACCCCGCACCGCTCTGTCTTCGCTGTTCCAGGGGCCTAAAAAGTCCTTCATGCTGAGAGTTCTCGCCCGTTATAAACTTCGCGCTGTCATTCGCGCCAAGTTGAAACGTGGACAAACACAGAACAGGTGTTCAGTGTTTTCTCGTACACCGCAAAGCGGACACAGAGGTGACGCCATCAGACCGATTTTGTTCAGAAAGCAAGGCTCCCACGTTACGATACCGTTATCAAAGACAGTTAGATAGCAGGCTCGCACACACGACGCCGTTATCAAGCACACAGCATGCGGGTATTCACGCAGTAGCGGCAAATACGTCATTTCTAGCAAATGCAAAATCGTTTTCGCTTCGACAATCTCGCCTTTTTCTTTCTTTCTTCTTTTATCTCGCTCTTCGTACTGCTCACAATAAAATTATTTCCCGTCAGCTATAGAGCGACAGCAAAGGTGACAACTCGGAGGTCACGCATACTGGCAAGGCAAACACAACGCACGCATCATTTCAATACCAGCTATCGCAACTGCATACCTCCATAGAGAAAGGTCATTTGTTGTTCGTTATGCATTTCTGTCCACGCTATCGCTACTAAAAACAGCCAACATATTGCTTTCATTAGAAATAGAAACGGTGACGCACACGGGCCCGTCCATCCACCCTCGCAATCATTCACTGCCAGAATTGTAGCTCTTATTGATTGCGAGGTCTTTGTGTAATGTGTCAGGCATCTTACATATAGGGGACCTCTATGGACGGACCTGATGAATATGCCCCCGAATTTGTCACTCCATGGAGTGACAAATTCGGGGGCATAATCATCAGGTCTTTGGGCTTTCCAAAGCCCACAGGGAGCGTTGCTCCTCGCCAAGCGCCGGCTAAAAACAGCCGTCCGACGCTAGTTACGAGACGCGTGATGCAACGCACATTCGCTCGGTGTCCCCTGTTTGGTCAATAGCTTTTGGTGTAACAACCAGCCCGAGCGCTGATTGCAAAGACAACGGGTGCTTTGTTTTGTTTTTAAAGATAGCCATGTGTGTAAAGACTCTGACCAACTTGAACGGCGATGCCATCTAAGAAGGCCCAAGCGGGATAGTCTTTAACGATTTCCGCACCGGGCGTGCTTTACGACCAAGGATACGAAAAGGGCTTCGCTGTCTAGTTGGAGTCAGTGCTTGCCAGAGACGAAGCATTGTTTTTTTTCCCCTCTAGGGTACCTGTACTGAACAAAAGCAAACTTACTCGATGTAAAGATGCATATAAATAACTAAGCCGTAAACTTACTCCCTGCTTGAGAACAATCACCTCCCGATTTTGTATGAACAGTTACATAAGCTACGTGCAACTAACTACTCGCTACGAAGAAAATTGCCCAGAAATGTTATCCTTTTAGGCAGGCCTTACATGCGGCTGTCTTCGACGACTAATAATAAAATGCCGTCAGTCATTGAACAGCTTATTTTCTTTTGGTAAGTCGTAGAGGACAAAAGACAAATAGTTGTAAATTATCGCTTTTATTTGCCGGTTCCACGGGGTCCGCACGAACCACGCCTTTTGGATTACAAAGTCGAAGAAAATTGGAGTGAGTGTGGCGTTCTAAGTCAAATGAAAAATGCGGTGACCGAACTCATCGCAGATCTGCGAAATAGCTCCAGGCGCGGAATAAACTCGGAGTGTATGATCTCCGGCGGTGTGCTAGTCTTTCTTACGGCAAGATTTCTCATTTGACGTACTGTTACTGCTCTGCACAGTTTTCTTGCGTTTTCAACCCATGCGAAACCTTTTCTTGGATATGCAGGTGGGGCATGGGACGCCCTACACAGTAGCATTACAAGACACGCTGGAGCGTGTTAAAAAAAAGACAATGCCCGATTTGGAACTAACTAGGACTCCGCCACCAAAGACCCACAAACAACAAGTAATGTTGGATGCAAAAAACTGCGTGAAAAAAAAAGAAAACTGTTCACGTTGAAATTCCTGCACAGTGCTCACAATAACCGATCTGGCGTAGACAGGAATTTATTCTTAAAGCACAACCATGGCACACTCATATATGGCATGTCCATATATGGCCATATATGGCATTTTCGGGCCATATATGACACTTTCGGTGTCGTCGATTCTCACAGCGGTGAGAATCGACGATACCGCATACGATATTGAAAATCAATGCCGTATTAACGTGCCGCAATGATTTCTCTGAGTTTTTTTTTTTTTCCTAATAGTACTTTTAGAGATTGGGATAATCTATCGAGTGAAGCTTTTTTTTCAGTCACTAATTCTGCTGACACCATTTGTAACGTTGTTACGTGAAGGAGGACACAGGACATGAATATGCGATCGATGCGTTTGCACTATTCACAAGTATACCATGTCCCCACAAGTTACGCCTCCCACACAGCTTTCAGTGCAAACTTAGGAGATTGTCCCGAATACATCGTTACTTAGTGACGTGTTCCGTATTTTGTTCTTCGCTTACTCGTTCAAGAAAAGAAATACTGTATGTGAACTCCCTCTTAAAATATGTCCATTCACCGCTGCAGAGATTGTAGTTAAATTGTCACTCAGGCTCGCATTGCTGACCCCCGCTCTGTTCTTCGAAGCTTTCATTGAAGTCCGCTCTCTCCGAGCGTTCGGTGATGTCTTTGGGATTTTTAAAAGGGCCACGAAGAAAAAAATTAGGATTAGTTCACTAAAAATGCTTTTTTGTCCCGGTAATACTGAAAGCTATTTTATCACACGCTTCAAACTTGCGATAAACTCCTAAACGCCTGATATTAAAGAAAACATACTAAGCAGCGCACAAGCCCATCAGCCGCTTCCCGGTGACGTACGCGGTGGCTCAGTGGCTAAGATGTTGCGCTGCTGAGCACGAGGTCGCGGGTTCGATTCCCGGCCGCGGCGGCCGCTTTTCTGATGAAGGCGAAAAGCACAAGCGGCCGCGTATTCGAGACTTCTGCGCACGTTGAAGAACCCAAGCTAGGTGGCCAAAATTTATCCGGAGCCCTCCACTACGGCGCGACTCATCGCCAGTGTAGCGTTGGCGTCTTAAACCCCACAATCAATCAATCAATCAATCAATCAAGCTTTTTTGTTCTGGCCCATAATACGTCGCTCCTGCCCATATTACGTCACTGAAGCATGAAATTTGAGTTTTTCAATATCTACTGGGTTTTCGGTTATAAATTGTTTTTCAGGACAGGAATGTAGGTGAGTGAGTTGCCAAAGGGTGGTTCTTTCAAAATGACCAAGGTTGTACGCTGTCTTCATGCCCCGTTTAAATGACGTCATCACTTTTGCTACACCGCGGCTCGCGGCGAAAACATGGGTTTGGGCGACTTCTACCTGGAGCGGACGCTTGATACTCATTCGCCGATGCATGAGCCGGAACTTTAGGCGCCTATTTTGAACCAAAGATTGCAAAGAGACCACATTTTCCTGTAAGCCATCCTTCGGACATCCTTCGGACATCCTTCGGATGAGGGGTTAAGCCTCAGCGGGCAACTGCAAGAAGATTGCGGAGACGCCGACGCTGAAGCAACGAGTAAAATGCGAGGTCATGGTTGCATTCGCGCACAGCGATTGCACTAAGTGACAACACGCTTTCCGTTGTACCCCTACTGGCATGACTGCATTGCGTGTGCGCAGGACGCCGTCTGTACAGGATGCAACCGCAACGGGCGCCGAAGCCGGGAGCCTGCATGGTCGTTCAACACGGATTGCCCGTAGTTTGCGCAACTGTTTGCAAACACGCTCCGTGCAGGCGTGTCAACGGGCAAATTTGCAGACGATTTTTCTCTTCGCATATGCGCGCACGTTTTTTCGGTTGTTATCCCCCTTGTGTAACATTTCTAGGCGGCCGAGTTGCTTCATGAATAACAAAAAAGTAGTGCCGGAAAGATTATTCCACTGAGGCGAGACGGGGAAGGCGGTGCGCGGGTTTTTTTCTCGCGCTAAACTCATTCTCTCTGTCGCGATACCTTGCTTTCGTTCTTTCACCAACCCGTTTCCTTTCCGTTCTGAGTGCGAGACACAGATGAAGCGAAATGCCTTACAGATCATAATATTGCCTAAAATTATCCTCAAGTTTCGGAAGGCGCTCTCAAAGCAGCATTCCACACTTTTGTTTCACATCGTTTTTGTACTGCTTACAAGCCTTGTCCCCTATAGCGGTCGACTGCCTCGGGATATTATCGCGTTCAGACAGTATTTTTTTTTAGCATTTTTACTTGTTCATCCGTCATAGACGGTTAAAGGTAGTGAAATTAGTTCAACACGATGTCGATTTTGAGTTTTATAGGTGAAGTGAAAGAACGTGTGTGTTTTAGATGGTTCGTACTCCACGATCAACACCTTTAGGCGCGAAAACATTCACACAAAGGACATGAACAAGGACAGGCGCTTTGTCCTTGTCCTTCACGTCCTTCGTGTGAATTTTTGTCGCCCAAGAAGTGTAGACACGAAGCTGTTGTCACGGGGCGGAGTTGAGTCGTTTTATGTAAGCGGCTCGGTTGAAACCGCTGTTTTGAAGCAAAACCTAGAGAAATGCGACAAAGAGGTGCTAACGATCGAGGTTTAAAAGCTATCATGAGCGCGTTTTTCTGACACTGCTTGTTGTTTTTGTATCAATAGAATTAGGGACAGTGTTTTTCTGGAGTAAAGTGGAACGGTGGAAACGGCAGCAAAGAAAAAGAGGGGTTATAGGAGTTTGCTCAGTCGATTCGGCGCTTAAGAAAGGCGTCATTGTGAGTATGTCTAAATGATTCGGCAGTTACTTGGTTAAATTTTTATTCATTCTACCGAACAACGCGATAGCACGTGTACCTTAAAATGGTGATGTCATACAAAAAAAAAACTTATTATACTATTTAACTACACAAGATGTAACGGAAGGATATATTAACAAGAACAACCGTCTCAGAATTGAAATCTGAGATATTGCGTGCCCAATTTATAGCCTCGACACGGCATTATTTATGTCAGAGCAAAAAAAAACGTGTTAATGTTCACTTCCAACGTCTTGTTCTTACCCTCCTAACAGTTTACAAAATAAACAACGACTAACCAAAATTTCACAACTTCGAGCATGCCGTTACACCATCACGACTCTCCGCTGTAAACAAACACCAAAAACAGAGCATCCAAAGACGCATCGCCTCCAAAGCAGTTACGACAAAGAAAATTCCCCCCCGAGCGCGTGGCTGAAACAAATGACCCTGGTCACCCACTCTTCGCATGCAAGCATCTATTTTTCGCGCGCGCGACATTAACGCAACCTATCCGGCGCGCAGCCGCCGCAAATAGCATACGGTCCCCCTGTCACGGACAACAGCGACTGAAACTCTCCGACCACCAACAGCAAAACACTGCCCTTTAACCCAGCACGCGCACACTTTGGAAGGACTCCGGCAAGGTCGCAACGCTTCGCCACTACTCACCGCTTCGAGGTCGAAACCGCTGCTAAGAGCCCCGGCCTGCGCTCGGCGTCCGCATCACACGCTCTCGGCTCCAGCGCGCGCTCGCACGCGCGAGGCACGGAGTTATATCACAGTCGTATGGACGTACGCCGGCGGCAATCCCCCGGTTTTAAACAGGTACCAGTCGTCTCTCCTGCTTGATCGGATGACGCCGCGTTAGCAGCACGTAAGGAGAGAGCCCCGAGGAACAACATCCGAGGGATATTCCATGCCACCGCCGCCGTACCGCTGCTGCCCACGAGCAACGAGTCCCGTTAGATGCGCGCGCGGCTCGGACGCTGCCGCTTTTTCCGGCGCGGAGCAGCGCCAGGCCGGCGGTGCGTCGCTTCGCCACACCCTCCCTCTCCCCTTTCCTTCCTCTCCTACTTCCGAAGGGAGAGGGAAAAGGCCGTGAAAGGGGCGGAAGCTGTGAAAGCGGAAGTGTTCTGATGCCGCCGTCGGCCGTCGGGAAAGCGAAACCGAAACTACGACGGACAGGCGGGAAATGCAAAGGAGTGAAGCCGCCTACGGGATCTTCCCGCTATCCGTTTAGCGACCCACAGACGACAAACGAAACAGGGGGAGACCAGTGACATGACGGAGGGACGAAATGCAGAAATTCGGGTCACTGAATGAACTCAGAAAGCCGGAGACAGGAGTGGCTGGACACCGGACCCCAGAGGGCTGTTGATTACGACGACGACGATGATGACGGTGACGATTGTGATGATCATGGTGGTGGTCATACGAGCTACACTGGCATGACACTTGGTCAGTTGCCAAGTGTCATGCATCGGCTAGAGGCTCTAAAAATAAGTATTTAGAGGGTGTATCAATAAGAACCGCTGCACAAATAGAGTTTAAATGTGTTGACGGCCATTTCGAAACCATGAAGAGTTCCAAGGCATTTATTGAACCGTTTAAAACAGAATAGAATGGAATAGAAATTGATTTCAGACAACAAGACAGATGCAGGTTGCCTGGGGGGACCGGCGTAAAGGCACAGAAGGCCTGACAAAGCGCCAATTCACCCGATTACACACGCATAAATAACCAGTCATACATGAACATTCATTGGGTAAAGAAGAAAAAAAGAAGAAGAAAAAAGAAAACATACATCGCAACTGAGAAATACAGACGTTATGCCATTGGACACTGAACATAAGCACATTGAAGAGGGGTGCGTAAAAAATTGAATGACTATCTTATACACAGGTATCGCATGTAAAAAAAATTGAATGAATGATTCATACACAGGTATCGCATGAGTAAGAAGAAAAAAGTACAGTACGCTTGAGTTGCATAGAATGGGAGGAGGAATTGAGTGTGTGTGGATTTGGCTTTGGATTTGTAAAAGGTAGGCATGAATCTTTTTTTAATGCATGAATCGAGGGGTTTTCCTGAATTAATGTGATTAGAGTAGGCTGTTCATTTAAGATATCTGGAATTTGGTATGTCAACTTTTGTGTACCGTAGTTGGTGTGAAGCTTATTTTTCTTGTACATGATATGCCGTAAATTGTGGCAGTGGTCTTTTTCGGTAAAATTTCTTAAAAATTCAGTCGGGTTACATTTAACGTCGTGGTACGCGACCACAGCTATTTTTTTTAAGTCGGATATAGTTAATTGTTAACGTTTCATGTTTTTGGAACGAAAGGGCAGCAGTTCAATTAAACGGAGAGCTCTTTTTTTTTTTGTAATAAATAACTGAGGTTCGTTTTTGTCGTTGTCCCCCATATAAGAAGGCAGTAGTGAAGATGCGAGTGTATTGTTGCGTAGTAAATTTTCTTTTTTAACCAAACTGGTAATAAGTGACGCAACGTACAGAGCATGCCGACTGCTCGCGTAATGTTTTTTCGTAAGTGGTTGATGTGAAGGTACCAGTCTAAATATTCATGAAAGAGGACACCGAGAAATTCGTGTGATGCAACGCGATCAATATGTTGTCCCTCTAAGCTAATAATCTTTTCGGTGCTATAGGTTTTATTGCGGGGCCTAAATACCGAATACTTAGTTTTTTTTGGCGTTTAAGTTTAATCTGTTGGCGCTTAGCCAACTAGATAAATTTTCTAGCCACTGATTGGCCTGCGACTTAAGGGCATCAATATCTGGTCCAGAGAAAAATACATTGGTGTCGTTAGCATACAAAATAATGTCTGGGGTTAGAGGTATGTTTACTATGTCATTAATGTATATAATGAACAGTAGAGGGCCTAGAATCGACGCTTGCGGAACTCCACATGTGATTTCGCCGAAGTGAGATGTCGCATCGCCAATTTTAGTGTATTGCCTACGGTTTCCTAGGTAACTTTTCACGATGTCTTAGGCAATTCCTCTTACACCGTAACTGGAGAGTTTGATCAATCAAATTTCATGCTTGGCAGAGTCAAAGGCTTTTTTTAAGTCAAGAAATAACCCAACAGTAAAAGTAAATTGTTTATTTTCTATGTTGTCAATTATTTTATCTTTAATATTCAGTAACGCCATTTCAGCGGATTTTTTCTTTTGGAATCCATATTGATTTTATACTATAATGTTCTTCTGCTGGAAGAAGTAAGTAAGTCGCGAGTTTATTGTTTCTTCAATAACCTTAGAAAACATAGGTAAAACAGATTGGCCGGTAATTACCAAGATCGTTTTTATCTCCTCCTTTGAAAATGACAGCTACCCTTGCGATTTTAAGTTGGTTGGGGAACGTTCCTGAGCTTCGAATAAGATTGCATATGTGCGACAGAGGTAAACAGATAACATGAGCGACTGCTTTAAGAGGTGCTGCATTTATTTCGTCCACACCGCAAGCACTACTATTCTTTAGTTCATTTAAAAAGCCGTACACCTCTTGCGCTGTAGTTGGTGACATAAAAATTGATGAGTCAAAACAATTAATATAAGATGTACAGCTAACATTATTAGTCGATGCAGAGGCGCAAAAACCTGCCTTTAGGAAATAATTATTGAATTAGTTTGCTGGGAGAGTGCCCGAATATGGTATGCCCTCGATTACTATTTCGAATACTGCTTCTCTCTCGTTCTTGTTCCGTAGTGCATTTACGCAATTCCATACTTTTCTAGAATAATTAGAGATACTGACAAACCTATTCTCATAATACAAGTTACGTGCGTGTTTAATATCGTATGTCAACTTATTTCTTTTTTTTTTTTGTACTCAGGTCGAGGTTTTTGGTTCGAATAAATGATGCGAATAGTTTGTCTCGGCCTTTTATTCTCTTGAGTAAAGAGGCATCAATCCACGGCTTTCTAGATTTTTGTGCCTTTTCAGCTGTTCTAGAGGAAATGCACTATCATATAGTTTCTTAAATAGTTTTCAAAAGATGTCATAGGAAAGAGTGGGATCATTTGTCTTCATTACAGGGTCCCAGCTGACTTATTCAACTAAATGCTTAAAAAATCGATCTTTTCTGCAGATATTATTCTACGTAGAATAGGTGCGTGGTCTGTATGTTTGTTTTGCTGGGTTATGTAGGATGAAAAAAAAGAGAAAGAGCGGCATGTGATCGGCTATATCTGATATTAACACTACGGCATCGGATTGGTCAATTTTAAAATTCGTAAAACATACTTCTAGTAACGTTTCGGACGTACTTGTTCCCCTTGTCGGTATGTCAATAATACTTCGACAGCCAAAAGAAAGAAAAACATCAAGTAGCTTTTGAACAGAGGAATACACCGAGAGCAAATTAATATTGAAAACACCGGTAACGATAGTAGGTAGACCAACGAATGTACCCTAGAATACGCTCAAGAAATTCTATAAATGGGGTTGTGAACCATTTGGAGGTCTGTAAAGTACTACCAACATTGTATTCAAACACTTTACAAGCAGGCATTCGTAGTGAGCATCTATGAATGAGTATTCTGGAACCACTTCATAATTGAAGGTGTTTTTGTACATATATAGCAACAGCCCCTCCTCTTTTGCTAGTTCGCGAAACTGAGATGCAGTGGTACCCTGAAAAATTTACAACGAAGCATTCGTTAGAAAACCAGGTTTCAGTGAATGTTAAAACGTCGAATTGATGACCTAAGGCATCTAAACAAAGTTGACGGAATCATGCTTTTTCCTTAAACTTCGCGCGTTGAGATGAAGTAAATAAAATTTCTTGGTGCCATTTAAGGCCCTACGATGTCTAAACGAAGCGGCATCGTGATAATGACTGAAGTCCTGGTGCTATCTTATTTGTTCGAGGTCACTGGCTGCATTAATCCTTAGTATTCTGTAATGTTGACTGCGCCGAAAACAAATTACACCATCTTCCCATAGGGGAACCATGAGTAGGATGCGAAGCAGCATGGGGGTTCACTCAATTTCCCATTTGTGGGTGCCGTTGGTTCGGGGCTGTTGGCTCCATCTGAACTCATCCTACAGCACCGGAGCAGAACCGGCGCATGCGGTGCCTCGGAGCAGACTGAACGCCGCGCAGCGCGCGCACCTGCTTTTATAAAGCTAGGAAGAGGAGAATGGAGGAGAGGCGCGCATGCGCAGTGTTATGCAGCTGGAGGAGAGGAGAATGGAGGAGAGGCGCGCATGCGCAGTGTTATGCAGCTGGAGGAGAGGAGAATGGAGGAGAGACGCGCATGCGCAGTGGAGTGTGTTTTTTCTCCGTTTTTTTTTTTTCTGCCGACTCTGCTGCGTTCGGGACGCCGCCACGGCGAATCCTAGGTAACGGCTGGCAGCGCCTCTGATTTCACCCTTTGTATAGCCACGTGTGTGAATTCAAATGACGCCGCATGGGTAATCGTTGTGAGTGTCATTTACGGCTTCGCAGTCCAACCACATTCACAGCGTTGATTGGAGCCAGAGTTTTTATTGGTAAAGTTTTGATAAATGAAGAGTTACAGCCGTTCTTTTTTCAATCGTATTCCTTCCGTAGACGCTCATTGGAAGCAGATAGAAATTCTGTAACGTTTACAGCTTCGCTGTGAACTAATTATGACAAGTAAATAAAAATCCAAGTACTGATGGAGTCGTCTTAGCGGATGGCCATAAAATTGCTACAGGGGAAAGTTTTGGTGAAACAAATACGTTACAGCTGCAAGAGCTGCAACGTAACAGAGCTGTAACAGCTGCAAGAGCTTTTGCTGCAAGAGCAATCTCGGTAAAGTTGGCTTTGCCGCAAAGCGTTTTGCCACCCCAGAGCTGAAGTATATACAACCCCAGCCATACAAAGCTTCGCTTTAAAAACTGAATAACTTTAAGAATCTCCGACCTATAGCACTGATGTGGATGGTATGTAAGCTGCGCGAGCGAACTGTGCAAACTAGGCTCACATACGACCTTGATGGAGAGAACCCAAGATTTTTTATCCGTACCGGACTGGCTTCCAACCATGGCTTTTAACCAAGCGGGGCAGCCGTCTACTGCCGCATGGGTTGGTGGCAGGCACTCGTATGGGCGGACTTTTGGTTCATGGCGTTTACTAGGCGCTAGACCTCCGGAAGGTATTTGATACGATAAGAGCAGTTCGCAATACATGGAGGGCACTGGGGTTGGCACGCGCACCACGAATGCAGTGCGATCATTCCTGGCAGCCCGTGACAAGAAGACTGGAAGCGCGGGTATGAAAAATTCTGCACCTTGGCTTCACGTCCTGTAGCGACAATTTCCCCTCATCTTGTCATATGACCTCATTTCGGCGATTGTGTGTCCTGTCTTTTCCTCAGCTCTTGTCTGTTCGTGCTGTTAACAAGATGAATGTGCGCCAAGTCATCCAATTCACTACGTTACTTTAGACAATATTACGCTGTGGGTGGCCCTCGGGGCATAAACCTTAGCACTGCAGACGTACAGGGCACCAGGCAGAGAGCCTTGGACGCCTAACATTTGCTGTCGAGCAGGTGTTTCGGCAAAAAAAAAACACGGAAGCTCGTACTTAGGCGCATAACGTGAATCGCGAAGCTGTTGTAGGTGAGCATTTCATTGGCGGAAACATAGTTAAGTTTCCGTATCATTGTTGCGTGCTACTAATCGTCGTAGCATGCATCGAAGACGTCGTCGTCTTCTTCGCGGTGAGTGTTTTATACACACTCATCCTCAGCATTGTAGACTCCCACCAGCTCATCGTGTTCAACACGAAGTCGGCAGCGGTGGCGGGACCTGCAAGTCGTCTTGGGAAGGAGTGGCACACTCCCATGACCAATTATCCATAATGGGTTTTAGACAATGCGGCGCCCACGGTGACCTCTCCCAAGCAGGGGTTCTTTTCAACTCTAGCATTAGCACTGGAGTTTTGTTTTTTAACACGAAAGTGTTTTATTCCAGGATTCACAAAGATTTCACTTACGTCATATCCGTCACGGAAGTGACGCCAGTACAACGGAGCGAGCGTCCTTTAAAGGGTGCACCCCTGCACACAGGGTCTTCTTGCGGGAAGCAACCTTTAGTACTAAAGAGTACGTTATACTTAGGGTTGTTCGTTTCCGGGTTTTAAATTTTAACACGAACGTGTGCCGGGATACACAAACATATCACTGACGTCACATCCGTCACTGAAATGACGCCCGTACACCTTTGCCGAAGCGACCCGCCAGCAGGATGTCGCTCGCCAAGCACACCCACAAGACAGCCGCAGACCCGCAAATCATGCTCAGCTGCAGATTTCGCTTTATTAGAACTTTACTTGCCCAGAAGTAGAGAGCTTGGGCTCTCTTTGCCGCGTTAGTCAGCCAGGAGATCTTGGTTCCTGGCGGCTTCTTCGGCCATCTGGACAACGCGTAGCTGCGTTATAGGGATCCGAGCTGCGCTGATATATTGATTAAAACCGCAAGCTGATAGCCAAGACAGGCGAGAAAATGGCTACTCTTAATAAAACCTCCACGCTACAAAAAGTGGCGAGCGGGCACTCACACCATTTTACCGTTGTATTAACTATGGCGTAAGTAAACCACGATTAATCGGCGTACGTTCCTTGCAATTAGCGCGAGTGCCAATGTTCCTGATTCTAGAAACAGTGCGAGTGACGAATGGGGTCATAAGCATCCCGCCCATATCTGCGCCATGATAATGATCTCCTTACCTCATCTTGAATGTCTGTGAACAGGCCGAGGAGCATATAGAAATGGCTTTTATTACTGCATCACAACAATTGTTAAAAAATTATTTTTAACCATTTCAACTTAAACAAATGCAACCGATTAATCGATCAATTAGCCCAATGCCGATTAATAGGCTTAGAATGTTTACCCAACTTCCGGCCCTACTTTTAAAGGGACACTGAAGTGAATGTAAACATTGCGGGATTACTTGCGCAAATTGTAGTCCGGAGTCCCCAGGCCATATTACGACCACTCTGGGCGCGTTTACGCGATTTTATTTAGTAGAAAAATTAATTCGAAAATGCTGTCCTCCTCTCTTTACGCTCGCCCATTTTCTGCGGCGTTTTCGTGTGACGTCGCGAGGAGCCGAGCTCGCAATTGGCTGCGCTACTGCACGGCTCCCCGGCCTTCAGACAGAGTCAGTCGGCCCAGCGTTTCGTCCGCCGGCCGCCGGCGGGTCGTCGCAATTCGTTCGCTCAGTTGAAACGAAGCCAGGACACGTTTGTGAATGGAAGAATGGGCCTTTCTTTACTTGGTTAGTTTGTACACGTTAGTTTGTACACTGTATCTAGCTCCAAGTCAAGGTCGCTTCACACAAGCGCTGCACAAGCGCACATGCGACGCTTCGCTGACTGGTACGCCAGT